>NW_011495072.1:13519348-13536146 GCF_000754665.1 Bison bison bison | reverse complement strand
ATACATATTTATGAAGTATATAAAATATACAATGTTTTATATGGTATATATAATTATATTATATATATTGTTATATTGACTTCCAAGGTGGCTCAGTAGATAAAGAATCTGCCTGCAGTGCAGAAAATGCAGGAGGTACAGGTCCAATCCCTGGAAGATCCCCTGGAGGAGGGCATGGTAACTCATTCCAGTATTCTTGCCTGGAGAATCCCATGGACAGAGGAGCCTGGCAGGTTACAGTCCAAAGGGTCGCAAAGAGTCAGACAGGACTAAGCAACTGATCATGCATGCACATATTATGTATATATAAATATTATATGAATATCATATAAATGTATAATTAGTATATTTTATGTAAATATACATACATAAAATTTTAAGGATCTCAATGAATCAGAGCTTTTCCTTGTTTAATTTCCTCTCATATTTTTGTGTCCCATTGAGAATTAAATCTAAACCACTGTGGCTTCCTGAAAGATCCTATGTAATCTGGTCCCTGAATACTTCTCTGACCTCTATTCTGATCAGTCTCATTTTGCTCAGTCCTCTCTGCCTAGTTTCTTGATGTTCCTTGTTAAACTTAATTTATTCTTGCCTTGTCTGGACCTAAGTTCTCAATATTTTCTCATAGCTCATTACCACCTTTTGTTAGGTCTCTGCTTAAAAACATTTCTCAAAGGGGCTTATCTGACCATCTCATCTAAAATCATATCTCTTCCACACCCTTTATTCATTTTCCCTGATCCTAGCTTAGTTTTTATTCATTGAATTTATTATGGGGTTGCTGTTCAAACTGTTTAACAACTAGGACACCTCCAACACTGACCAGCCAGAAAAGATGTCAGTGGTTACACTTTACTGGGTACCTTCTGACTGAATATCAGTTATAACAACCTTACATTTACTATGTTATATGCTGCTGCTGCTGCTGCTGCTGCTAAGTCACTTCAGTCGTGTCCGACTCTGTGCGACCCCATAGATGGCAGCCCACCAGGCTCCTCCGTCCATGGATTTTCCAGGCAAGAGTACTGGAGTGGGGTGCCATTGCCTTCTCCGGCTACTCCTTTATTTATATCTCTTTTTTCCTCCCCAGTACAAGCACCAGAGGGCAAGAACGTTGTCTTGCCTACGTATAGTGGGGCTTAGTAAATATTTGTTGAATGAATAACTGAACTGCTAGATATGTTAATTTGATTATAACATTCATATCAAAGATTATTGCTCTAATACATATATGGTCTTTGGGATGTATAGGACCTTTGGAGGTCCTTGATCTTGAAGATATAAGAATTTTTTTTTCAGTTTTTAAAGTATGTAAGCACTATAACAAATGCAGATACAACTACCACTTAAAATTAGCAATGGTACATATTGTTTTTTTTATGATTTTTAAAAAAATACCATCCAAGTTGAAATCATCTTTGTCTTCAGGCCCTGATCCATTTTTTGCCTCCCTCTCCCAAAGGGAACTAGTGTTGTAAATTTGGTACATTCCTTCTAGTCCATATTTTAATATTTTTTATACCAACTATGTGTGTTCATAAACAATATGCAATTTCAATTTGGGGCTTTATAAATATTACCATCCTGAAAATCTATCCTGTTACTTTTTTATTCAACAGTGTTTTTATAAATTATCCATTTGATCTGTATGATCTTGTCCATTCATATTAAAAATATATATTCCATTGTATAAATACAGTCTTCATTATTAAGGGAATTTAGGAAGTTTTTTTTTTTTTTTTAGTTTTATGTAATTACAGATCACTGAGCAATAAAAATTTTTGTACCCATATCTTGGTGCATATGAGCAAGATTTTTGTTTTATTTTCTTTTTCCCAAGATGTATACCCAATAGCCAATCTGTTGGTTTAGAGTGTGATATTTTCATAAAAAGCAGTTGGACCCTTTATATTCCTACCAACAAGTTATAAGGATTCCCCTAAGTTTTGTCTTGTTTACTAATATGCTTCCTTTTACTGTGTATTGAAAAAAGTTTAAGAAATCATGTTACTTTTATTGCCTTAGATGTCATGATACTCATAGTTTGATTTAATTATCACAACTGTAATTAACTTGGGATTTTTAATAGGACTGTATGTACCATGACCTTTAATCGCTCATCTTTTAGAAATTACTTAATAGTAAATCACTTGGACATTGTATGAGTATCGTTAATAAATATTCATAGTTACAGATAAATAGGAAAAATAGAGAATTTAGAGAAATAAATATTGGGCCAAACTATAAACAAACTTCTTTGACTAGATTTTTATACCTAGGGCAACAAATTTTAAGAGTGGCATCTTCCACCTGAATTGAAAAATATACTCTGATCTGTAAAACTTATACAAAAATCACAGTTTAAAATTTTTTAATATTTAGCTATATATAATTTTTTCTCCAAAATCACTGTCTTCATTACTGGCCTGTAACAATAGCCTTATAGTGCTTTTAAACTGGAAGTCTCTTTGCTTACTTTGCAAAATGATGTATAAATATTGCCTCATCCATCACCAGAATGACTTGTTTCCTAGATGAAAACCTGAGGGTGATGTGTAACTGTAATAAATTTGTACAGCAAGGGAAGGGTTCCATTTCCAATTAAAACCGACAGCCAGGATGTTTCCATTTAGGCTGACAGTGTAGGTAGATCAGTACACATTTTGTTCATTTGCCTGTTTGTTTGGGGCAAATTGGGATTGTTTTAGGAGTAAAAACAGTAAAGATTAAAGAAGTAGCCTCATACTAGTAATAATGGGTCAAATGCCCTTTCTGGATAGGAAGTTTCCAGGATCCTTGGGTCCTGGGCATTTTTTAAAATTAGTTAATTCATTATTTTTGTTGAAGTAAGTTGATGTGCCATATCATGTTAGCTTTAGGTGTAAGGGTGTTGGACATTTAGAATCCTGGTATTCTGAAGTAGGGGCTTCCCTCATGGCTCAGCTGGTAAAGAACCTGTCTGCCAATGCAGGAGACCCAAGACACGTGGGTTTGATCCCTGGGTTGGGAAGATCCCCTGAATTTGGAGATGGCAACCTACTCCAGTATTCTTGCCTGTAAAATTCTGTGGACCTAAGAGCCCGGCGGGCTACAGTACGTGAGGTCATAAGCGACGGACATGACTGAACACATGTGCACGTGTGTGTGTGTGTGTGCACACACACACACACACACACACACATACACTCCTAAGTAGAATTGTGTAGCTTGGGAAAGTGTGTGCCATTAGGGATATTTTATTTGTATTCAGTAAATTCAAGGTTCAAGTTTCAACTTAATCAAGTTACTACAGTTTGTTCTGAGCAACAGTTAGATAAAGATATACTTAACACAGTGCTCAGTAAATATTAATCATCTTTATCATTGTGATTATCATTTCTATTGGTAAAAAGTTGAAGTCCTTCTGATTCTCATTTCCTGCTTTGATGGGATCTTCTGAGTATTTTCCCTTTAGTTTCCTTTTTGTGAATTGCCTGGCTTTTCCTGTTGTTACTAATGGCATCTAATAACTAACTGTGAGGCTCTGGCTCCAAGCCAGGTATTTAAAATCAAAATAATTCCACAACTGTGGTTTTGAAGTAAATGAAATGTATTCTAAATAACACAGTATTAAAATAATTATTCATGGATGCAATGGCATTTGCACTGAGATTATAACGGATCGATGTTTTAACAACTGCACTAGACATGCCTAACAGCAACATAGTGACTCCTTACAAAAACAAAAAATGTTAAAGTAAATAACTGTGAGAAAATAGATAAAAGCTCATTTTATTAATAAAATATTGGAATGGGCTCACTGTGTTGAATCTCATGGAGGCCTAGAAGTGAAAGAGAGAAATTTCAATATGGGAAATGGAAATGCCAGGTCCTAAATCAACTTTTCTGACTACTGTATTGCCCATTTATCTTCTTCCTCGAAAGGATCCAGTGTATCTCCATCACAGTCCTGATCAACAAGACAAACATTGTTCATCATTGCATTATTTATAGTAGCCAGGATAGAATCTAACTTTGTTATCAAAAGATGAGAAATCTAATCTCTAACCCCTTTTCTTCATTGGAACTATTTTTAAAGGCAATTTGACAGCAATATTTCTTAGACATGCTACAAACAAGTTATAGTAAGTAGTTATCCTTACCAGTATTTAGCGCCTCATTTTGTAATTATTGGTGACTCGTCTGTCTCCACACTAATATTGGAAGCTCCTTGAAGACAAGGAAGGAGCCCTGTTCTCCCTTATATCCCAAGCAATTAGTTTAGTGCCTGATACACAATGGGCCCTTAATATATAGTGGTGGAATGAAGAGACCTTCTAGCAGCCTGCTTTCCTGCATCTCTGCTCTCTCCAGAGATACTTTCTTTTTATTGTCCCTTAATAATCTTTCCTGCCACCTCAATTCTTCTTTCCACTGTCTTTGCCATTATTTATGATATCAAAGTGACCTCTTGCAGAATCTGGCAGAAGGTGACCCTCAGGGATGTCTTGTGGGAGTATTTAGTTCTTTAACATAGTGGTGTTCCCCCCAGTTTGTTCAATACTCTGAGTGTTAATGGAATTCCTTGTTCTGCAGAGCCCTGTGCAGGGCATTAATGGGTGAAAACAATGATAGGCTAGCTTTTGCCTTCAAGCAGCCTGATAAAATAAACAGCTGTTTACAAAGAAGAAGAAACTAAATACTATGCTAGAGCAATATATAAAGAGCTATGGGAGCACAGAGGGAAGCAGCTCATTGAAAATTCAGAGGGATCAACGATAGCTTCATAGAGGAGATGGCCTTTAAGCTGAGCTTTGAGGAAAGAGTAAACTGCTCCGAGATGGAAGAAGAAAGAATGGAAGGACATTCCAGCTTAAGGACACAAGCAAAGCCTTGTCTTTAGCTTTCCTTTTAAACTGATTTCCTTTCATGGATCTATCTCAGCAGTAATAAATGTTATGACTGTGCCGTCCATGAATTAATCTAAATTCTGTTCAGCTGTCCTTATGTTTCCCAATACATGATACTGTACCATCATTTTTTTTTACCTGTCATATTCTCCTCCTCCCTATCAATCATTAAACACAATCATGTAGGTGAAGGTACTTACAAAAGACAAAGTGCTATACAAAGATACTGTAATTCTTATTACTTATTTATTTGTAAGATCAGTGATCACAAATCTTAGGTACTTAACAGATCATCCAGAGAGTCAATTCAATAAATATTTATTGAAGTCTAACCAAGTAATTTTGACCAGAAAGATCAAAATGAACATAGAATTCAAATACAAGCAACTTAACCTGGCCTATGTCTATAGCTCTGATATTCAGAAGGTCTTCTATAATTCTAGCCAAACCTCAGTTTTCTTTCTTTTCCCAAATGCTTAGTTTGTCTTCTCCTAAAATACTGATTTGAGACTATATAATGTTTCATTGGCACATTGGACTATCGGTTTTTACCACTGATTTCCAGTAAAAAACATTTATAAAACTTCTTGAATGCCGTTTTATTTTATTTGGTCTTCAGTGTTCCAGAACAGATCTTTGTAACTCCATGAACTTGCCTATAGCCATCCTTAGAGTGACATGAATTTGTGTATAATCACCAAAAAGATCTTTATTCTAAACAGTCTATCCATAAATATCAATGCATCAATATTGCATTCTTCCCAGTTTATTAAATAGATGGGAAAGAGAATAAAAATTATATATATATGATTAATTATGATTCATGTTAAAAGTCCTAGCATCTAGAGTTCAAATTCCAACTTTATTATACTAATGATTCATATGTGTATGCATGCGTGTGTACATGCTCAGTTGTGTCTGACTCTTTGTGATCCTATAGACTGTAACTTACCAGGCTCCTCTGTCCATGGGATTCTCCAAACAAGAATATTGGACTGGGTTGCCATTCTCTCCACCAGGGGATCTGCCAGACCCAGGGATCAAACAGGTGTCTCTTGTGTCTCCTGCATTGGCAGGCAGAGTCTTTACCACTGAGCCACTAAAAAGAACTTAAAAATGGTTTCATACATTTTGAATCATGTTAATAGTAATATATAAATGACAAGCCACATGTTATAAGTGGGGAAGCTGAGATTTAAAAAAAAAAGATTAAATGACTTGTTCTCAGTCACAGTAATAAGTGATAGATGTTAGATTACACATATTTTTAAAATTATGAACTTTTATTGCATTTCATTTGAAGATTAAAGATTGCATATATTGTACCAAGAACTAAAGGTATAACATGTATGAATTTAATCTTTGAATGAAAGTTTGAATGAATTTTAAAAAGATGTAAGTATTTCGGCCTTGAGCTTCCAATTTTTCTCAAAGCCATCCTTTTTTATTTTCATGTTTATGTCTTTTATTACTTAAGTAAGCACTTAGCAAAAGAACGTTGCAGTCATTATTGATGCTCCTTAGCTTGGATTGCCACAAAATTTATGAAAGCCTTCCACAGAAATAATCCTAGACCAAGTTCCTCTGGGTTCCATAGTATTAGAGGCATTGGGCTATTGACAAATTGATACCAGAAAAGAACTTTGAGATCCCTGGAGGAAATGCAGCCTGCAGTCTCACAATGTAACTAATGGAAGTTTACTATGAAACTAGATTATTCATGTAGTTATAGTCTAAAATGAGCTGGGCTGTTCTCAGATGTTGCTTCTACTGGCTTTTCTTCTTTCTTTAATGGAAATCCACAATCATCATAGAAAATCATATGTTAGGTTCCCATTTCCATTTTAGAGAAATGTCAGAGGTAAAAAGGACTTCAGCACTAAGTTATAATATAATGTCAGGGAGCTCTGCATTCATGTTTATAAGTGTTTGTTGATCTATGAAATGAGACACTGTGTCCAGGAGAGGATTTTTTGATTGTGTAAATCCTATTTCTTTGTATTATTTTGGGCAATTTAAAATCTTTCTCTCTATAGAAACTTGCAGTATCTTTGCCTTAACTTGACATGTCTTTTTGTCTATACCCCTTCATGAGCATCTCTGCTCCCTTTAAGGAAAATACAAGTGGAATGACTTTGAAATGATCTTTTCCAAGGTCAACAAAATAATCCCAGTAGTAAATCTGTTTTAAAATAATCCTCTTTTGAATTGCATCCTAGAGGAACATAAGAACAAGCACATTCTGTACTTTTTTTTTTCCCCATGTCTGTAGCAGTTTCTTTGATCTCTCTCCTGTTTGGCTCAGTCCTCCAAACTTGGGACAGGTCTATCAGATCTCTCTTGACTATGGAGGGGCAGCTCGTAGAGACCACTTAGCAACAAAATCTCCAGAAATACCTTTAAACCACTGACTACTTTTTGTGATTTCATGACTTTCTAAAAAATTGATCAAATTGGTCACCAGTTTCACATGTGCACCGTGTTTTTGACAGACTGAAATTTGCCAAAACCATGGCAAAGTCCATATTCAGTCTAGGCTTCTTTTCTTATCAAACTCGTACCCACATGTACTGATACAGTGAAAATAAAAGTATCCATTTTAAACAGTCTAATCTGCACATGTATTATTTGGGTCTATAGTCTTGTATCAAACTGTTCTCTTAAGTATATAGATTTTATAAAGAGTGGTGAGAGTATTTTGGAGCTTTTGTTATTTATTTTTGGCTGCCTGCGGGCTTTCTCTAGTTGTGGTGAGTGAGGGCTGCTCTCTAGCTGCGGTGCCCAGGCTTGTCACTGTGGTGGCTTCTCTTGCTGCAGAGCACAGACTCTAGGGGATGAGGACTTTAGTAGTAGCAGCACTGGGTTCAGTAGTTGTGGTGCACGGGCTTAGTTGCCTCATGGCATGTGGGATCTTCCCAGAGCAGGGATCGAACCCGTGTCCCCTGCATTGACAGGCAGATTCTTAATTATTGGACCACCAGGGAGGTCCCTGGGGCTTCTTGCTACATAGTGTGCACCATTCTTTTGATAGTGAGATTCCGTGGGGTGTACATTTCTGTAAGGTCTTGACCACTTGGGAGAAGCAAGGTTATACCTGAGCAGGAATTCAAGGAAATTTGGATGGAGACTTACTCGTTCTGATAGGACTAGGGCTTCCCTGGTAGCTCAGCTAGTAGAGAATCCACTCGCAATTCAGGAGGCCCTGTTTCGATTCCTGAGTCAGGAAGTTCCCCTGGAGAAGGGATATGCTACCTACTCCAGTATTCTTGGGCTTCCCTGGTGGCTCAGACAGTAAAGAATCCACCTGCAATGTAGGAGACCTAGGTTCGATTTGGGTTGGGTTGGGAAGATCCCCTGGAGGCAGGCATGGCAACCCACTCCAGTATTCTTGCCTGGAGAATCCCCATGGACAGAGGAGCCTGGCAGGCTACAGTAAATGGGGTCTCAAAGAGTCGGACACAACTGAGGGACTAAGCACAGCCCTTGGCCAAGCTCCAAGATAGAAACATTCCTTTTTCTGCCTACTTTTCCCTTGGTCCTTATAGCTCTCCTAATGGGTGGCATCTTTTAATTGCATCAGGAGGGAGTAGGGGGCCTCTAATGGCAAAGGCCTTAATAGGAATGATTTATGCTGTTACTCCTTCTAGAAATGTCTACATTTTTAATAGGATCTCACAAAGGAGTGAATGGCTATATAATAATGCAATTTGACATGGTGAGATATCACTTTTAGGGCAAGGAGTACCTTCTACTTTTTCTTCTCTCTGATACAATAGCCAAGATACCTTGCACCAGCCTGCTGTATTAGAATTCAATTAGAGAAGCAGAAGTAGCAGCAGATACATAAGAATTGCATTGTAAACAATTAGCTTATGCATCAAATTATTGGGTTAGGCACATTCAAAGTCATAAAACACACTGTCAGGAAAGGCATGATAGAACTCTCAGGCATGTTCTGAAGCTGCTGTCCAGAGATAGAATTTCTTCTTCAGGGAAACCTTGGTTTTACTGTTAAAGTCTTTCAACTGATGAATCTGGCCCACCAGATTATCTAGGATAATCTCTCTTACTTTAAAGTCAACTGATTATGGATTTTACTTGTGCTGTGCTAAGTTGCTTCAATTGTGTTCGACTCTTTGATCCTATGGACTGTAACCTGCCAGGATCCTATGTCCATGGGATTCTCCAGGCAAGGATCTAGCGTCAGTTGCCATACCCTCCTCCAGGGAATCTTCTTGACCCAGGGACTGAACCCTTGTTTCTGGCATCTGCATGCATTGGCAGGTGGGTTCTTTACCACTTACCACTAGTGCCAACTGATTACATCTATAAAATACCTTCATAGCAACTCCTAGATTACTGTTTGAATAATTGGTGGCCATTGCTTAGTGGGTTGACATATTATCACATCTGCTCTTTAGGAATACTAAAAAAAAAAATTTTTCAAAGTGTTTAGCTACTTAGGTTTCTTACATAAATGTATACTTTAAGATCTAAAGGAAGTGATATTAAAAAGATATTAGGACCTAAGCAAGATAAATAAATTACTTCTTTTTTGGGGGGCATGTGTATGTCATTCTTCAAAATTCTAATGAGTGAAAAATTTAAGTACCCAGGAAATATTTTATTCATCCTTATGATCATTTTGTGGATAATGATTTAATAGTATGATTATAATTAGCAGTCTTAATGAATGACAAATCAACTAATTATACACAAAAATTATTGTTACTGATGATACTGGTTAAAAAAAGCAATTATTTAAATGGCAGGTATAGTATCATTAAGGTTAATAACCAGATATAAACTAAACATAATTATTGATGCTGATCATCAAAACCAGTTGGAAATGAATTAATTGGATGTATCATTTGGTACCATTTATGTTTTATTTTAAAAGCAGTTATTTATAGGTCAGGTTTAGAAAACATATTTTAATGATCAAGTTACCATTGCTGACCCCCAAATCAAATTTATGTAATGATTTTTCACATCAAAGGGTATATTTGGGCTCACAGTTCTCTTTACTTTTCTTAGAACTCTTCAGTAAGTATAGGATATTAATAATGGAGCCAGTATTACTTGTAGCACCATACAAATATTTAGTGTCCCAACCCATAATTTAATAAGACAAAGTTTAATAGTGTTGAAATCTAGCCTTTAATTGTGATGAAATCAGATTGACTGATCTTATTTTCTTAGTTCCAAACCAGATACCTTTTTCAGCACGACATTTTCTGTATCTCAAATCAATACCACCCTCTGTGCTGTCTTTAATATTTAAAAATATTAATGGCTGAGTTATTGATGTTTAAAATTGCTCAATAAAAATTTTTAAGGTTTTTTTTTTCTTATTGTACATATATTTAACTATAAGACTTCCTAGTTTTCGCTGTCCATTCTGTGCCAGTTCTGAGAGTTAGACTTATGTTTCTTCTATCTTCCAGCAAACAACTTTTTCTACTCTTTCCTGGCCTTTTACCCTCTTCTCAAAGCCATTGGCAGAAGGCACTGAAAAGAGATTGCAGATTTGGGATTAAGATTTTTCCTCCCTCCAGGTGTCTGGCTGCCTCAAAGACACTGGGTCCTTTCTGGTCTCAGCAGCTTGCCCTGGTCTGCCTCTGTGTGTACCAGCAGTGGCTCAGGGGCTTCCCGGCTGTCCTATGCCAAGCCTCCATAGGGCTCTATGATAATTGTTGTCCTAGCATTAGTCACTTCACATCTGCTACATTTACCATTCTAAATTCTATTTCCCCGGCCCTCATAAACATAATTTCCCATCTACCCTCTGAAGACGCACAGCGTTTCCTGAGACTCTGAAGTGATATTAACTAACCTTGTGCTAGTCAATATGGTTGCCGAATGCTGACTGTAAGCACCACTGATTTTCTAGTATCATATTTGCATTGGTACATAGAAATTCTATTATCAAGAGCCCAGACTTTGGGAGTTGGAGGGGAAGAGGGATGATGGGTAAGAAACCCAGGAGTCTTTGGACGTCAGAACTAAACATTAATTTACTCTTTAGTCTCTGTTTCCCTTCCTTTACCAACTAGGATAATATATGCTATTGATTTATTTACTTTAGTTGCTCTCTGCTACTATAAGGCAAACATCTTATTTGTGTAATCCTCAAACAACTGTATGGGTAGATATCACTGTCCTTGTTTTACACTTGAGCACTTTGAGACTCAGAGAGGTCAAATAGCTTTGTCAATTATGACAAAGCTAATGAAGGACTGAGGTTGGATCCATCCCTAATTCTGAAACCTCTTCTCTGCAAAGGGAAATTTTAGAGACCCTATAATAATATATTAACAACTATCAGTATTCGTGCCTGGAGAATCCCGTGGACAGAGGAACCTGGCGGGCTATAGTCCATAGGGTTGCAAAGAGCTGGACACAGCTGAAGCCACGTAGCACACACATCTTCTATTGAGCACTTGCTATGTGCCAGGACTGTTGTAAGAATTTTTAAATCTATTAACTCACATTGGTTCTAATACTTATGTACTGTTATTGACCCATTTTTCAAACGAGGAGGGTGGGACACAGAAAAGTTACGTAATTACCCAAAGTCACACAACTAGCTTCTTACGTGGTGCAGTGGTGAAGAATCTGCCTGCCAATGCAGGAGACGCAGGTTCGGTCCCTGGATTGGGAAGATCCCTGGAGAAGGAAATGGCAACCCACTCTAGTATTCTTGCCTAGGACATTTCATGGACAGTAGAGCCTGGTGGGTTATTGTCCATGCTGTTGAAAAAGAGTCAGACATGATCGAATGACTGTGAGCATGTGTGCGTGCACACAACTAGCAAAAATCTTGTCAGTCTGGTTGTAGATTCGTCATATTTGATCTGTATGCCATAATATATGAAGTAAGAATTCCAGAGTCCAAGACATAAAACCCTCTTAACTATACTGTCACTAGGAAAGAAAAATGAACACTCTTTGGTTAAGGCATTCTTGAAATGTAAAAATATTGGCTATGCTTTTAGAAGTTGTCTTGAGAGGAAATGGAATGTTTATGAAATCAAATTGATTAAGGGTTTGTCTTAAATTGTAGACTACTTGTCCCATGTCCTTGCACTAGGAACTTTCATAAATGTAAACTCACTAATTTACACTCAGAAAAAAACGAACAAAAGCTTAGCGTTTTAAAAAGCAATAAGTGTTTTGTTGAATATTTATGCTGTATGAAAATATATATATATATTTTTTTGGCAAACTCTACGGTAAAAAATTGGTTAGTATCCTTCTTCAGTCTATGTGCTGTAAACTTGATTTTTGAGAACTACTGCCTTTTTTAGAGAAATCACCTCATTCTGAACAGAGGATTTTTCTGTTTCCAGATTGCTGTGAGATTGGTACAGGAGAGTTCCATAATAAATTAACTGGTCCCCAAGAACATCATAATGACTCTGTAGTAGCAACAGTAATTATATTTCACTTCCAAGCCATTATACGATATTTGTCAAAGAAATCAAGTAGCAGTGCTTTAAAGACTTATTGAGATATACCCAGCCAGGATGCATTTTTTTTCCAGTGTACCTTAAAACCTCTTCATGATTCTCTGTTCTAGAAATCTCTTTCATTTTATGCTTTATTCCTTTTTCCCCTTATGCTCTTGTTTTTATTTCTAGGGTTGGATATAGTGTCATCTAGGATACAGAAAGACTTGTGATTCTTTGAAAGGGATTGGTGTTTCTCTTTTTCAGTAATAAATAAGTTGAGTAAGCTGGCACATTTTTTCTACTTGGGGCAGGGAGGAAGTAAACCTGTGGGCCAAAGCTTCTTTGACCACAAAATAAGACCCACAACACTTAGCTTTGCCTGAAATTTTATGTACTAAACCCAGCACCCTTCAATAATGCCCTGGCATACCTGACGCCTTGGAAATGAAGGTTTTACAGCTCTCTGGATGTTCAGGAAGACTGTACCCATCTACTGAAAGCAGTGTGAGGTGTTTAAGAAGTTCTTATTGAGAGCAGTGAAAAACACTGAGAAAAATATTCTAACCTTTTGTTCTTGTCCACCATTCTAAGAGAGATAAGCAAACCTTAAACCTCAAAAGATTTCATGAAAAAAAGTCTTCAGTGCCACATTGAGTGATTATTCTGTTAGTCCTGGAAGAAAAATTTGAGTTTTAGAGTTCCATTTCTTTAAATAATTTAAATTCCATTCTAATTCCTTCAGAACTTTCTGATCTTGACTAATTAATGCATATACTAGTGAATACTACAATTGGAAGAGGAAAATTGAGTCCCGTTCAGGATTATGTGGCATAAAAAGTAGTGTGTATTGTATCCCACTGCAGAAAGACATGTCAGAATGGTTTCTATTTTATATTGAGATTTTATTCTTCTGAACAGACAGAAACTATAGTTTTAGTCCAGTCACCAAAACAGTATTGAGTAATATCTGGGTTTGAATCATCTATAATTACTTAATAATGGCATTTATTGAGCATTTCGTACCACATTTTATTTCTAGTCTTCATTAAACCCTATGAGGTACCTATCATTATTCCCAACTTATAGATGATAAACATGGATCAAATATATCTAGGGACACACTGTGGTTTGAGCTGAATTTACTGTGGAATCTAACATTTTGGGCTGGATGTTTGCTTAGTAGTTTATTGTGCTAAAATATGCATGTATTTTCTTGCTTGTGTGTGTGTTAGTCACTCAGTCGTATCCAATCCTTTGCGACTCCATGGACGGTAGCCCACCAAGCTCTTCTGTCCATGGAATTCTCCAGGCAGGAATACTGGAGTAGGTTGCCATTTCTTTCTCTAGGAGATCTTCCTGACCCAGAGATTGAACCCAGGTCTCCTGCATTGCAAGCAGATTCTTTACCGTTTGAGCCACGAGGGAAGTTCTTCCTTACTTTCTTAATTATTTGCTTTCTCATTCCTCTCCTTCTTCCTGACCATTTTTCAGAAGGCTTTTAGTTCTCTGTAGAAGCTATAAGTCTATTTTATTAATAAAGCTTTTCTTAACCGTCTCCCACCCTCCCTGCAAGCCTGATTCTTATGACCTTCCAAAGTGCTCCCATAGTAACATCCTGTCTATGCCTGTGATAGCACATACTACAGTGTACCGTGATCTCCTGTTTGTTTGTGCAGTTCACCTAATAGAGCAAGGATCTCATTCTCTAATTTACATTAGAACTTCCTGGGGGGTTTTGAAGAGATGCTCATATTTGAGACCTTACTTTTGAAGATGAAGTTCAGATTATTTTAAGTGCCTAGGTAATTTTTAAAAATTTTTAATTGGAGAGTAATTGGTTAACAATATTGTATTGCTTTCTTCCATACATAGACACGAATCAGCCATCAGTATACCTATGTCCCCTCCCTTTTGAACCTCCCTCCTACTTCTCACCCCTCTAGGTTGTTACAGAGCACCTAACACAGGGAGCTCAAATCAGGTGCTCTGTGCCCAGGTTATTTTGATGCAAGTTCAAAACTGAGAAGTAAAGATTAACCTATAAATTCTTCAAAGGCGGGGATAATTCAACAGTATTTTCAAAATCTAGTACCATCCCTGGTATTTCACAGATAATAAATAGTGGTTGGTTGAATGAATGAACTTTAAAATGCTATGATTTTTACTATGATTTTACTATGATTTTTGCAATGTAAATATTTATTTATTTGATTAATATATGGTTGATGGGTGCATGAGTATTGGAATATCTTTGAATATTTAAGAATAATACTAGCCTCAAATTCAGCTAGTGCTTTCTAATTTTCAGAACTAAGCTGTACTGTGTAGTACATTGCTCTTCCAGGATGCTTCCTATGAGCTCCAAGTTCAAGAAAAGTATTTTATCAGGATGAATGAAGTGCAGCCATAGTGCAATCAGAATGTGAGGTTTCTTTGCAAGTCTGTCCTGGGATTTGAAGGACCTTTAGTTACTGATGTGTTATATCCTGTGCGAGTTCTGTGTCAGAAAGCAAGAGGCATTTTAGAATTCAGCAACCTGCAGAGTCATCCTGGCACCAGCACACAGCAGACTACCGCCTTGGGCAACTTAATAGGAGAAATTGATTGTTACCCTAGGTAGCCATCAGGATATTACTAGATTTCTTAGAGTCATAAGAACATTAAGTGGGATGTCCAGGACTGTAATATATCCTTCAGGTTTCATTTCAATGGCAATCAATGCTCATAGTCCTTCCAAAGCATGGAAAACATTCTGGTATTGAAACTGAGGTACTGTTTTTCCCCTTGCTTTCTTTTTTTTTTTTTTCCCTCCTAAGAAAGTTAGGCAGGTTAACAAGACAGATGTCTTCTATGAAAAGCTATTACATAATTTGAAACAAAAGGCTAGTCTCTAATAATTGCAGGGTGTTGGGGGACAGTGAGTAAATTTACTTGAATAAGATCAATCATAGAAATTCTTTAGGGGCACCATATTTCAACTTGGCATGCAGATTCCAAACTCATTTACCGTATGCGTGGTGAGAACCAAATGTATTCAGTAGTTCTAAGGCCAGTTTTGTAAAGATTCATAAATTTGTCAGTTGGTTAGTCTCTGCACAGGATCATAAGTAATTTTAGTGTTGACAAGTACAGATTCTTGCTGGGGGCAGTTTGAAATTAAAGTCAGCAATCCAGGACAGATCAATAGCTACTTATTGAGGGCCCACTACTTTCAAGGCTAGGCACTTAGAGGGGAAGGAAGCAGACTAAGACATGGATCCTACCCTCAAGGAACTTTATGTTGGGGAGGAAAAATGTAGCTCCTAATTGTAAAATAAAGTCTTATTGCAAAGAAATGAATGGTTTATGGAGAAACACAATGGTAGGAGAACTTGATTTCTCAAAATTTAAGTGGTTGCCCATTCCCTATGGATGACCTTTTGTTCCTATGTAGGTGCTATCAACAACCCTTTTGATAAGGGAGGTGCTGTAAAAAATGCTGCTACTGCTAAGTCGCTTCATTCGTGTTCGACTCTGTGCGACCCCATAGACAGCAGCCCACCAGGCTCCCCCGTCCCTGGGATTCTCCAGACAAGAACACTGGAGTGGGTTGCCATTTCCTTCTCCAATGCATGAAAGTGAAAAGTGAAAGTGAAGTCGCTAGTCGTGTCTGACTCTTAGCGACCCCATGGACTGCAGCCTACCAGGCTCCTCCGTCCATGGGATTTTCCAGGCAAGAGTACTGGAGTGGGGTGCCATTGCCTTCTCCATGTAAAAAATGATGTATATGTTATTTCTTTCTGAAATTAAAATAAAAATCACTATACACTTCCATTGACTCGAAAAACATGCTTTTACTGTAAGTATCTGATGTTTTGGAGAAAGAATTTCACTGAATTAATCCTTATAAATAACACAGTTGTATGGATCCTCAACTAAGGAATTCAAAGTTTGCCTACACTTAGCATGGTTATGATTTAACGACTTAACAATTTTTCCAATTTACAGTGGTACAAAAGCAATACATACTCTGGAAGCAACCTAAATGTCCATTGGCATATGAATGGATAAGCACGTTGTGATACATATAAAGAATGGAATATTACTTAGCTATAAAAAAGAACACATTTGAGTCAGTTCTAATGAAGTGGATGACCCTAGAGCCTGTTATACATGCTGAAGTAAGTCAGAAAGAGAAAGACAAATATCATATATAAATGCATATATATGGGATCCAGAAAGATCATACTGACGAGCCTATGTGCAGGGCAGCAAAGGCGACACAGACATAAAGAAAAGACTTTTGGACACAGTGGGAGGAGGAGAGGGTGGGATTTGATTTGAGAGAATAGGCATTGAAACATATATATTACCATATGTAAAATAGATAGCCAGTGGGAGTTCGATGTGTGATGGAGGGAACCCAAAGCTGGTGATCTGTGACAACCTGGAGAGATGGGGTGGGGAGGGAGG
>NW_011495072.1:13494150-13519248 GCF_000754665.1 Bison bison bison | reverse complement strand
CATGTATGCCTATGGCTGATTCTTGTTGATATATGGCAGAGGTCATCACAATATTGTAAATTATATGCCAATTAAAAAAAAAAAGCAATATATACTCAGTAGAAGCCATCATTCCAATTTTGAAGTTTTCTCTTTTCCCAGCTGGTGATGTGAGGTAGGATACTCTCCTGTGATGCTGGGCAGTGGCAGGAGCCACAGCTTACAGTCAGCCACATGATCACAAAGTGAACAACTGATACACTTGTAACCATCCCATATCCATACAACCATTCTGTTTGTCTATTTCAGTACAGTACTCAATAAATTACATGAAACATTCAACATTTTATTATAAAATAGGCTTGTATTAGATGATTTTGTCCAACTGTAGGCTAAATGTAGGGCTTCCCAGGTGGCTAAGCAGTAAAGAATCCACCTGCCAAGCAGGAGATATGGATTCGATTCCTGGGTTGGGAAGATCCCCTGGAGAAGGCAAATGGCAACCCACTCCAGTATTCTTGCCTGGGAAATCCCATGGACAGAGGAGCCTGGTGCCCTACAGTCCATAAGGTCATTAAAGAGTCGAACACAATTTAGCAATTAAACAGCAACAACAAGCTAAATGTAAGTTCTCTGAGCATATTTATGGTAGGCTAGGCTAAGCTCTGGAGAAGGCAATGACACCCCACTCCAGTACTCTTGCCTGGAAAATCCCATGGACAGAGGAGCCTGGTGGGCTGCAGTCCATGGGGTTGCTAGGAGTTGGACATGACTGAGCGACTTCACTTTGACTTTCCACTTTCATGCATTGGAGAAGGAAATGGCAACCCACTCCAGTATCCTTGCCTAGAGAATACCAGGGACAGGGGAGCCTGGTGGGCTGCCGTCTCTGGGGTCGCACAGAGTCAGACATGACTGAAGCGACTGAGCAGCAGCAGCAGCAGGCTAAGCTCTGATGTACGTTAGGTGTGTTACATGCATTTTGAGCTTAATTTTCAGCTTACAGTGGGTTTATCAGGACATAGTTTGTTGTTGTTTAGTCACTAAGCCATGTCTGACCTTTTTGTGACCCCCATGGACTGTAGTCTGCCAGGCTCTTCTGTCCATGGGATTTCCTGGGCAAAGATACTCGAGGACATAACCTCATTGTAAATTGCAGAAGATCCATACTCATTTGTTTATCAAAGTACAAATCTTAACGTCACCATTATGTGCATTAACTGACAGGAATGAACTATATGTGATCTTATTGTAAGGTTTAAGGATCTTATCTGAATTGGGGTATATTGAAAATTTGCAGGTTAAATACAGTGCTGCATTGCATTAGGGAATTCACTAAAATGGATAAACAGAGTATACATTTTCACAATCTATTTACAAAGCTTTCTGATTTTGATCTACCATATCCAGGTTACCCCAAATGCTGCCATTTCCTCCTAACTGGTTCTTTCATCCAATCCTTATTGCCATTTGCTTTGTTTGGTGCCTTTTTACCTCTAATTTGAACAAATGCACACAGTCTAAAGAAGAGTTTCTCAACCTTAGCACAAGTGACGTTTTGGGCTGGATAGTTCCTTATTGTAGGTAGCTGTTTTGTACATTATAGGATGTTGGGCAGCATCCCTGGCCTCTGTTTACTAAATGCCAGTAGCACACACCTCCAGTTTGTGACAAACAAAAATATCTCCTGACGTTGTCAAATGTTCTTGGGGCAAAACTGCCCCAGTTGAGAACCTCTTGTCTAAGGCAGTGTCCTAAGTTTTCTTCCTCAGTCTCACCTCTGTTCATGATGTTTGCCATTTTAATGGTTCTAAGCCTTGCTTTTATTATGTCTCTTCTATGCCCCTAAACTTCCAATGACTTTTTACCCTAGTATTCAGACCTTTATTATCCTCATCCCTGTCTTTTTTGTTTCATTTTTAACAAAGTACTAATGCACGTGTTAACAAATTGCACTGACAGGATGAAAAGCAAGTCTCCTGCTCTGCTTCTCTCTTTTCTCATGCAAGAGGCAACTTTAAAAACAATCTCTGCTTTACTTCTAGTAGTTTTCTCCAAAGCTCTAGATATAGTCATAGTTCTATTTATTTGACTTATCAATTTTAGGCAATATCTATTGGTTCTGATTTAAAGTTGGTATTGTAACTCAGTTATATAATTTGCCATTTTCCCTCCCTTCTTTCCATATTTTGACATTTAGGTAATTATTTATATTCATATATAGTTGGACTTTCCTGGTGGCTAGGTTGATAAAGAATACACTGCCAGTTCAGGAGATACATGTTCGATCCCTGGGTCATGAAGCTCCCCAGGAACAGGAAATGGCAAACCACTCCAGTATTCTTGCCTGGAAAATTCCATGGATAGAGGATCCTGGTGGGCTAAAGTCCATGGGGTTGCAAAGAGTTGGATATAACTGAGCATGCACACTCAATCACTCATGGTGTACTTTAAAAAATAATATATTATTGATTAGTCAACTTTCAGAAACACTATTTTGTGCTCTCTGAAGCTGAGTGGGACTGGAGACCTGGTTGGCAATGTAGACATTTTCATTCTGTCTTGCAAATATAAGCAAGCTTCTGTGCTTTAATTTCAGGTTGACTGTTGAAGTTGAAAGCTGGTAAGCAAATTTTACATTATTATGATTATGCAAATATTTTCAATGCCAGGTCAAGTAGAGAGCTGTAATTTTATTTTCTTCTCCATAGGTCATGATCTTTGCATCTCTTCAAGGAGAATGATCTGTGTCATAGCAGATAAATTCTTTCTTTAACTCTCAATTATGAAAATCATACTGTGTTTTACTTTAATTCATAAATAGCCTGTATCTTTCTTATGAGTTTTCACTTGCCTCATTTCTTATGCTGCTGCTGCTCTTCAGTCTCTAAGTCATGTCCTACTTTTGCTACTAACTTGGCCTCTTAAGTCTTCTTAAGTAAACTAAAGGAGCAGCTCCTATCTGGTAATGCTCACCTCTCAAGAGAGAGGAGCTGTGGTAGGACCAAATGTTGACACTTTATTGCTTATGTTATTTCCATTCACTTTCTAAGATAGTCATTTGTCCATACCTGACACCAATTGAGCAGGAAACATTCCCTTGATGGCTCTTCCTTCTCCAGCCCTGTGCTCCCCACACGGAAGAGTCCCAGCGAAGGTCCTTGAGTGATGGGCTGGATAAAGAGGGACAGTGAATAAGCAGGACCAATAATACACCCACACTCTGGGGAGATTTCAGAACTTTCATTCTATTCTTGGTGTTCTGAAAATTTATGATCTATCTAGATGGTTCTTTTATTCACCTGTTGTTCTGAGCACTTGGTGGATTTTTCCAATTCAAAAGACTCATTCCCTTCTTGTGGGGAAGATTCCTCAATTACCTCTTTAGTGACTCCTCCTTCCAGTTTTCACTCATTCTTCTAGGAATTAAACCACATCAATTGCTTTTACATGTATCTTTTATCTTTTTAGAGCTTCCCTGGTGGCTCAGATGTAAAGGGTCTGCCTGCAATGTGGGAGACCCGGGTTCAATCCCTGGGTCAGGAAGATCCCCTGGAGAAGGAAATGGCAACCCACTCCAGTATTTGCCTGGAAAATCCCATGGACGGAAGAGCCTGGCAGGCTATAGTCCATGCGGTCACAAAGAGTCGGACATGACTGAGCGACTTCACTTTCACATTTCACTTTTTATTTTTAAAACCTGTACTTTATTATTTTAGTTTTTTGATCTGTGATATTTTTCCAGATGTTTATTTTTAATTAATTAAAAAAAATTGGCAATAGCAGATTGTTTTGATTGCTTTTTGATTGCTTTTCTTTTAATTGAAAATATTCTGTTCTTGTTTTATGAATAAAAGCATTCTTGAATTTCTCAGTAGATGAACTGGTGTTTTTTTCTGTTTCCTAAATTATCTTCATTTCTCTCAGGCCTTACTTACTTTTCTACTTGTTTATCTTGGTTTTCTTTTCAAGGGTTTCTAACTAGAAGAACAGTGAGGAAGTAAATCTAGTTTGGCTTTAGGAAATAGCATGTCAGGCACTGACTGTCCCACAGGCAAGGATGCAAAGGCTTCACTTTGAGATTCCAGTATCCACACAGGAGCCTTATCTTTGCCCAGTTAACTTAAGGTTCTTTGTAATTCTTTCCACCTACACTCCAGAGAGTGCTTTACATTTTCCTGCCTTAAGACAAGAATATGGATTGATATATACCCTTAGTAACAATGTAGGAATTGTATTAAAATGTATGCTTCTCTTTAAAGAGCCCATTAAGAAATGAAAAGGCATTTGCATTTCTATATGGTTGTGAATTTCACAAAGCTTGTGTTTTATACTGGTAATGAAGACTTAGTCAACCCTTTAACTTAGTAGGCATAATAATTAAGCTGGTCTGGTTTCTCTGTGCTCCTTCCCAATGTCAATGTGAATGTTACATGATTTTATGAAGGGCCCTGGAGCATAAGCTTTCAGTTTTTTTGAAATCTAAAATTAATGGTAATGCATTTTACATCAAGAAACAGTAAACACATATAAACATAAATATGCATTAAACTAAAATATATACTATATGCAAAGCAATTTTATATTTCCCTTTATGTTTCAGTTTTAAAAATTCTGATCTAGACTTACTAAACTTGTTTTATGACTCACAATGGCACCCCACTCCAGTACTCTTGCCTGGAAAATCCCATGGATGGAGGAGCCTGGTAGGCTACAGTCCATGGGGTCGCTAAGAGTCGGACACGACTGAGCGACTTCACTTTCACTTTCATGCATTGGAAAAGGAAATGGCAACCCACTCCAGTGTTCTTGCCTGGAGAATCCCAGGGACAGAGGAGCCAGGTGGGCTTCCGTCTCTGGGGTCGCACAGAGACGGACACGACTGACACGACTTAGCAGCAGCAGTAGCAGCAATCATTTCATAGTGTGCAAAACAGTGCTGTAGGATTAAAAAACAATCCTAAGAATTAAATGAAAATGTACTCTGGGTTTTCAGAGTATAAAATTCCTTTTCCGAAGTTACTTTCTTTATTTTTTAACATTTAACATTTTAACATCAGAATCTTACGTGTATTTAACATAACAATTCTTAGCAACCTTGTTATCTGGGTATTTTCTCCAAAACTCAAACTTAGAGGGAAAAAAAAACATAGAACTAAAATGCATGTTGTTCAGTTGCTAATTTGTGTCCGACTCTTTGCGACCCCATGGACTGCAGCATGCCAAGCTTCCCTGTCCTTCACCATCTCTGGGAGCTTGTTCAAACTCATGTGTAAGTGAGCCAGTCATTGCCTGGTATGACAATGGATATATTTGGTCATTGTCCTTATTAAGATATTGGGATATTGTATGGTCAATCCTGCATATTTTTTATGGCATGGAATTTACAACATATTTCAAATAATTTTCATCAAAAAGGTTTTAGCATTGTTGCTTGGTTTTGGTCCATTTTTGTATTTTGAAGTCCCCCTAAAGATGGCTAGAAACAAATGGTCCACAGACCACGCTGCAGATGCCCCTCCAGCAGGTGGCTGCTCACGCCTAAAGTTCTCCTCAACGTTTTGCTGAAAAATAGTGTATCATACTTGAATCAGATTAGTTGAGCACTCTTTAAGATCGATTAAAATCTGGGACTGGCAGAGAAAGGGATCCAACAAAAAACATGAGGCAAGTATAGTTATGTCATACAGAAAAAGAATTCTGTATTCAGAACTGGTTTCTTAGAAAAGTAGAGACACAGCAGCGAATTCTAAATCAAAAACTCGTTTCGGCGAAATAACCCGTGACTGAAAAGTAACTGTGAGCCCACCCATGGTTAACATCAATTATGTGTTGAGTAAATGAGGGTTTGTTTTCAGTTATAATTTGGGGAATTAATTAAGTAGCTAGGAAGTTGTATAAGGTACACAGTTTTAAGTGGATTCTGTTATACTTCTGAAATTAAGTATTGGTTAACTTGTGTGAAGAGCTTCCCTGGTGGCTCAGACAGTAAAGCATCTGCCTGAAATGCAGGAGACCTGGGTTCAATCCCTGGGTCGGGAATATCCCCTGGAGAAGGAAATGGCAACCCACTCCAGTACTCTTGCCTGGAAAATCCCATGGACGGAGGAGCCTGGCAGACTGCAGTCCATGGGGTCACGAAGAGTTGGACACAACTGAGCGACTTCACTTTCACTTTAACTTGTGTGAAAGGGAAAGTAAAATATGCCTAGGTAGTTTTTTTCTTTTTTTTCTTCACTGGTGGTTGGAAGAAAGATGACTTTTTAAAGTTTTCCAGAGCCCTTCCAAAAAGGGCTTGTTGAGGATTCATTTAAGGAATGGCCACACAGATAATCACAGATGACGGTGTCATACCACTTCATTAACTAGGTGAAGGAAAATAGCAACATTTTCATTTTAATGAGATGTCAGTTCCCTCCCTTGCCATACCATGCATCTTAATGTCCTTGTCTACACTGACTTGGGGCTCCAAATCCCTGTCATTACTTTGCAATCCCTTTCTATAATTTCTTGTGACACAGGATGCTTAAATCCACAAGAAATGTGAGGTGAGGCAGAGAGAATCCTGCAGACTGACTTGCTATATGCAGAACATTCATTTGCATTATTCATTAAATAAGAGCACTGATTTGCATCTCATTCTGGTTGTCTCCTTTAGGTGAAAAAATACTGGAGAACTCTGCATGTTCTCCCAATTTTTATATTAATAAAAATTATTAGAGGAATTAAGCTTGATTGCTGTCCTAGATTTTGTCCTGCATCATTTGCAGTTTTGCTTAAAAAAAAAAACTCACACCCTAAACACTCCTAAAATCCCCAAACCAATATCCATTTTCCCTTTTCTGTTTAAAATATTTGAAGCTTTAACATTTGATGAAAGATCTGAATACATAAATATATTTTATTGAAATGCAAAATGAGACATTTATTTATGATCCATATCTTATGTTAGGAATGGGAAGGAGGTGGGGGTGGAAAAAAAAAAGTATAGGCACAAGTACATCTCCCTAAATCTCATTTTAGAGAAATTTCCTAGCAACAGAAACATACCACAAATTAGAAGATACTGCTGGTAATAAATTCTTCCCGTTTTGGTGGTCAAATCCATGTGATGAAATTTTGCTTTTTATTTTCTCTTCAGAAGCAGTGACCAATTAAGACTATACTTTCAGGCAAGCTATAGCCCCATCATTATAAAAAACGTACTCATTGATGTTCTAAGTGAGTAGAGGTCTGTGTTGGTCTTGAGTTCTGGTAAGTACAAGAAAAATTTTTAAAAATCCTTCTTTTCTTGGTCTGTAGTCTCAATTCCCCAAGGTCATAGTAAACTTCCCAGCACTTGCCAGTTCCTTGTCACTGGGGTTGTAGGGCTTTATTTATGTCCTCTAGAAATTCTCTGGGATTCTGAGGAATGAAGCCGTACAGGAGGCTCTGATCTGCAGTCATGTGTTCAATTTGAACCACTGGTGCATTGACAAAGGAGAAGCAGGACATCGTGTGGATAGCAGCCGTCTTTAGCCTTCTCAAGAGAAAAGGGAGCAGAAGAGTCAAAGATAATTCTTCTGCCTGCTGATTTGTTGCAGTTCTGTTGCCCCCAAATAAGTGATGGTATTCTGTTGAAGGCTGCATTGAATCTAGTGGTCATGGATCAATCACAGCCTCCAAGATATGAATAGAATACCTTTGTTATTAAGGTGACGTTGTAACTAGAAACATGGTGTCTGGCAGGTTGGGATAGTTTGTCTCAAGTAGAGATTTTATGCAAATTGCACGTTGTTTCATCAGCACAGGTAACAGAAGATTGAATGGATTCTTTTGCCCTACTTTTTTGTATCTCCCAAAGGCTTTAAGTTCACTGGTGGAAGGAGGTCATCACAAACATTTATTATCCTTGTTCATGGGACACTCCCCCACACAACTGCTGTTTATTCTTGTCTGGTTCCTGTGATTAATGTTGTGATGCAAAGCAATTACCTCTTTATGGCCAACTCTGGCCTACTGCAATGTTTAAGGGTTTTTGGCATCCCCTAAAGGAACACCATTTTTTAAATAGTTCTCATTTGCATCATACTGACTCTGGAATTCAATCCAAAATTTGATTTTTGGCCAATGACCAAAAAGGTCAGCGACCAGTTAGGTCAACTTCAGATTCTGTTTTTATTGCAGGAGTGATTGTTTAAAGATATTTTTTTGCCTCAAGCATTCACTTTTTTAAAATAATGAAGTTCCTTTTCACTTATTTAATTAGGACCACATGGTGACCTTTCAAAGTAACAAATATTAATACTAAAAATTTGGGGCAGCTGTGTTTAGTTGTATCAGTTTTGGGTGATTATACCATTTGGAGGACATCAGTCTTTTGTTTTCTTAAATGTCATAATGGGCTCATAATGCCATGCTTTATATATAAAAAAAAGTCGCTGCTGAGCTATTTCCATTATAGAAGTCTTATGGTGGTTTTGGAATCCTGAATGAAGAGATTACACCTGAATGTCTCATACACTTTCCAAAAATAACATAGCCAAAAGACAACTGTAATTTCCCATCTTCCTCACCTCTCCCCCTCCCCATCCCCCTGAAACTGTTACTGATCATCTCAGCAAGTGGTATTACCTTTCCCCATTTGACTAAGCCAAACTCTAGTAGTCATCCTTGATCCCTTTTTACTTTCATGCTTATGATTGGATTACTATTGCTGTATAACAGACTACCTCAAAACTCAGTGGCACAAAGTGAAGTATGTGTGTGGGAAAGATATTGTTGTACCCATCTTTGGTAAATGCTATCAACCCCTGTTCACCTTCTGTCCACAAAGTGGACATCCGTTCCACATGCAAAAAAGGTATCCACCAGATACCTCCCTCAAAATTCCCAGAGTCTCATCTTACTGCTTGAAGTCTGTGATGTTGCCATCCAGATCAGATCCAGGTGCCAAGGAGGATCTGTGGATGTGGTTCTCCCAGCATGTTTCTCCTCAATCTCTGAAAAGCTATGGGTAAAAGATTCCAATTATCTTTCTCACTTTCTCCCGTATGACCAACATGCAGTGGGGGTCAAGCATAGGATAACCACTACAAGCATTCCCATTTTAAAAAGGGGGGTGGGCAGAGAATGAGAGGCACACACGCTGTCACCGTTCAGTGATGGTTCTGAAATTCAGTTGGGCACATCTTGTTGGTTTCTTGATAGGAGCTCATATCTGTCCCTAAGCAGTTATTTTTTCTAGCTGTAAAATCTACCTTTCCTAGTGTTTGGCTTCACTTTCTGTGTTGTTATTCTGTCTTTTCCATAAGAAATAACCCACATTTCCGGCTGACTAGGTGGTGCTAGTCCTAAAGAACCCAGCTGCCAATGCAGGAGACAGGGGATACAGTTCGATTGCTGGGTCGGAAATATCCCCTGAGGAGGACATGGCAACCCACTCCGGTTGGAGAATCCCATGGGCAGAGGAGCCTAGTGGGCTACTAGGGTCACAAAGAATTGGACACGACTGAGGTGTCTTAGCATGCAAGTTTTCTCTTACTGCTTCTCGCCCAAAGTAGGTCATGGGTCCAAAGACCCTACCCTCTTCATTTTATCGTGTATCTCCAGCCCTTTAGGTCCAAGGTGATGCAGTTATCTTTAATGCTATCGAGCTTCCTGTATATCAATCCACATTAGACAAAAGACACCCCTGAAATCTCTTCAGAATCTGTAGGACAAAACCCTTAAGAGTCTGGGTGCCCATTGTTTAAAAAGGCATGCCCTTAAATCCAGAAGGCCTTATGTGTATTTGAAAGGTTTATGAGGTACCATCCTAAATCTTTCTGAAGTTTTAATGAAAGATTTTACAGTCGCCGTCTTTTCTTCATCCTAATGTTGGAGACATTTTCCTAACAAGCCAGGATTTGATCTTTGCACTGAAGCCCTATCTCACTTTGAGAATCTTCTGTGGAGAAATACTGAATGAACAATTTTTTTAAAAAGCCCAGAAAGACCTTTTATATTTCTGTTCAAGTTTACTTAAAAACTAAATGATTCCCTTTCTTTTTATCTACCTCTCTTTCCCATGGCTAAAAGAAACAGATTAGGACTTTTAGTATTCTAAGAAATGTCCTTAGCCAAATCTGCCAGTTTATTAAGCATATTTTTTATTTTCTATGAAAATGCAGCCATAGGGTTGCCAAGCTTTCTGCCACTGTAGAGCAAAGGCCAGTTTTTTTTTTCTTTTTTCCTAGCTTCCAATAACAGTTTCTTCCTTTTCATCCAAGCTTTCACCGAAGTCTCCTTAAAGGCCTTTCTAGCTTTCACTGACTGTCTTAACTGGCTTTACTAGGTTTCACTTACCTTCATCACCTGTCTTTTTAAGGTCTTCTGAGCTTTTCCCCACAGTCCAATTCCAAAGCCAGTGCCGCATGTTTTGGGCTTTTGATATGTCTGAACTCCATTCTGGTACTAAATTTCTATTTTACTTGCTATTTTTGCATAAGCAGCCACCACATGATTTAGTAGCACAAATTATCTTTTTATTATGTGTGCAGATTCTGTGGATCAGGAATTTAGACAAAGTACGATAAGGATGGCTTGTTTCTGTTCTAAAATTTCTAGGATCTGAGTTGGTAGAACTCAGCAGCTAGGGGGGTCAATTTGATAGCTGGAGCCAGAATTATCTCAAGGCGTCTTCATTCGTGTGTCTGGCAGTTGATGCTGACTATCAGTAGTCCAACTTTCAGCTTGGATGTTTGGTGAAGTACCTTCATGTGGCCTCTCTGTGCGGCCTGGGCTTTCTCACTGTGTGATGGACTCAGAGTAGCTGAATTTACTGCATTGAAACTCAGACACTTCAAGTGTCATAGCATACAGAGTGTGTATTTGTTTCCTGTTGCTGCTGCTGCTGCTGCTAAGTCGCTTCAGTCGTGTCCAACTCTGTGTGACCCCATAGACAGGCAGCCCACCAGGCTCCCCTGTCCCTGAGATTCTCCAGGCAAGAACACTGGAGTGGGTTGCCATTTCCTTCTCCAATGCATGAAAATGAAAAGTGAAAGGGAAGTCGCTCAGTTGTGTCCGACTCTTCACGACCCCATGGACTGCAGACTACCAGGCTCCTCCGCCCATGGGATTTTCCAGCCAAGAGTACTGGAGTGGGTTATAACAATATACCCAAACTGGGTGGTGAAAACAGAAATTCATTATCTCACAGTTCTGGAGCCTGGAAGTCTGAAATAAAGGTGTTGGCACGGCCATACTGCTTCTGAAGGCTCTGGGAAGGCTTCTGGAGGTTGTCAACAATCTTTCGCGTTCCCTGTCTTTCAGCTGCATCCCTCTAATTTCTGCCTCTGTTTTCACATGGCCTTCTTTCCTCTGTATCTGTATGTCCTCTGCTCTTTTTATAAGGACATGAATTATATTAAAATTAGGGTCCACTCTGATCTACCATGTCGTTAATTTGACTAATTGCAGCTACAGAGACCCTACTTCTAAACAAGGCCACTTTCTGATGTTTCCTGGGACTCTGTTTAACCCAGTATAAGTTGGAAACTGCACTGTGTCTATAACTTAGCCTTGGAAGGCTATGTAGGATCGTTTGCACTGTGCTTCATTGGGTTGCAGCAGTCACAATCAGGCCCTAGTTTAATAGGAGCAGAGTTAGATTCTACTTATTGATGGAGGACTTTCAGGGTCACATTGTAGAATAATTTGTGCTATAAAATGTTTTTGTGTTCATCCTTGAAAAATGCAGTCTGCCACACCCTTATCCACTTCGTGACCAAATTCTATTGATTCTGCCTCCAAAATATATCTCACATCTGTTCCCTTACTTCCTTTGCCACCCACTCATGCAAATAATTTCTCATCTGAATTATTGCATTAAACTCTTATCCGATCTTTCTGTACCCACTTTCGCCTCTTCTAACCTTTTTACCACCACGCTGCAAGAAAAGAGGTATTAAAACTATAAATTTACTCATATCACTCTGTTTAAATCTCTTTGGAGGCTTCCAATTGTTTGTATGGGCTTCCCTGGTGGCTCAGATGGTAAAGAATCTGACTATAATGCAGGAGACCTGGATTCAATCCCTGGGTTGGGAATATCCCCTACAGAAGGGAATAGCAACCCACTCCAGCATTCTTGCCTGGAGAATTCCATGGACTGAGGAGCCTGATGAGCTACAGTTCATGGGGTCGCAAAGAGTGGGACACGACTGAGCGACTAACACACATACGTACAATTGCATGTACAGTACAGTGTAGATGAAGAGGTCTTGCAAAATCTGTCTTTCCAGCTGTCTCAATGAAAAGGCATGCCACCTTTTTCTTCTTTATGTACTTGTCTCTGGTCACTCAGGCCTTTGACAGCTCTTGGATCAACCCAATCATGTTTGCATCTTAAAGACTTTGCACTTACACTTTCTTCTGCCTGGAAATCTCTTTCTTTGGTTCATTAGGCTCACATTTCACGTATCTATGTTTTATATTAAATGTTACCACTTTAATAATAATGATAATAATAATTATAGCTAACATTCTTTTGAGTTAGCTTAAAACATTTTTCAGACCTTAGAGCTAGTCATTGTATCTGGATTATTTTTAAAAATCTCTGTAACACCTGGTAAAAGAGGTTCTATTATCATTCTTATTTTATAGGTAAGAAAGCTGAGGCTTAAAGATTTTATATGATGCTCCCAAAATCATACTACCTTGTGCTGTATAATACATACCATGTACTAGAGTTCAGAATTATATTTCAAGGTTGTCTGACTGCAGAGACTGCCATTTCAACCACTAGACCCTGCTGCCTCTACAGGAAACCTCATTCTGTACTTTATTTTTAGTCATAACACTTATTTCTTTTCTTCATTTTGTTGATCGCTCTCTGTAGTTTAAAATATATATATATATACACACATATATGTATATATTTATTTATTGCTTATCTTTCCAATTAGTATTAAATAATTTTTGTTATTCATAGCTCTGTCTCACCACCCACAAAGTACATGGCACATGGTAGATAATTAGTATTTGATGAATAAATGTAGTGGTGTTTTGATAAATATTTAACCACCAGTTTGGGGTGGGGTTGGGGACTGATTTGTAGCTTTTTTGAATTTCCATACTCTCACCTCCGAACTTACTTCAAGCTGCAAAGAATTTAACAACTGACTCACAAAATTCCTGAAAATTAAGTTCTAGCATAGCATTCATTCTAGATGAACGAATGAATGGTTGATGTAAAGAACAGAATAGCTTACCTGCAGTCACTGGTTTTCAAGGGGACAGGGGAAGTTCTGTCTATAAGCTCTTGTGGTTTTAGTTCCAAAGAGATCAAACACATTGGTGAGGGTTTGGAGCATAGTTCCTGTTAGAGCTGCAGAAGGGCAATGAAGAGTTAACGTGGCATCTGAAATACTCAATATCTCCACAACAATGTAGTGAGAAACACTGAGACCAGATCCTGTCATTTCTTCATCTGTTTTTCACTGCCTCAGGTGTTGGCAAGGACACGTATGATTCAGAAGCAAGGACAGGATGACTTTGTTTTATCCTTTACAGGGAAAGGATAGCTGGGATTGGAGTAGGAAGGAGTGAATAGAAAGGAGAAGGGGGAGGGGAGGCATTAATATTTCACGTTAGGTGTAAAAATGTTCAGTTGCAGCTTTGGCTAGGGAGAGAAATTTCCTTGAAAGTATTTGTTGGAGTTTTATGCTAAATGATTGTACAGAAGACTGATTTATGATTGGTCCAATTATTTATCTCTGTATGTAATATGGAGTGAAATAGGCATTATTTTTTAAATCACTATATGCCACTCAGCATTGCTGCCAACATTTTATTTGACAGTTAATTATAAAAATCCTGCATGAATTTTTTGATCAGCAGTCTCATGCTGGTTAGAATCTAGCAATAGATGTGAATGAATGTATTGCATTTGGTGGGACTGTATTTATCACATTAGGTATGAAAGTCTTGGCATCATGTTGGCTGACTACAGAGTAATAAGAGAAGGTGCTGAGATGCTTAGATGTCTCAGTCATGGCCAGCATATAATATGTCTCTTATTTAACTGACAAGTCTACACTTCAGCCCCATATATTTCAGTCCCTTCACACTTAGCATAAGTAATATCTTCTATTATGCACATTCACTCAGGGGTTTTGAATGAATAAACTCTACTCTCCTTGCCAGCTCCAGGATCCAGAGTTTTAAAAGTGCATGTGTAATTAATTTTGCTTTAGAATTTTGAGTAAATATCATGAGAAATGCTTTTCTCTTTATTAATTTCTAGGTGTGAGTCTAAAAAAAACAGCAACTGTTTTTCTTAAAAATCACATGAATAATATTGGAGCAAGACTGTCTCAGTTGGAGACAAAAACATTATATTTGTGTCTCATGGTAATCTATCCAAGGGTTAATGGACCCAGAACCCTCTGGACAGTTCAAAAATCCACATAACAGGGTAGATTTTTTGCATTAGGATTCCTGACTTAGCTGAAAAATGTGAAAAATCAGATGCAGCCAAAGAGTTCCCTATTGATTACAAATGTGAGGATCAAGAGTAAGTTATTCCATCTAAGGCAGCGTTTATTTAAATTTAAAATAGTCCTTCTTGGTCATCTTATTTTGTTTAGTAACATATAAATCAATGACATTTTTAAGAGTATTAATTCCATTACATTTGAGGGGCTTCCTGTGACAGAATAGGCATTGATATCCAGTCATATTTTGGGGTGTCTAATTGTGCTCATCTTCTCCTACGAGAATTCCAAAATTGCAACTCACTGCTGAACAGCCATTGACAGGAGAATGTTGGAACCCACCACAAAAAGATACCCCACATCCAAGGAAAAAGGAAAAGCCCCAAGGAGACGATAGGAGGGGTGAAATTGCATTTAGAATCAAACTCCATACCTGCCAGAGATACTTAGAGGGCTCAGACAAAACCTTGTGTGCACCAGGACCCAGAGACCCCACAGAGCCTGAGCCAGACCTGCCTTTGAGTGTTTGTCTCCTGTGGAGGCATGGGTCAACAGTGGCCTACCATGGGGTCAGGGGCTCTGGCTGAGGCAGACCTGGCTCACGCCCACATTTCAGGCGGATTCTTTACCAACTGAGCCACGAGGGAAGCCCTAAGCACACATTTATTTTCTTACACATCACTTCCAGCTGTACCAAACTCCTTGAAGTTGTCAGTGGATCATGCATTATGTTATTTGTGCTTTTGCACACACTTCTTCCTCTACCCAGAACTCCTGTCGTGTTCACTGAGTGAAGTGAGTGAGTGAAGTCACTCAGCCGTGTCTGATTCTTTGTGACCCCATGGACTGTAGCCTACCAGGCTCCTCCCTCCATGGGATTCTCCAGGCAAGAGTACTGGAGTGGGTTGCCATTTCCTTCTCCAGGGGATCTTCCCGACCCAGGGATTGAACCCGGGTCTCCTGCATTGCAGGCAGACGCTTTAACCTCTGAGCCACCAGGGAAGCCCTGTCATGCTTCAAAAGTCAGCCTGAAAGTCATACCTCAGAGATGGCTAGTCCCCTTACTCTGCACCTCTACTCACAGCTGATGGTATGGAACACTATTGTACACTGAACTTCTCCAAGACAGTAACCAAGCATTCTTCGATGATTATGTGAAGTGGTCACAAGTGCAAGGAATTCTCTCATTTGAAATCTTTCCCCCTATGTTCAGCATTCCTTAATTAATTATAGTAATCCCCATATACCTAAGGAGGATACTTTCCGAGATGCCCAGTGGATGCCTGAAACCAGGGGTAGTACCAAACCCTCACGTATATTGTTTTTTCTGATACATACATACCTATGATAAAGTTTAATGTATAAATTAGGTGTAATAACAACAACAATAATAAAATAGAACAATTATAACAATATAGTATCATAAAAGTTGTATAAATGTGCTCTATTTTGCTCTCAAAATATCTTATTGAACTGTACTCACCCTTTGTGTGATGATGTGAGATGGTAAAATGCCTCCATGATGAGATGAAGTGGGGTGAATGATGGAGGCATTGTGACATAGCATTAGACTACCACTGACAATATGTCAGAAAGAGGACTATCTGCTTCAAGTAACCCTTGATCATCAAGCCATGACGATGTCCATGGCTGGATGTCAGGAGCAGATGTCAGTGGTTATGGATCCCAGATGGGAAGGAGTGGAAGAGGAAGAGATTTCATCAGACTACTCAGAATAGCATGCAGTTTAAAATTTATAAGTTGTTTATTTCTGGAATTTTTCATTATTATTTTCAGACCATGGTTAACTAAACTGGAAAACAAAACCACAGACAAGAGACAAGAGACAAGAGATAAGAGGAGACTGTTGTCTTAAATCAGAGTCTCCTTACAGAAAAATAAATACACATCAGTTTCCCCAATTTCTCCTAAAACTCTTTCCAGTTAACTCAGGCACATAAGTCAATACTTGTATGCATTCTTATTTTTTCTTCCTTCTGTTTCCTCATGTCTTTTCATTTGTGAATCATGAGACAGCCCCAGTTATACAAAATCCATGTATGCAAGCCAACATCTGTAGCCGAGAAAAGAAAGAAGATCTAAAATGTTTAAAAGTCCACCAATAGCATCACTCTGTAACATGTTTTAAAATTTCTAGAAGACTCTTATCAAGTCTCTAATATTTCCATTATCCTCTCCTCAGTGTCAATACAATTTGCTTTACTTCCTATAACACTGTTAAAAAATAAATACGAATGTATTTCCTATTACTTTCATAATGATTATCAATGACAACGTAAAGTTTCTATTGTATTTTTAATTAAATATATGATGATTCAACTGGAATCCAGGTTACACAGGCTTTTATTGGTTGACCTGGAAACTAATAACCATTTGTCAAAGTTCCTGCGGGGAAAAAATGCTTTCCAGATTCTAAATAGCTACCTTAGAAACTTTGAGACATAGTCCTTACAAGCTGTCGTCTACTTATATTCAAATTTGTATAGTTTCTCTACAAATTCAAAGAAAATTTACACCGTTTTCCATATGTGCTTAGGGAAAATGAAAGTTTAGTGAAACATGTGCTTTAGAGTGGTGCAGATTTGGATTTGAATTTCACTGCAACCATTATTTTTTTCTGTATTAATGGATAGTTTAAGCCTCAGTTTCCTCATATGTAACATGAAGATAAATATTCCTGTGTGCATGTGTCAGGCAGCTAGTGTCGCCAGATAAAATACAACACAGTTAAGTTTGAATTCCATGAAAACAATGAATATTTTTCTGTAAACATTTTAACACATATGATTTTAGTATGAAAATTTTCATTGTTGATCTGAAGCTCAATTTTTAACTGGGCATCCTGTATTAGCATTTGGTAAGTATGGCAAACGTACAAGAGTGCTAGTTTATCTGTGTGATGCTCATATATATGTGATACAGAAAATGTGGGATTCCTTCTGCAGCCCTTAGCTACAGTGGTCAGCTATGTTGAAACTAAGTAGGTCTCTGCTAGCTTACTGCTACTCCCAAATGCTACCCTCTGCCTCAGCAAATTACATAGTCACAGAGCCCCACCACTAAACAGTTTAATGAGAAATCACAATAGTGGTCATTCTTGGGTTTTGTTCTTCAGAAACTATGTAGATAGATGAAGTGATTTTCGACACTCAGTTTAAAAATATGATGGCATCTTTAAAGTTCAGCATAATATGTAAGAATGGGTGTGGGCTAAGTCGCTTCAGTCGTGTCCAACTCTTTGCACCCCTATGGACTGTAGCCCGCCATGCTCTTCTGTCCGTGGGATTCTCCAGACAAGAATACTGGAGTAGGTTGCCTTGCCCTTCTCTAGGGAAGGATGGGTAGACAATATTTGAAAATCATCTGCCATTCGATATGGAAGGAACTTAAGAGGCCATCCAAGCTACCCCTTTTTATACTGATAAGGGGCCTGACCCCCAGAGAGTTCAACAGATTTGCCTGAGCCCGGGCTGGAATTTCACCCCCCTGACTTCAGTCTCAGTAGGGTTTTCTCCTACAGAGTTTCTCCTGCAGTGCTTCCTATCTAATTTCTTCTGTGACTTATTAGAATACGCTTGTATGCAGTGACAGGGTGCGATCTGTTTCATTTCCTCTGTGTGGCGCTTGCCCAGGATCCTTTGGAGGTATGGATATAATTGATGATTTGGTGCACCATAGTGTATAAACATTGCCTTCAAGTTGGCCACTGCATTTTTAATCATAAAATCATAACTATTAAAATATTTTTTATGCATTACATTGGGTCACGTTAAAATGTGATTATTTAAAAATAATGATCTTATTCCCAGACCCTTATAAATAAAACACATTTCTTCCCATTCTTCACGCTACGGTGATACACTGTTGGTATCAAAGGTAGATTATAGTGTAACTTTCATCACTACAGCTTATTTGGTTATTCTTTGTTTTCATAAAGTAGTAAAATGTAAATTATTCTTAATTCAAATAAACTCTAAAAATGACATCTGTGGAACAATTGGAAATTTGAACATTGGCTTTAAAGTGATGTTGAAAATCATTAATAATTCTTTAGGTGTGATAATGGTATTGTAGTTAAATTTAGATACATGTGCTGATATGCCTGTGAATGTGCTGTTGGATTAGTTTCAAAATTGTACTGTCAGAAGAGGCGAGATTAAGTAGAGAAGAGAAAAAACAAGATTGGCCATGAGATAATTGTTGAAGGTGGATGATAGGTGCAAGGAGGTTTCATTATACTATTCTGTCTGCTTTTGTATATGCTTAAAATTTTCCATAATAGCAAGTTAAAATTATGTTCCTGATCTCCAGACTCTAGTCTAATTATGAAAGTGAAAGTCACTCCATAATGTCTGACTCTTTGCAACCCCATGGACTGTAGCCTGCCAGGCTCTTCTGTACATGGAATTATCCAGGCCAGAATACTGGAGTGGGTAGCCATTCCCTTCTCTGGAGGATCTTTCCAACCCAGGAATCGAACCCAGATCTCCTGCATTGCAGGCAGATTTTTACCATCTGAGTCACCAGGGAAGCCTTAGTCTAATTATACAGAGTTTAAATAAAATTATATCACTTGAAATCAAAGATTTTAATGCTTATATTTAATGGACAGAAATAACATTTGCCTTCAAGTCCATTACTTGTTGGCTTTTTTTTTTCCCCCCACTCTTTGTGTTCATTTGAGAGAGTCACATATAATAGAAAGAACTGGGAACCCAGAGAGTCTAATTCTAGCAGGTCTCTCCCTGCCTTTTGTAATTTGCATGACCTCAGGCAAGATACTTAATCTCTTTGGGCCTCAGTTTTCTCATTATGCAAAATGAGATCATTGTTCTTTGGTCTCCTGGGGCATTCAGCTCTGAAATTGTTTGACATGATATCACACTCAGGCTTTCCAAATCCACCATTAAGCTGGCTCATGGTGTGTTTAATCTTTATTCTCTCCCTGTTAATGGAGTGATGGGCTGTATTCTAGGAACAACTAGTTTTAACATAAAGATACTAGGAATGTGATACAAAATATTGTATGCTTCCTATGCATCTCCTGTGTATGAGTTTATTATTAAATCCTTCTCAAAAGAGTTGATATCTCTATCGATATTACCTAGTAGAAAAGTTACAGAAACTATTTCCCACTTTGAAAGTTGAACAATGCTCTTGGTATGGTGTTAATATAAACTCTTTCAAGATTCAAAGGGTTTACTTTCATTTTAGAATTCAAGATTTTTAAAAAATAATAATATATTTACTCTCTCTATATAATTTTGTTACCTTCATTAATGTCCCCAGCCTTTTATATGAAGGCTGTTATATTCTCATGTAGTAGGACATTGTCCTCTTTACCAGTTTTATTGTTTCTTTTTTGAACTGTCCCTAATTTTGTAGTATGACATACATTATGCATATTGTGTTTATACCATTTTTTCCCCAAAGGCAAGACTTTTGAATATGTGAAGTGTAGCCCTAATTTACTGCATTTATAACTTCTCCCCAAGAATTTAGTTTCATTGCAGTCCTATCATCATTGCAAAACATCTTTTTATGAAAAATATGCATTGGATACTACTTTATAGTAATGCCAAATATATTATCTGAGTGTCACATCAAAATTCATCCATTCAACAAACATTTAATGAATGTCTTCTAGGTGTGTTAATTTTGAAAGGAGATCTTGAAGGAAAGAAGGCTCAGAACAAATTACCAGAGGACACAGATTTCCAATTTTAAACTGATTTATTCCTTAGACAATGTTACTAAGAGACACTTAATTATTCATACACACAGCCCTCCTCTTGCACAGATACTTCAAAATTACCATAACTAATTCAGAGTCCCAACTCCAGTCCCCAAAGAATGAAGTGACTGCTTCAGTGGAAGCCACCATGGAGTATCACAAAGTCCATTATTATCACTTTTTGAAATAAATCCTTTCTGCTTACTCAGTATCTTTACAATAATCCATTTTATCCATCAATAGCCTTCTAAACCAGGATTTGTTTGTTTGGTCTCTGTGAAATGATGATACTTTAATCCAGAGTCTTTCAGGACTACCTTATGTTTGACCTTGCTGGAATCATGGGGTTTTTCATCAGCCTGTTGGAATACTTGACATGACAAGTAATAGGATCCATTCCTTCTTTAGTCAGATATACACTTGAGTAACCATATCAGGTTCCCAGACACTGTTTTTGTAATCATTCCTTGTATTCACTCTCATCTCCTAGAGGTTATAGGGCAGGCTTCTTTGTTAACTAATTCATACTTTTTTTTTTCTTATTGTTTTTTTTTTAATTCAAAAGTTTTAAATTTTATTTTATTTTTAAACTTTACAATATTGTATTAGTTTTGCCAAATATCGAAATGAATCCGCCACAGGTATACCTGTGTTCCCCATCCTGAACCCTCCTCCTTCCTCCCTCCCCATACCATCCCTCTGGGTCATCCCAGTGCACCATACTTTGATTTGTTCATAAACATTTTTTTGAGAATCCACTGTGTGCTAGGTGAATGCAAGAGTGACAAAGATAATGGTAACAGCCCCAGTTTTCAAAATCACATATTTTAAAATCTGGTAGTTCCTGGTAGCGTATCAGCTAATCATATGCTATATGGTTAAATTTAGAACAATACATTGTCTTACTCTGGTCTTTGGTTTCTATCTGAGAATATTTTCTTGAGGTTATTTTCATGGATTCCTATCAGTACATTAGGAGAAGGTACGTCCAGGGGAGAGTTTTGATCAGATTATTCTCCCTTCTTAGCCCACTCTTTGAACTCTTATTTCATTGTCTTTTGAATACTCTTTGATGAGGCAACTTTTCAAAACTTTTTCAAGTTAAAAGAAATAGGACCACTGGTTTCCGTCGTTCAAGTAGTTCTTTGCTTCTTCACATATCTTGTTGATGTGAAGAGACACTCGAGTTCTCCTATCAAAAATAAATTGCTTTTCTTTCATGAACTTTTCCTGTCCCTGTCTAAGGTGACAGTGTCTGTTATCTGTCTCAAAAGGTTGTCCCTTTTTCATATAAGTAGAATTGATCATAGAGCATATAATATCTTGAGATTGGCTTTGTTAACTTATAATAATGCATTATGATAGTAGTACATTATGATAATAATACATGGAGATGTATTTAAAACATCTTAATTACAAAAGTTTCAACCCAAATTTTAAATCATTCAATATGTATACACTATTTTTGAAAGAAAAAAATCTTAGATGTCACCCTCTGACCTTCCATTCCCCATTTTCTTGCTACTGTTGTCTAAAATTTGAATTCTACTCTTCAGAACATAGTATTTCCTTGTTTTTGCAAGTAATTTAACTTAGCAAGAAGGTTTGCCGATTCTTTTGATCACTTTTCTCTATATATTTGCATGCTTCCATCTTTCTGCATTTATTATTACTTTTTAACTGAAGTATTTTCCTTAATAATTCTTTCAACAAGAGTCCGTTGAGTACTGATTTCTCTTACCCTGTGTCTTTTTTTCTCTATAGCTTTAGATAGTAGTATGCTTAGAGATGAAATATCATGTTAACAGTTATTTTTCTGACCATTTTTAAAGGATATTTTCTGTCATTTTAGGTACAGTAGGTATCTATTGTTGCTAATGAAATTATATTGAAAATTTTATCAGCATTGGTTATGGAGTTTTTTTGGTAGATAATTTTTCTCTCTGGAAGAGTTTATATATATATATATACACACACACACACACTAAAACATATATATATGTACATATATATGTATTATTCATACAGTTTCAATAAGCTATATTTAAGTACAGTTTTTTGTTTTATTTTTAGTTTTTCAGCTTGGCCTTTGGTATATACACTCAATCTAAGGATATCTATTTTTTTCTGAGAATACTTATTTTTTCTAGGAATTTTTTTTCTGAGAATATCTATTTTTTCTAAGAATATCTATTTTTGTTCAGTTTTGGAAATGTTTACCTATTCCCCTTATTCTAGGCTTTGAATTCTTTTTTTTTTTTTTTTTGGAGTATACTTGACAGTCTCAACTGATCTATATCTCTTAACTGCTTTTTCATAACTTTATCTTTCTGCACTGCTTTTGGGTGAGTTTCTCAATACTGTGTTTTAGTTCACTAATTCTGATCATTGGCTTTCAAGAGTCTAAAGTGTTTCCACTATATATAAGCTTTATTTTAAAAGTTAATATCTCTGTTTTTCATATTCAAGAGTTCCAATCTACTTACTCTTCTTAGCTACTTGTTTGTGTTTTTTGTATAGTTTTATTTTGTTTTTTATATAGTTTTATTACTCCCCTGTATGTCTTTGAAAATCCTAAACATTTTTATGTTGAAGTTATCAGATGCTCCTGTTACTTTCATTTCATTTGGAATAAGTTTCTTTCCCATTTGTTGATTTCTTTGGTTGGAAATTTTAGCATGGATTTTCATTACATGTTTTAGAATTTTGGCTTGAGGATGATGGCAGATTAAAGAAGATCACAAATTGCTTGACACTACTTCCATTCTCTGGTTGATCTCTCTCTCTTCTTTAATTTGGTGGGATCTGTAACTATTTTGACCAAGACACAAGGTGGTGATACTCAGTGAGTTTCAGGCTTCTTCCTATCTCTTGGAACAGGCCCTTTATAGCCCTGAGGCCCCCATGAAAAAAGACAAACTACTATGTAAGTGACCTTGTGGAAAGGCCCTGAGACTACATGGAGAGGGAGAGGGGACCAGCTGATACCAGCTTCCCAACTGTGTTTACTGTTGAACCAACCTTGTGAGCAAAGCTGTCTCTGAACCTCTAGACCACCTTAGCCATCGTCTCAATATGATCACATGACCATAATCAACACCAGGTTCATGTGGAGCAGAAGAATCATCCAGCTGAGGTCTGCTCAAATTTCTGACCTCCACATTTATAAGATATAATAAAATAGTAACTGGATTAAGCCAAAGTTTTAGACTACATACCTTGTTACATAGCAATAGATAAAGGAAACAGTGGCCTTATCTTGAATCTCTTTTCTTGCCTCCTACTCATTTCCCATAATCTCTGTACCTACTCAGCCTGACTACTGTTTCTGGGATGCTCCACTAAACCCCTCCAATTCCTTCAGTCCAGAAGTAGACTTTGGGTTTCTGTCTGCATGTGATACTGGATACATGGCAGATGGAATCACTGAACCAAAAGCATCCTGGTCCAGGTCCTGGCTTCTATGCTTTCCTGGCTTCCTATGACTTCGTAGGTCTTCCACTCCATATAAGCACCAGCTTTTATTCCTGAGCCACCTTTCAAACTGGAGGGGAGTCATGCTTGACCATAGTTTCTTGTTTTGTGTGGGCACTTTTAATTCCAGCTATCACGGGAAAGCTCACTTCCTGGTTATGTTTTCTGTTTTCCAGGATTCAAGCCCAATAGACTTTCAGATTTAGCCCCGTTTGCTGTTGTATATGGGTTTCTCTGGTAGCTCAGCTGGTAAAAAATCCGCCTTCAGAGCAGGAGACCCTGATTTGATTCCTGGGTCGGGAAGATCCCCTTGAGAAGGGATAGGCGCCCACTCCAGTATTCTTGGGCTTCCCTGGTGGCTCAGATGGTAAAGAATCTGCCTGCAATGCAGGAGACCTGGGTTTGATCCCTGGATTGGAAAGATCCCCTGGAGGAGGGCATGGCAACCCACTCCAGTTTTCTTGCCTGGACAATCCTCATGGACAGAGGACAGAGGAAATCCCATGGACAGAGGACTCTGCGGGCTACAGTCCATGGGGTCACAACTTGACACGACTGAGCAACTAAAGCACAGCGCTGTAGTATATTGTTCATTTCTGACCATGGAGATTTTGCTTGTTGAGGAGGTTGGCCGTGTCTCTCTCTCATTCTCTTTCTTTTTTATTTTTCCTTTCTTTATCATATTCTTTTTTCATTTTTTAAAAATGAACTTCTTATTTTAGATTAGGTTTAGATTTACAGAAAAATTGTAAACATGATAGTTTCTGTATATCCATATCCAGTTTCCATTATTATTAAAAGCTTAAATTTTCTAGATTAAATTCTTCAGAACTAATGAAGCAGTATTGGTGATTTAATTTTTGAGTAAATTTCAAACTTTACTCAAATTTTCTTAGTTTTTACCTAACATCCTTTCTAGGTTCCAGGATCCCATTCAGGATCCCACATTACATTTAGCTGTCATGTCTCTGTAAGCTCCTCTTGGCTCTGTTTCTCAGACTTCTGTTGTTTTTGATGACCTTGACAGTTTGGAGAATCAGTTCATTTCAGTCGCTCAGTCGTGTCCGACTCTGCAACCCTGTGGACTGAAGCAATCCAGGCTTCCCTGTCCATCACCAACTCCCAGAGCTGTCTCAAACTCATGTTCATCGAGTCAGTGATGCCATCCAACCATCTTATCCTCTGTCGTCCCCTTCTCGTTATGCCTTCAATCTTTCCCAGCATGAGGGTCTTTTCTAGTGAGTCAGTTCTTCCCATCAAGTGGCCAAAGTATTGGAGTTTCAGCTTCAGCGTCAGTCCTTCCAGTGAATATTCAGGACTGATTTCCTTTAGGATAGACAGGTTGGATCTCCTTGCAGTCCAAGGGACTCTCAAGAGTCTTCTCCAAAATCACAGTTCAAAAGCATCAATTCTTCAGCACTCAGCTTTCTTTAT
>NW_011495072.1:13488213-13494050 GCF_000754665.1 Bison bison bison | reverse complement strand
AACTCTCACATCCATACATGACTACTGGAAAAACCATAGCTTTGACTAGACAGATCTTTGTTGACAAAGTAATGTCTCTGCTTTTTAATATGCTGTCTAGGTTGGTCTTAGCTTTTCTTCCAAGGAGCAAGTGTCTTTTAATTTCATGGCCACAGTCACCATCTTCAGTGATTTTGGAGTCCAAGAAAATAAAGTCTCTCACTGTTTCCATTGTTTCCCCATCTATCTGCCATGAAGTGATGGGACCGGATGCCATGATCTTAGTTTTCTGAATGCTGCGTTTTAAGCCAACTTTTTCACTCTCCTCTTTCACTTTCATCAAGAGGCTCTTTAGTTCCTCTTTGCTTTCTGCCATAAGGTTGATGTCATCTGCATATCTGAGGTTATTGGTATTTATCCCAGCAATCTTGATTCCAGCTGTGCTTCACCCAGCTGGGCATTTTGCATGATGTACTCTGCATATAAGTTAGATAAGCAGGGTGACAATATGCAACCTTGAGGTACTCCTTTCCTGATTTGGAACTAGTCTGTTGTTCCATGTCCACTTCTAACTGTTGCTTCTTGACCTGCATACAAATTTCTCAGAAGGCAGGTCAGGTGGTCTGGTATTCCCATTTCTTGAAGAATTTTCCACAGTTTGTTGTGATCCACACAGTCAAAGGCTTTGGCGTAGTCAATAAAGCAAGAGTAGATGTTTTTCTGGAACTCTCTTGCTTTTTCAATGATCCAGAGTATGTTGGCAATTTAATCTCTGTTTCCTCTGCCTTTTCTAAAGCCAGCTTGAACATCTGGAATTTCATGATTCATGTACTGTTGAAGCTTGGGCTTGGAGAATTTTGAGCATTATTTTGCTAGTGTGTGAGATGAGTGCAATTGTGCAGAGTTTGGACATTCTTCAGCATTACCTTTCTTTGGGATTGGAATGAAAACTGACCTTTTCCAGTCCTGTGGCCACTGCTGAGTTTTCCAAATTTGCTGGCATATTGAGTGCAGCACTTTCACAGCAGCACCTTTCAGGATGTGAAACAGCTCAACTGGAATTCCATCACCTCCACTAGCTTTGTTTGTAGTGATGCTTCCTAAGTCCCACTTGACTTTACATTCCAGGATGTCTTGCTCTAGGTGAGTGATTGTACCATCGTGATTAACTGAGTCATGAAGATCTTTTTTGTACAGTTCTTCTGTGTATTCTTGCCACCTCTTCTTAATATCTTCTGCTTCTGTTAGGTCCATACCATTTCTGTCCTTTATTGTGCCCATCTTTGTGTGAAATGTTCTTTTGGTATCTCTAATTTTCTTGAAGAGATCTCTCATCTTTCCCATTCTATTGTTTTCCTCTATTTCTTTGCATTGATTACTTAGGAAGGCTTTCATAACTCTCCTTGGTATTCTTTGGAACTCTTCATTCAGATGGGTATATTTTTCCTTTTCTGGTTTGAAGAAACCAGTGAGGTATTTTGTAGAATGTCCCTCCATTAAGATTTGCTTGGTGTGCTTCTCATTATTAGACTAGGGTTATATGTTTTGGGGAGTAAGATCACAAGGATGAAGTATTGCTCTCCTTACATCCTATCAAAGATACCTATACTACTATCAACGTGACTTATCACTGTTGTTATTAACCTTGACTATTTGGCTGAAGTAGTGTTTGTCAGATTTCTCTGTTGTAATATTTTTTGATCCATCTCTTAATATTCCACTCTTTGGAAGAAAGTTATGCATAGTCCATTTTTAAGGAACAGGAATTGTGTTTCACTTTCTTAAGGGTGAAGTATTTACATAAACTGTTCCAGCTTTGACTACTGGGAGCTCTTGGCACCTGGGTCCCATTGACACTCACCCGTCACTGTGTGTGTGTTTGTATGTGTGTATGTGTTTGTGTATGTATGTTAAGATCTCTTACTTTATGCTACCACAGATGCTCTAGGTTCATTTTGTATATTTCTTTCCCTAATACTAGAATCAGCCATTTCCCCAGGCAAGCCTATTTCCTTTTATTGGAGAATGGTATTAGAAATCAAGATTTGGGTGTTAAGGTGTGCTTGTTGCTACTGGTATGTTACTGTTTCAAGGCCTTCCCAGCTGATAAAGCAATGACATTGTCTTATGTATACTAACCCCTGTTATACACATATGCATAACTTTGTCTATAGGAAGCCACCTCATCTATATTAAGTTAAACATGAGTTCATACTCATGTGTCCATTTCTAATCTATTACCACATGAATCATTCTAGCATTGTGCCATGGCTTGTCCATGACCTCCCACTATAACAGTGAGAAACCCAACTCCCACTGTTTGGTATACGCTTTCTTAATATTTGAATTCTAGAGTATAGTTGTTTCAGATATTTGGCATTTCTCTTTACTTCTTTCTTAGCATTTACTCTCTCTGCTTATATTACCTATCTGTTTTTACATGTTGTCTACTAGCCCTTAATATAATAATCATCAGATCAGATCAGATCAGATCAGTCGCTCAGTCGTGTCCAACTCTTTGCGACCCCATGAATCGTAGCACACCAGGCCTCCCTGTATAGTTACTTACATTTCCTGTCTGATAATTCCCTGTCATATCTGAGTTGGCTTCTAGTACTTCCTTTGTCTATTTAGACTGTGTTTTGCCTTCCTCTTTGGTATGCTTTGTAATTTTTTGTTATTGTTGTATTGGATAATAAGAATTGAGGTGACTAGTCCTCTGAATCGAAGTGTTAGTTGTTCAGTCATGTCTGATTCTTTGCAATCCATGGACTGTAGCCTGCCAGGCTCCTCTGGGATTCTCCAGGCAACAATACTGGAGTGAATAGCCACTCTTTTCTTCAGGGGTTTTCCCGACTTAGGGATCAAACCTGGGTTTCCTGCATTGCAGGCAGATTCTTTACTGTATGAGCCACCAGGGGAGCCCAAAGAGGCCTTTAGGATGATGTTTGTATTAATCTGGTTAGGACATGGACTGTGTTTAATGTTTGCTGTAGCACTAGTTGGGGCCTCTCTTGAGGCTCAGCTGATAAAGAATCCACCAGCAATGCAAGAGACGTGGGTTCGATCCAGTTACTAGAGGTTTCAAATTCCTTTACTATCCTTGTTTCTGTTTTTCCTCTTGACTTTGGGCTTCCCTAACTGGTCCTCTTTGGAGAGAAGCCCTGTGTTAGAAGTCTTTAAACTATGATCCTCTTTTTTATTGGAGCCCTGTTGGTGTGATGGTAAGGTGTCAGGGAAAGGGTGCTTTCTATAATCTTCAGATTGTGTTTGTTGTTTAGTCTCTAGGTCATGTTCACTCTTTTGCAACCCCATGGACTGTAGCCAGTCAGCCTCCTCTGCCCATGAGATTTCCCAGGCAAGAATACTGGAGTGGGTTGCCATTTCCTTCTCCAGGGAATCTTCCTGACTCAGGGATTGAGCCCACATCTCTCACATTGGCAGGTGAATTCTTTACCACTGAGCCACCTGGGAGTTCCAGTCTTCTGGTTATATCTCTGTCTTTCAGTGGACAATCTTTTGGGACTGTGACCTTCAGAATTGTTTTTCCCCTGGCATAGCTTCCTGCCCACCTACCCCTGCTCTGACCTTTTGCTTTGTTCCCTGGCACAGTGTTCCCAATCTGTTTCCTCAAAGCCCTCGCCCTGTTAACTGAGTCTCCTCTGTGAGTTATTTTAGGAATTTTAGAGGGGGCTGGAGTGGGTAGAATACCCTTCCAACAGCCAGGATAACTCTCTGACATCTTGTTCTGAATATTAAGTCTTTCTCAAAGAAGACTTTGAGTACCTTGCACAAAGATTGTCTTCTCTTCCCTCTGTCAGAGTCATATAGGAGGCTTTGGAGTGAGAACCTGGTGCAGTTACTGGAGATAAAGCCCACAGATGCGCGGGTGCACAGGCACTAAGGCTTTGACTGTAGACATGCTTCACTGTTATGCTAACCCACACTCAGACTCCAGCAATCTGTCAACAATCCCTTTTAAGTGTTCGTATCAGTTCATGACCTCAGAGGCTTCTGCTCCAGATGTGTAGATCTCAAGTGTGTCTCTCTCAGTATGACTGTCTCCCGAAATTTCAGGGTACTGGTTTGCCATGCCACCTCATTTCTCTGATGAATCAAAGAAGTCACTGGTTTGGAGGTTATTCAGTGTTTCTTTTTTGTAAGGATGGGAGTGATAACTTCTAGGCTCTATGTATGTCAGAGCTAAAAGCAGAAGTTGCTCATGCCTTTAAAAAAAACATTTAGAATAATTAATATAATGTATCTGTTATGACTGTGGCCATGAAATTAAAAACTGCTTGCTGTTTGGAAGAAAAGCTGAGACAAATCTAGTTCACTTAAGTTCAGTTCAGTCACTCAGTCATGTCTGACTCTTCACGACCCCATGAACTGAAACAATCCAGGCCTCCCTGTCCATCACCAACTCCTAGAGCCTACCAAAACTCATGTCCATCGAGTCGATGATGCCATCCAACCATCTCATCCTCTGTCTTCCCCTTTTCCTCCTGCCCTAAATCTTTCCCAGCATCAGGGTCTTTTCAAATGAGTCTGGTCTTTGCATCAGGTGGCCAAAGTATTGGAGTTTCAGCTTCAACATCAGTCCTTCCAATGAACACTCAGGACCAATCTCCTTTAGGATGGACTGGTTGGATCTCCTTGCAGTCCAAGGGACTCTCAAGAGTGTTCTCTAAAATCACAGTTCAAAAGCATCAATTCTTCTGTGCTCAGCTTTCTTTATAGTCCTGCTCTCACATCCATTCATGACCACTGGAAAAACCATAGCCTTGACTAGACGGACCTTTGTTGGCAAAGTAATGTCTCTGCTTTTTAATATGCTGTCTAGGTTGGTCATAACTTACCTTCCAAGGAGTAAGCATCTTTTAATTTCATGGCTGAATTCACAATCTGCAGTGATTTTGGAGCCCCAAAAAATAAAGTCAGCCACTGTTTTCCCATCTATTTGCCATGAAGTGATGGGACCAGATGCCATGATCTTAATTTTCTGAATGTTGAGGTTTAAGCCAACTTTTTCACTCTCCACTTTCACTTTCATCAAGAGGCTCTTTAGTTCTTCTTCACTTTCTGCCATAAGGGTGGTGTCATCTGCATATATGAGGTTATTGATATTTCTCCCGGCTATCTTGATTCCAGCTTGTGCTTCCTCCAGCCCAGCGTTTCTCATGACTTACTCTGCATATAAGCTAAATAAGCAGGGTGACAATATACAGCCTTGACATACTCCTTTTCCTATTTGAAACCAGTTTGTTGTTCCATGTCCAGTTCTAACTGTTGCTTCCTGACCTGCATACAGGTTTCTCAAGAGGCAGGTCAGGTGGTCTGATATTCCCATCTCTTTCAGAATTTTCCACAGTTTATTGTGTTCCAGAGTCAAAGGCTTTGGCATAGTCAATTAAGCAGAAATATGTTTTTCTAGAACTCTCTTGCTTTTTCCATGATCCAGTAGATATTAGCAATTTGACCTCTGATTCCTCTGCCTTTTCTAAAACCATCTTGGACATCTGAAAGTTCGTGGTTCATGTATTGCTTAAGCCTGGATTGAAGAATTTTGAGCATTACTTTACTAATGTGTTAAAGTGAAGTAGCTCAGTCGTGTCTGACTCTTTGCAACCCTGTGGACTGTAGCTTACCAGGCTCCTCCATCCATGGGATTCTCCAGGCAAGGATACTGGAGTGGGTTGCCATTTCCTTCTCCAGGGATCTTCCCGACCCAAGGATTGAACTCGGGTCTCCCGCATTGCAGGCAGACGCTTTACCATGTGAGCCACCATGAGATGAGTGCAATTGTGTGGTAGTTTGAGTATTCTTTGGCATTGCCTTTCTTTGGGATTGGAATAAAA
>NW_011495072.1:13486715-13487764 GCF_000754665.1 Bison bison bison | reverse complement strand
ATGGTTTAGTGGTTTTCCTCACTTTCTTCAATTTAAGTCTGAATTTGACAAACCTAGAAAGCGTATTAAAAATCAGAGACATCACTTGGCCAACAAAGATCCATATAGTCAAATCTTTGTTTTCCTAGTAATCATGTACAGATGTCAGAGTTGGAACATAAAGAAAGCTGAGTGCTGAAGAATTGATGCTTTCAAATTGTGGTGCTGGAGAAGATTCTTGAGAGTCCCTTGACTGCACAGAAATCAAGCCAGTCAATCCTAAAGGAAATCAACTGTGAATATTCACTGGAGAGACTGTTACTGAAGCTGAAGCTCCAATACTTTGGCCACCTGATAGGGAGAGCCAGCTCAAAGACCCTGATGCTGGGAAAGATTGAGGGTAGGAGGAGAAGGGGGCAGCAGAGGATGAGATGGTTAGATAGCATCACTGACTCAATGGACATGAATTTGAGCAAACTCTGGAGATGGTGAAGGACAGAGGAGCCTGGCATACTGTAGTCCATGAGGTTGCAGAATTGGACATGACTTAATAACTGAGTAACAACAATCTGTTGTGTTCAATGTTTGGACCAGGATGCAGAGTATGAAATTAAAATGCCCTGTAGACCACAAATTCTCAATGCTTTCCTTATGTTTCCCTTATAGTATATAAAGCAAGCTCTTGATAAACTGTTTTATCAGTGTAATATATATACATAGAAATGTGTACACATCCTAAGTGTACATACAGAACAATGAATTTTCACAAATTGGAAGTTACCTGTGCAGCTAGTGCCAAGTGAGCAAAGAGAACATTACACGACACCTGAAACACCTCTCATGCCCCTTTCAACAGCCCGTTACAATTTCCTAGTTCCACTAATCTGCAAAAGATAAGTACTCTCCTGATTTCTCAGAGCATGAACTAGTTCGGCTGGTTTTGGAACTTTATATAAATGAAATCATACGTTATGCACTCTTTTCATCTGACTTGTTTGGTGTAACATTATGATTTTTAGATTTATCTACCTTATTGTGTGTAGTTGGAGATTGTCCATTCTTACAGTGGG
>NW_011495072.1:13483164-13486615 GCF_000754665.1 Bison bison bison | reverse complement strand
TCTTACAGTGGGACTGTACGACAATTTATTTGTCCATTCTGTGTGAATGAGGGTTTGGGTAATTTCCAGGGCTGTTGGAACTTTCAAATATGTATTGCTTTTGGTGAAATGTGTATGTGTTTCACTTAGGTCATGCGCCCAGGAGTGCAATTGCTGGGGTATAACTTACTCTTATTTCAGGCTTTCCTGGGCCTTGATAAGAAGTTTTCTGAAGTGGCTGACCTGTCCTTCATTGTCCCCCACCGCCACCCACACCAACACCACCCTGCCATGCATTCTCAGCAACATTCTATATCTCACATCTTTTTCACTTTTGCTATTCTAGAGTGTGTAGTGGTGTTTCAATGTAGTTTTAATTTTCTTTTCCTTGGTGAGTATCAAGGTTGAGCATTTAATGTTAATGGCCATTTAAAGGTGCTATTTATTGTGATTTTTTAATTAAGTCTATCTTACCAGTTAGACTAGCGGTTCTTTCTAGACTGGGCTCCTAACATTCCACCTTTGCATCTCTCACAATCTGCCAATGTTACATAGATGCCTGCTTAATTGAATGAATGTATGGGGCTTTCCTGGAGAAGGAAAAGGCAGTCCACTCCAGTATTCTTGCCTGGAGAATCCTGTGGACAGAGGAGCCTGGTGGGCTACAGTCCACGGGGTCACAAAGAGATGGACACGAATGAGGGACTAACACATACACACAGACACACATACACACACACGGGGCTTTCAGTTTCTCTTCCTGAAGCTGTATTTCATAATCATATCAAGGATTGTTCCTGGAGTATCAAGTGTGTAAATTTTAAATTTTACGCATTAAAAACATTTTTTAATACATACCTTTTCAGTGCCTTGTATGTATGTATGTCTTGGGTACTGTGTAAGGCTGTGTTGTGGGAAAGTGTACTAGTGCCTTCAGAGATACTTCTTATGCTCAGGGAGTTTTCAGACCATGTGCTAGCCTAGATTAAGATTCATCCCTAGCCTTGTTTGGGATGAGTCTTCCTTTAATATAAGGCCTTGGTTTTTCTCCCCTTCCTGCACCCGCTTTGTAGAGCAGAAGCTGATACGTAGCATTTTAAGAATATGAACGTGGAGGCTACTTTGAAATTTGGTCTTGAGAGATTTCTGCCTAGTAATTTTCTAGAAGGAAGAAAAAGACTTTTTTACTGACATTTTTTCAGAAGTGATATGAAGTGTGTTTTGGAGATTAAAACATCCAATTACTTGGTTCCTAATTTCTCAGGAATCCTGGCCAGCCAGAAGTGTCAGTGTAGGTTTTATGAAAGAAATCCTCTTCCCCATCTGACACAGCTTTATTATCCTCTATAATAGCAGAGCTGTGGCCTCCACTCTGAAGAGACACTCTTCCTAGCAGTAACTATGACACCTAGAGATTTCATTTTGCCTCAAACACTTTCACATTTTCCTCCCATATCTGTGAAAAACTCCTCTATGGAATCAGATTCTATATGTAGTAAGTACACATGCTGAAAAAAATGACTTTTAGATTGTGAATAGCCACTTCCCTAAGGAAGAATATTGTTAACTGTGAAAGAGATGGCACAAAGCCAGATTTTCCATGGTGCTTAGCAGGAGATGTTACTGTGCATTTATTTTTAAGAATCTCTTCATTCTGCTTTTCCTTTTGATCAACTTCTGCTCCAGATACCAAGGAGAAAAATGAACTCTTCCATGGAGAAACTGTACATATGTTTAGTCTTGGGTATCAGTATTGGCCATGCTAATTCTTTTTTTTTTCTAAATAGTCCAAATACTTCAAAACTTTTTGCCTTTTAAAAAGGTGACATGCATATCAACAGTTATTATAATTCTAGTCCCAGTGGCTCTGCTGCTGTTGCCTCTGGTATCCACAGAGGAATGGTTTCTGCAGGGCACTGGGCACCCCACCTCCCTACTTCTTGACACTGCCCTGGGGACAGAACCAGTGCTCAAGTCCTTAAGGTGCCAAAATACTGTGCATCCTCTGAAGACTGCAAAGCATTGTTTGATTCTGCAAAGCTCTGATTGATGCAGAAAGGGGAGAATGCGTCTTTGCTCACTTTGTTAACCTTTATCAAATATGTCCCGGAACAACACAGAAGGGGACTCTTTCATCTGTTTCCATCTATTGTCTCATCCCAGAGGTCTGGCTGGGAGACATGTGCAAGTGTCCAGCCCTGGGCTGCACTCAGACTCATGGCCACCTTCCAGCACCAAGGCTTTCTTCCTGGGTTAGGTTTATCCGCTCTACTCTCCCTTCCCTTAAGCAGAGTCCCTTCTAGAAAGAACTTCAGTCGTGTCCAAATCTGTGTGACCTTAAGGACTGTAGCCTGCCAGGCCCCTCTGTCCATGGGATTCTCCAGGCAAGAATACTGGAGTGCAGTGCCATGCCTTCCTCCAGGAGATCTTCCTGAGCCAGGGATCACACCCAAGTCTCTTACATCTCCTGCATTGGCAGGCAGGTTCTTTACCCTTAGCACCACCTGGGAAGCCCCATTTAGCATGCTCTATTCTCCCTTCCCTTCTGCAGAGTCCCTTCTAGAAGAAACTTTAGTCCCTCAGGTGGGTGATCTTTTGCAGGGACACACCCTCCCTTATATTGTCAAGGTGACAATATACAGCCTTGACACAGTTCATCTGACAGACATGCCTGCTCTCAACAATACCTCAGGCTTCTGCAGGCTCTTCCTGGGACCCCACACACTACTGTCCCCATTCCGCTGCCCACATATCACAACATGTGTTTGAGAGATTCCTTTCATAGCCAGTAAACGCAACTATATAAGGGAAATAGATAACATTCCCGGTTATCCAGAATCCAACAACCAAAGCTCAAATTTTACATTTTGTGTTCATAAGTTTGTTTCCATGGCTTCTGAGATTGCAGCTCTTCTGTTTCTTTTTAAAAGAAAAGACTTACTTTTTTTTTTTTTTTCCTTCCTTGTTGCATTCACTTTTATCTCTCAGTTCAGTTCAGTTCAGTTCAGTCGCTCAGTCGTGTTCGACTCGTTGCGACCCCATGAATCGCAGCACACCAGGCCTCCCTGTCCATCACCAACTCCTAGAGTTCACTCAGACTCATGTCCATCGAGTCAGTGATGCCAGTCAGCCATCTCATACTCTGTCGTCCCCTTCTCCTCCTGCCCCCAATCCCTCCCAGCATGAGTGTCTTTTCCAGTGAATCAGCTCTTCGCATGAGGTGGCCAAAGTATTGGAGTTTCAGCCTCAGCATCAGTCCTGCCAATGAACACGCAGGACTGGTCTCCATTAGGATGGACTGGTTGGATCTCCTTGCAGTCCAAGGGACTTGCAAGAGTCTTCTCCAGCACCACAGTTCAAAAGCGTCAATTCTTCAGCGCTCAGCTTTCTTTATAGTCCAACTCTCACATCCATACATGACCACTGGAAAAACCATAGCCTTGACTAGATAGACCTTGTTGACAAAGTAATG
>NW_011495072.1:13445210-13482876 GCF_000754665.1 Bison bison bison | reverse complement strand
CAACTTTTTCACTCTCCTCTTTCACTTTCATCTAGAGGCTTTTTAGTTCCTCTTCACTTTCTTCCATAAGGGTGGTGTCATCTGGATATCTGAGGTTATTGATATTTCTCCTGGCAATCTTGATTCCAGCTTGTGCTTCTTCCAGCCCAGCGTTTCTCATGAGGTACTCTGCATATAAGTTAAATAAGCAAGGTGACAATATACAGCCTTGACGTACTCCTTTTCCTATTTGGAACCAGTCTGTTGTTCCATGTCCAGTTCTAACTGTTGCTTCCTGACTTGCATATAGGTTTCTCAAGAGGCAGGTATCTCTATTTAACTACATATACCCTCATGACATTGACCCTGGGCCCTTGCTCCTCTATTCTGGCCTGCCTCCATTTGGAAGCTTTACCTATTGCTGTGATTATCATGCTATGGCAATTAACCCTTTCTCTTTTGGTCAGTAATGCATTTTGACATTTTTTTTGATCCATTCAGTGAATGTTTTTGAGAAACCACTATATGCCAAGCACTCTAGTCATAGATATGCTTTAGAGTATATTCTTGAGGGAGGCAAATAAGGAAGCACATCATGATCTAATGGGGACTTTAAAAAATTTTTTGTTGGACTATAATTGATTTACAATGTTGTGTTAGTTTCATGTATTCAGCAAAGTGAATCAATTATACATATCTCCACTCTTTCTTAGATTCTTTTCCCATATAGGCCATTACAGAGTATTGAGTAGAGCGCCCTGTGCTATATAGTATGTCCTTATTATTTATCTATTTTATATTTAGTAATGTGTATTTGTCACTCCCAGTCTCCCAATTTATTCCTCCTCTGCCATAACTGTGTTTGTTTTCTACATCTGTGACTCTATTTCTGTTTTATAAATAAGTTCATTTATACCATTTTTTTTAAGATTCCACATATAAGCAATAATATATGGTATTTGTCTTTCTCTGACTTACATCACTCAGTATGACAATCTCTAGGCCCATCCGTGTTGCTTCAAACGACATTATTTCATTCTTTTTTTATGGCTAATAATCTACTGTATATGTATATATTCAGTTCCGTTTAGTCGCTCAGTCGTGTCCAACTCTTTGTGACCACATGAACTGCAGCAATCCAGTCCTCCTTGTCCATCACCAACTTCCAGAGTCTTCACAAACCCATGTCCATTGAGTTGGTGATGCCATCCGACCATCTCATCCTCGGTCGTCCCCTTCTCCTCCTGCCCTCAATCTTTCCTGGCATCAGGGTCTTTTCAAATGAGTTAGCTCTTCGCATCAGGTGACCAAAGTATTGGAGTTTCAGCTTCAACATCAGTCCTTCCAATGAACACCCAGGACCAATCTCCTTTAGGATGGACTGGTTGGATCTCCTTGCATTGCAAGGGACTCTCCAGAGTCTTCTCCAACACCACCGTTCAAAAGCATCAATTCTTTGGTGCTCAGCTTTCTTTATAGTCCTGCTCTCACATCCATACATGACTACTGGAAGACCCATAGCATTGACTAGATGGACCTTTGTTGACAAAGTAATATCTCTGCTTTTTAATATGCTGTCTAGGTTGGTCATAACTTTCCTTCCAAGGAGCAAGCATATTTTAATTTCATGGCTGCAATCACCATCTGCAGTGATTTTGGAGCCCAGAAAAATAAAGTCAGCCAGTGTTTCCACTGTTTCCTCATCTATCTGCCATGAAGTGATGGTACTGGATGCCATGATCTTAGCTTTCTGAATGTTGAGCTTTAAGCCAACTTTTTCATTCTCCTCTTTCACTTTCATCAAGAGGCTCTTTAGTTCTTCTTTTCTGCCATAAGTGTGGTGTCATCTGCATATCTGAGGTTACTGATATTTCTCCTGGCAATCTTGATTCCAGCTTGTGCTTCCTCTACATACATATATATCACATCTTCTTTTTCCAGTCTTCTGTCAATGGACATTTAAGTTGTTTCCACATCCTGGCCATTGTATACAGTGCTGCAATGAGCACTGGAGTGGTGTATCTTTTCGAATTATTGTTTTCTCCAGAGATATGCCCCAGAGTGGGATTGCTGAATCATGTCTAACTATATTTTTAGTTTTAAAAGGAACTTCCATACTGTTCTCCATAGTGATTGTACCAATTTACATTGCAGTTGACAATATAGAGAGCTCCTTTTTCTCCACACCCTCTCTAGCATTAATTCTGACCAGTATGAGGTGACACCTCATTGTAGTTTTGATTTGCAGTTCTCTAATAATTATTGATATTGAGCATCTTTCATGTGCTTTTTGACCGTCTGTATGTCTTCTTTGGAGAAATGCCTGTTTAGATCTTCTGCCCATTTTTTGATTGGCTTGTTTGTTTTTTTGATATTGAGCTGTATGGCTGTTTGTATAATTTGGAGATTAATCCCTTGTTGGTTGCTTTGTTTGTAAATATTTTCTCCCATTCTGAGGGTTGTCTTTTCATTTTGTTTATGATTTCCATTGCTGTGCAAAAGCTTTTAAGTTTAATTAGATCCCATTTATTTATTTTTGTTTCTATTTTCATTACTTTAGGAGATGGATCAAAAAAGATTTTGCTGTGATTTTTGTCAGAGTGTTCTGCCTATGTTTTTCCTAAGAGTTTTATAGTAATGGTGACTTAAGATAGCAGTATGTTAAAGATGTTAAAGGAGCATCTGTAGAGGGGACTCAGTGTAGACAGGGAAAGAAAGTCTTCTTGCTTTGACTCATTGGTTTTTCCTCTGCTCAGCGCTCACTCATTTCTCACCTTGTCCTGATAACAACCTCTGACACAAGACCTTGTCTGAGCCCGTTAGGGCAGTCCATTCTGCTTTCTGTAATAACAGGTCCAGGAATAGAAATATGACCTATTTGGGCCAATGAAGGCACTTCTCTGCAATTCCCGTGAAAGAATTCTCTTTTCTACTTGGTCCAGAGGCAGCTGCCTGCAGCCATGTTGCCCCTACATGAAGAAAGCCTGTCTCTAAGGGGAGAAAATGAAGGTACTCTGTTTGGGGAAGGGGCAGGGAAGCAAGGTCTGGAGCAGTCTGACCGCAGGTGTGTCATTAAAGCAGGCAGTGCCTGAGCCCAGGTCCATAGTGATCCTCTTTGTCAATGCATCCCTTTTTGTTTAAGTTTTTTCAGGTTTTGTTTAAGTTGGAAGAGTCAGAATTTAGTCAACTGCAACTGAAAAAGGTATGTATGATTTAAATGTGTCCTAAAGTAGAGAGATAAAGGAAGAGGAGAAGAGCATTACAAAAAGGGAAGCCCTGTTGGAGAAACATTTTGGGATGAAATCATGCAAAGGAGTTTGAAGTGTTAATCTGATGATAATAATGTTTTTAGATAAATGGGTTAATGACTATACTTAATACTGTATTGAACACTAGAAATACGCTGAGCGTAGATTTCAGGTATACTCATCACACACAAAAATGCTAAGTATGTGAGAGGATGTGTTAATTAGCTTGACTGTAGTAATCATTTCACTATATATATGTATATCAAATCATTGGCTAGTACACATTAATTATATTCAACTTTAATTATATATGTGTGTGTGTGTGTATATATATATATGAAATATGGCTTAGGCACCTTCATCTTGTTTCACTGGTGTCGTTTGGGAATGGCCTGGAGTGGAACAAAGCTGAAGGCAAGGAGAAAGGGTAACTTCTGTGGCAACCCAGTCAGAAGTAACAAAGACCTGAATTAAAGCAGTGGTCCTGGAGACAGGGGAAGGGGATAGCTTTCAGAGAGGATAAAGACATAAAACTGCCAGGATCAGGTTACTGATGAGGGTGAGTAAGGGAGAGGGAGAGCCAAGGCCAGCTGTGGGTAGAAGAAGGTACCCTTGTGCTGAGAGGGGATCCCAGGAGGCAGAGAGGAAGATGGGAAGATCTGAGGGAAGGTGAGGTGTCTACTGGAGCACCTGAGACTCAGACTGTCCTGTGTCACTGCCCGAAGAATCTTAATAAAACACTATTTTCAATATACTTCTTCATCTGTGGAAAGGTTGCACAGGGAGGATAGGTTTAGATTAGTTGTTCTTGAAGATTTCTTCAAGTGATTTTTTTAAAAAAAGAATTGATTATATGTCACTGCCAAGGAATTTACACAGAAGTTTCAAATTCTAACCTCTCTGCCTGGCTTTTAGGCCTTCCATTTTAATTTGGGCCTCTGTGCCTTTCTAATGTTGTTTATTGCTGCTTCCTCTGCCACACTCTGCTCTAGGGAGAGCAGTGCCTCCTGGGCTCCTGTGGATGCTCATCCGGAATCCCCTGTACCATTTCTTTTACTCATCTACTGGCTTAGCTCAGCGTATCCTCCCTTTTCTTCAGGGTGACTCCCTTCTCCATACTGTCCTCTGTATTGTAGCCCTTGGATATCTTCTCTGAACATCTGCTTATTCTCAATTCTTACTGAGGAATGCAGTTTTATATGATATGTGTTTTCTATTATTTAGAGCCCTAATTATTTTATGTATAGTTTGCTTAAGGGTTTTTGATGTTTGGAGCAGGTCTGGGTGAGTTGGAGGAGCATCATATAAGCCAGTTTATTTATATATGGCTTTCATCTCTGATGGAATTGTCTCACCCTGGCTTTGCCAAAATTACATCAATACATCCTTAAGAGGTAGTTCAAATTTTTTGTCTCATCTAAGCCCCAGACTGAATTAGTCCTTCTCTTTCCATATGTATTATATGTGACGTGTATACTTTAATGGGCTTCCCTGGTGGCTCAGATGGTAAGAATCCACCTGCAATGCAGGAGACTTGGGTTCAGTCCCTCATTTGGGAAGATCCCCTAGAGAAGGAAATGACTACCCACTCCAGTATTCTTGCCTGGAGAATCCCATGAAGAGAGGAGCATGCTGGGCTACTGTCCATGGGTCACAAAGAGTCAGACATGACTAAGTGGACTTAGCAGAAGCACATGTACTCTGTAATGTATAACCTGTACTTAAGCATGCATATATAAATGTGTATCTATGAGCATGTCTCAGTTGTGTATCTCAGTCTAAACCAACATCTTGGATAATACATACAAGAGGCAAACAAGTTCATTTTAATATTCTTAAATAACCACACCCAGTGTAATTACTACTTGACCTTTGAGAAGATTTTTGCAGACAAGAGGATCTCATGTTTGTATCCATGGAATTCGATTAGCATGTTGCAACACAAGGATAGAAGGTTGAACTCATCCAGAGAATAAGCCCATCAGTTGACAGAAGGCAGGTGATAAGATCTCTCACCAGATTAAAAAGGGGAGGGCAGCAACTCATTAGGAAACACATAGATGTCTGCTTAATTACTTGAAAAATGTCTGAGCCAGTACATTTTATGACACCCAGAGGGTATAAACATGCCCATAAATTTAATTAATTTTCTTTCTTCTTTCATTGCACCTGTATGGCCTAAAGGAAAAGAAGTCTAATGAAACTACAATCAAGCACTTCTGCTGGACTTCCACAATTCATTTGGGCAATATTCAGAAAATGAAATACTGAATTTTCCATCAGTTTATGGGGAGAAATGTATTTGGAAAAATGCAGCCAAGCAGTCAAATTATACCTATGTCAAATTCTGATCAATGGCTCCCTCAGCTTTATTTCCAAAAAGAGTTTAAATCTCTTTATAGATGTATTAAAATATATTTAATACTCATAAATCTCTAAGGGGAAAATCAGCATGAGATATTATCATTTTCCTAGAGAAAAGCATTATATGAGAACAAGAGGCTTAGGAGTTGGTCAAACCTTCTGAGCAAGTAATCCCATTTGCTTTCTCTTACAGTAGCATAACCCACACATTTTTGTTAAAAATCTTTTAAGTCTGTTATATTATTATTTTATCAATTGCAGAGTTAGTAGCAATAAGTATGCTTGAATACCTGTTATAATAATATTATATCACCTAATGAGTGTGCTATTTATCAGAGACTAGTACTTTCCATATCTTATCTTGAATCCTCATAACAACATTTCAAGGAAAGGATTATGCCTTTCAGAATGACTCCTTAAGAGATGCAGGACTTATTCAAGGTCACATAGCTAGTAAGTGTTGAAACTGGGATTCAAAACCAGGTCTTTTGGGCTCTAAAATCTGTGCTCATTTTAGTTTGTTTTATGAACAGTAATGTCAAGTCATTTTTTTTTCCTTGTTAACTCAGTAACTCCAAACATACAAAAAGTCCATAGACAATACCCTGTTTTTGTAAAAGAATCTTGACATTATTGAGCTTTGAGTAGTGAATTATTTATTGGAGCTTCTGGACTGAGCCTGTTTTCTCAAGAGTTTACAGAGAAGGACTCCAGCTGCATGTGATTCCATTTAACTTAATATATATTTCTCTGTGTCAACTTGTCCTTACAATAAGCAAGAAAGGGCTTCTTACGCATGTGGTGTAGAGGAAAGGGAAAGCAAAACATCGTATATCGAGCAGCTACCATGTGTCCATTATATGCTCAGCATTTGCATGTATTAACTCACTCAAAGCAGTGCGTGATGGAAGTGACCACTGAGAGGCAATGCCCACTGGAAATACCCCAAGGTAGTTCTTCTGCTTACCTTAGAATTCTGCTTTTAAAAGACACAGTAGAAAATGCCAAGCTTCACAGTCAAACATATTTTGGGATAATTTGAAAATTGCTATTAGATAAAAGTGAAATGAAATATTTTTATTTAGCTGTTATTTTGTCATGAAACACCATAGTTAGTGTTGTTCTCAATTTTAATCTCTTGTAAACTCATTGACTGTTAATGTTTAGTGGGCTCATAAACTAATTTGAATCGATCTGATTCTGCACAATCAAGCCCATTATACTTGTTTCAATTTTTTGCATCATGGCTCTAACATCTGGAAGCTATGAAAAGCACAGCAGCCTATCTAAAGAGACCGCCACAAGAAATCATGTTAAAGGACATATTATTAAGACTTGGCTAACCATTGGCACTAAAGCTCCTACCATGCTTTCTCAATTTCTGTATTTCACAACTCAGGGATGGAGCATGTGTGGAAGGCAGCTCCCAAAACCATACTTGGGAATTGCTTTTCCCCAAACACATTCTTTTCTAGGTACCTACTAAACCCTCCCTGCCTCTCACGCTCCCTCCCTTCACCTGGTTTATCTCCCCAGTGCTGTTACTAAATATCTATCACTAGTTCCTCATTGACATTTTGGACCTAATTGGGTCTAGCTAACAAATTCCTGTGGCAGAGTCAGAAAAAACTTTCGAGTTCAAATTCTTCACCATCATGTAAGTCTCAGTATGACTCTATGCCTTTGTGTTTTCTCTAATAGTTATTCTTTGAAGAAGCTAGTAAACAAGTTATTCTGCCTTTGAAAGTGGGACATTTTTTAAAAGAGTCGGCCTGAAATTTTATATCATCCATGAAAGTGAAAATGTTAGTCGCTCAGTTGTGTCTGACTCTGCGACCCCATGGACTGTAGCCTGCCAGTCTCCTCAGTCCATGCAATTCTCCAGGCAAGAATACTGGAGTGGGCAGCCACTCCCTTCTCCAGGGGACCTTCCTGACCCAGGGATTGAACCTGGGTCTCCCATATTGCAGTCAGATTCTTTATGGTCTGAGCCGCCAGGGAAGCCCGTGTCAGCCGTAGCAAAGGGGAATTAAGATACCAAATTCATTCACATTTTTGCATTCATTTTAAACCTTGATTTAGATTAAAATATGTTTTCATTTTTTGCCATTTAAAATATATCCTTGATATATAGTGTCAGCTTTTGTGGATATGCAGGGCTTATAGGTAGAGAGAATAGTCTTTGCAGTCTGACTACATGCCCTGACTCTACCCCTTAACTAGCAGTGTAACCTTGAGAAATTCTCAGCCTTCTTGGGCTGATTCCTCATTTGCCATACTATATTTCATAAGATTCCTGTGAACATTAAAAGAATTAGAATATTTGGCACAAGTGTGTGCTTAACAAATTTTATTTATTATGATGATGATGCATTTGTTAGTTCTTAAAATTCACAATCAAGTGCTATATTCCTGTTGTGGAAAGAAAAAAAATATACAAAATGAGTAAAAGTGACATATATTTTCCTAGAGCCTACCACTAAGAGGCAATTTGTGTTACCACTTTCATCTGTTTTATTCCAGTTTCTAACAAACTCTTCCACTTATAATCAGTATTGTTGTTGTTGTTCAGTTGCTCAGTCGTGTCTGACTCTTTGCGATCTCGTGGGCTGCAGCACACCAGGCTTCCCTGTCCATCACTATGTCCCGCAGCTTGCTCAAACTCATGTCCATTGAGTTGGTGATGCCATCCGACTGTCTCATCCTTTGTCGCCCACTTCTCCTGCCTTCACTCTTTGCCAGCATCAGGGTCTTTTCCAATGAGTCAGCTCTTCTCATCAGGTGGCCACAGTATTAGAGCTTTTTGGTTATTATCAGTGTAACCTTGAGCAAATCACTTAACTTCTCTAAACTGTGGTTACCATGTCAGTAAAATGAGGATGATTATATCACCTACTCCAAAGGACTGTTGTGATGATTAACTGAGATATCACATGTGTTTACATGCTTAGCTGGGTACTTGGCCTGTGTTTACATTGAAACACATGAATTACTAATATTCACCATATTTGGCCCATGGAAAAGACAGTTTCATTCAGTTCAGCCTCATGTGAAGAGTTCTGTGTAGAGCTTTTATGATAATGCTTTGCAGGGTTGTGAGGATACACAAACGGGGAGGCCACAGTCCTATAGGCAAGAGAAAACATTCACTTAAAATCAAACTAACAAGCAAACGTTTCTAATGTAAAACTGGTGTGTGCCCTCACATTGGCATATGTTTAGTGGCAGATGATGGCAGTGGAGATAGACCACACTGTCTAAAAGATTCAGGGCAGCTATATGGCAAAGGTGACAGCTGAGACAGACTGAGAAATGCCTAGGGTCTAAACCTACCAAAATGCAAGGAAAGGGCATTTTAGGTAGAGAAAACATTTGGAGCAAAGAAAGAGCAGTAGCTGCAGACACAGTGTGCCATTGGTTTGGTCAGAACGTAAGGTGTGTGAGGATTGGAGGTCCTCCCTGAACACAGTACCATGGTCTTGGCTGGCATCTGGTATATACTGGAGCTGTTCACCGTTTGTTGGGTCAAGTATCCAACAGCTTGCTATTAACTGATAGCCATTAAGTAATTGGGATGAAGAATGTTGTAGTGATGAAAGCCAGTAGAAGTAACCTAATTTAGAGGAGAGCATAAGAATTTGGGCAGATTCCATCTAGGGCCTGAGTCTGGGGAATGAGAAGTCCAGTGGTACTTTTTGGAATAGGAGCCAAGGAAGTGATGGGTGAGAAAGGGTGATTATCAGAATTCATTTTGGGGCACACCAATTTGTAGGTCTAGTAGGAAGCTCAAAATTTAGTCCTGGAGCTCAGAAAGAAACTGAAGATGTGAGATGGGCTTTAATTTCATTTTAAGAGAAGGGACTCTTGAGCCAATGCTTTTCTAAATTTAGTCAACTTTGGAATAACCTAGAAATGATGTTACAAGGCAGATTTCTGGGTCTTATCTCTCCAGATTCAGATCAAAGGGTATGTTTGGAGGGGAACTGAAGAATATGCAATTTGAAAAATTAGCTTAAATTACTCCACTGTGACTTTGAGCAAGTCATTTATTCTGAGTTTCAGTTTTTGCCCATATTAAATGGGAAAAATATCTAACTTTGATATTTGGTGTTCTCTCCTCATTTTGGTAGAAATAAGGAGAGAAAGCGCAAGGAAAGCAGCTTGTGATGCGGGTGGCTCATAAGTAGGTTGTCAATTGGAAATTTTGGTGGGGGGTCGGGGTGCAGAGACACGGGGAGGCATGTAAATTGAGGAAGTAGAGAGTTTCTAGGAGAAAGTATGGTCATCACTGTATCTTGTGTGATATTGCAAGTTGATCAAAAAAGGAGAAAATGAGAAAAGGCTGCTGAATTTAACAAGTGGAGGTCATAGCTGAGAATTGTATATGTGGACAAGAAACTAGGGAGTGAGGAGACTGGGAGCAGGGGAATGAGTATCCTTTGGGTTTCCCAGGTGGCTCGGTGGTAAAGAATCCACCCGACAAGCAGGAGACATGGGTTTGATCCCTGGGTTGGGAAGATCCCCTTGAGAAGGAAATGGCAAACCCACTCCAGAATTCTTGCCTGGAGAATCCCCATGGACAGAAGAGCCTGGAGGGTACAGTCCATGGGGTCACAAAGAGTCAGACATGACTTAGAGACTAAACAGCAACTGAATGTCCTTTACTTGTTCAAGTACATAAGCATATTTAATGACATGGAAAAACACTAGCTGGGTTTTCTTTAGTAAGATATAGTATAAATCAGAATGACCCTATGTTTTTTCTAAAAACATTTGTATACACACATAAAGGGTAGATGGATATATTCTAAAATGCTGTATAGGTTATATCTAGGTAGTTGCATTAGGGTGATAATTTCATCCTTTTGCTTAACTATATTTGCTAACTTTTTGATAATTGACATATTGGTTATAACAAAAATAAAATAGTAAACAGTGTTCTTTTTAACATTTAATAATTTTTTATTTATTTAATTTTGGCTGCACTGGGTCTTTGTTCCTGCATGGGCTTTCTCTAGTTGTGGTAAGCAGAGGCTACTCTCTAGTTAGAATACACGGGCTTCTCATTGTGATGGCTTCTCTTGTTATGTATCATGGGCTCTAGTACGCTCAGGCTTCAGAAATTGCAGTTTGCAGGTTTAGAGCATGGGCTCAGTAATTGTGGCACACAGGCTTAGCTGCCCCGTGGCGTAAACATTGTTCTTGCATGATGTGGATGACCAAGAAGGTTTAGTATCTCTGATGGTAACGGGACTAAAATAAAGGGCTTTATTTTTTATTTTTAAAAATCATAGAACATTTTTGTTTGCTTGTTATACAAGGTAGAGGCAGAGTGAGGTGTGGATAAAATCCAGGAAGAATCAATTTGGGATTGTGTCAGATTAAGGAGTGAGCCCTTGGAATGGGGAAGGTGTCAGTTTATGAAAGAATGGGGAGAAAATTGATGAAAATAATAATGACAACTTGTGGAATAAAGGTATTACTTACATGGGAATTTTAAAAATGTTAGTTGCTTTGAGATGCTTTTATTAGAGAAAAAAAAGCTATGGATTTGATCCCTAATGGGATAGTTAACTTCTTCCCACTTCTATAGGCTAAATAGTTTTAATGTTAGCCTTCTGTTTTATAAAAAGATGCCTAGGGTAGCAAGGGATGACATACAAGAGAATTCATGGATCTCTGAAAATGTATTGGCATCATGCCAGGAAATGCTCATGGGTATGCATTTGCCAAGTCTGACACAGCACCTAACCTTACCTGAAGATCTGTTTGAGAATATAAAACCCTAAATTAAGGCTTATGTTCTGGGGATTTCTCTCCTTGAAAAGGACTGTCATCATAGGTTTGCTTAGGAACATCCGAGAAACACATTTTCAAGAAAATTGATGCTTATCAGGACACTTACATGCATTGGTCATTAATTTCTAAGTCTGGTAATTTAGGACACATCTCCAAAGTAATGAGTCTTAGTTTCCCGGACGTCAGGTTGTCTCACCCTCTCTGCACAGTGAACTCCTCAAGAGGATGGTGAAGCACAGTCCCCTGAGTTGTTTGGGTAGCTTCTGTGGTCAGACATCTGTTGGTTCCTAAAGATTTTACTAAATAGGATTTGATTCAGTTTCCCTGCCTAGAATGCTGCAGTTTTGAATGCTCCCTACTGGGTTACTGTCTTCTTTTTCTTCTGAGGTATTTCATGGTATTTAACAGAATCTACAGGATTGTAGTATGTTCATTTAATTATGAAAGAATAACAAGAAATTAAATTGCATCTTAGTTCACATTCTGGTACTAAGACAGCAATCCATTGCACTTAAAAATATGGATTTGTGTGTCAGGAAGAATCTAGTTTGAGACCCACCTCTGCAAATTATTAGCTCTGAGACTCAAAGGCTGAGTTTCTCATCTGTTGAATGATAGTCACTTTCCTTATAAGGTTAGAGTGGGTACTAAATGGATAATGCATGTTTATCAATCAGTACAGTATCTAGCATATATATATATATGGCTTTCCCAGTGGCTCAGATGGTAAAGAATCTGCCTGCAATGCAGGAAACCTGGGTTCGATCCCTGGGTCGGGAAGAGTCCCTGAGGAAGGGGAAATGGATAATGTATGTTTATCAATCAGTATAATATCTAGCATATAATAATATGTTTAATAAATGTTGTCTACTGCTACTGTTACTCTTAGTCTGCATATCCAGAGAATATTTCTAAAAAAAGAAAAAGATTGTCCCAAGGGAAAACACTTATTTATTATTAGACCAAAGTATAAGGTTTAAATGTGATGTAACTGAAGACTTAGCAGTTCCTTTTCAGTGGTGAAAGATTCTGGATAAGAGCTTGACTAGGAAGGGGCTCTCAAGACAGTTCTAGGATCAGCAGATATCATCGTAGGCTATCACAGGATATTTCTATCCATCTCATAGATCAGAGGCAGGTGAGAAGCTCCTGCTCACAGGACAAAGAAATACGGAGTGAAAAATGTAAAAATCAGTAAAGAAAACTTGCCTATATTCACTGATGGCTTCTCTATGAAAAATATATAAATATGTCTGTGCAAGCCTTTTAGAGAGTTAAGACAACATGGATTAAGGCTTCACACATGGTTTTGGAATTAAACAGATCTAGGTTTGAATCCCAGCTAAATCACATTACTAGCTCTGAGCATGATACTATGTAAACCATAGCTTCCTCCTTTTGATGGAATTAATTCAGATGCTGAAAGCAAATTAGCAGAGAGCATGGCATGAGGTAAGTAATCAATATGTTCGTCATATTTTTCTATATATGGAAAATATGACGTTGGTGTGTATCCAGGCAGACAAAATCTTTCTATCCCAAGGAAGTTCTCATGTGTATCCAGGTAAAACTGAGAATTTGTTTCTAATCCTCCATTACTCTATTGATCTAGAAATTTTGAATAATCCAGAGCTTTTTTTTAAAACTAGAAACCCTCCTAAATAATTAACGTTTTAATTGCCCAAATAGCCACCAGCCAGAACCACAGACTAAAGAAGTATAGGTGAAAGGCTGTAGAGACCATGCTTGTTGGGACCAGTACTGTTCTAAGCACCTGGCAAATAATGTTACCTGCAGACCTCACGTTAATGCTTTGAGGTACACAAATATCGTCTGTATTTTATAAACAAATGGTATGAGATTCAGAGAGAAGTATCTTGTCCAAAGTTCTGCAGCTTGTGAGAGCAGGCAGCGTTTGAACTGGGGTCTGTTATCTTTAAAGCCACTTTTTATCCAGCGTCAACTGTGTAGCATATACAAATACAATATATTATGACTATATGATAACGTCCTAGTGAACTCTGTGAGTCTTAATTTGACTAAATTGATCCCAGATGTTAAATGCTAAATTTAACATGTTCTGGGTTTTTTTTCCCCCTGCTATTTAAATACAATCATTAACACAGGTAGGAAGTAAAATGTTGCATTTGAGATAAATGCCACCACATTCATATTCCTTTTTCCCTCTCTCATTGTATAAGAGAAGAATTTGTCATTAATGTGACAAAAGTTTTATTTCTCAGAAATAAAACGCATGTCGATTCACACGCCTCCAGGGCAGTCTCGTACAGACGTGGAGCTCGGCACACAGCAGGCACACAAATGACAGTTTCCTCCCCAACTGTATTCCTAGCAGCATCACTATCCTTATCGCCTAAGTGGTCTCTCCAGCCCCCATCAGCCTAGGGGTGAAATACGGGGTAACAAACACTGTTTCTTTGACTATCTGCCCATTCATTATTGAGTGTCCTCTATCACTCTAAAGATTTCCTCAGTTATTCCAAGGAGATTTGCTCGCAGTCTTCATAGGTACCAACTTGTATGTTCTAACTTCCCAAAGTGATGGCACCTGTGGTTATCTTTGATGACCTGCGATGTCTGTGAACCTGCTCCCACTCTTGGTGCTTCCAAGCAAAGCTACAGAGTCTTAAGGGTACTGCTTACAAAGAAAGACCAATGGTTTGTTATGTTCTCTAGAAATCCTGAAGCCTCAAAACTACTTCTGTATATTTTTTGAGTGATAGGGAAAACCCAGTTTTCCACTTGAAGATTTTGTTCCATAAACTGTAGTGGACCTGAGTAGGGTTGTGGGGTCCAACTCCCTCCTCCCTGGATCTAAGTTTTAGCCCTCTGTCAAGCGGTAGTGTGGCCATGGGCAATTACTTAATCTCCCCCTTTGGCTGGGTTTCTGATCTGTAAAGCGGGGCTAACATGGTACTTTAACTCACAGGGTTGCACCTGGTCCAGAGTGAGGGCTCAGTAAATGTTGACCACTGTAATTATTATATGACTATTGAAATGAAACTGGTCAGGTACCCAGGATAGCACAGAGATTTTAATCTGCTCTTTCAGTATATGTGTCAAGCTCCTCTCCCTAGGACTCAGCCATGAGCTGGAGGATGCCATGAGTAGTAAGCTCTTGGCTTTATTAAAAAATGTCCTGTTCTCTAATTCTTTAGCAATAACCTTTCATTGTTTTCATGTCCCTCATTATTCCTTCCTTAGGGTTCACTCTTGCCTAGCTAGTTCCCCAGTCCCTTGAGCAAATCAATTCTATTGGGTCTGTTTCACCAGGCATCCAAATAGACTAAGATGTGTCTGTCTTTTTGACCTTCAGCTAGAGTTACTTTTGGCTCAAATTTCAAACAAGCATTCTCTCTCTGTGTGTATGTGTTTTTCTGTCTCTTATAAACAGAGACTTATATTTTTGGCATCAGAAACTTTTCATTATAATTTGCTTGTAAAATTAACTCTGATATACTTGACTACTTAAATCTCTTTCAAAGACACTTTGTCAGTGGAGTTTCAATAGAACATCACTTGAGTGATAGTCACTTACGTGAATCCTTCCAGATAATCTTTAAATGATGTTAACTGGTTCTTCTTGAACCTTACCTGAAGCCAGAATTCAAAACTAATGGAAAGATATTCTTAGTAGTTTACTAAAGAACACTTATTTATATGACTTCTAGATAGCAATCACCAATGCTTCCTTTGTTCTTATTCAAATACTACATAAGCGCCAGACAATCCATATAAGCTATTCTTGCATCAATGTAAAACATTTTTTTTTTGCTAGATGAGACCTGAATCACAAGGATTCTTTTCTAAAGGCAAAATTTAAACAATACCTCTAAGACAAAAATAGCACTGTCCCTTTCACTGATAACTCATTTGAGGTTAGGTTTTAGAGTTAGTCCAGAGTTTCATTAATTTGTTTCTCTTCTCTCCCATGTTCTTGATTTTTCTTAATATTGAAATACTGATCAGTGTTTGCTTTTTACGTACTGGGAGATTTTAATCTATGAGATCAGACTTCATTGTTTTTCCGTGAACTATAACATCTGTTTATACAATCGCTTTTGACCTAACACATCAGAGAAAATTTCTATCTTGGTTATAGTATTCCTTGCATGTTTAGAGAAAGCCAGACATTCCTGTGAAAGCACGGCTCTAATTTCTGTGATAGGTTATCTCAGACATGTGGAATCATCACATCTTCCTAGAAACTGAGAAACAATAATAATAATCATTGGCCAAGTGACTACTACATGGCATCTACTGGACCAAGTTTACAGTAACCTCAGATAAATTAATAAGGTAGATAGTGTCATTATTCTTGTTTTATACACAAGGAAACTGAGGCTGAGGGAAGTTAAATATGGCATTGTTCCTCCAAGTCCAGATGTTAAAAGATTCTGAATTCTGATAAGGCTGTGGGGCCTGGATCAGCGAAAAGCTCTCCATCAGCTCGTGAGGTGTACCATTTAGTTTCTTGTGTATGTGAACGCAGTGGCCAGACCAGAGTGCAGTGAATGAGGTCATGTGCCGGTGTGGTCAGCCTACCAGGTGGAAGCGTTACTCCCTGAGCGCGTCTCTGCTGTTCTGATCATTGTTCACAACATCCAAGTAACTGCTGTAAGTGGAGTGAGGGCCTCCTTCTAAGCAGGAAACTGGTAAAAATGCTTGAGGATGTGATGAAATAAAGCCTCAGACTGTCTTCATGCTAAATCAGAGTTGCATAGTAAGCCCGTCAAGGTACTAGGCAGATTAGAACTGCTCATATCAAGCAAAAGACTTTGGGCTGGCAGCAAGACTAAGAGAGTGGAAATGTTACAAATGAAGAAAGGGTTTTTGCCTAGCAGTCCCATTTTGAATTGGTAGCTTCACTAATAACTGACTGAAGGACAATCAAGTCTTTGCTCGATAAGTGAGTGCCCTCAGTTGATCCAGCGTTAGCCTTTTTGTCCACATGCTTGATGTTATTTTCTCATCAAGTATGCTTTCTTTGAAAATAAAAAAAAAACAGCACACAATACAAAAGCTGGAAGGAGAGGATTCCTTCACTGCCCTCTCAGGCTCTTAATTCTGTCTGTCTGAAGTGACTTATTTATTCTGCAAGAAATTATGATGTTTAGTACATCTCAAAGTTGTTTTCATTTATTTTTTTATTTTTAATTTATATTTTTATTGAAGGATAATTGCTTTACAGAATTTTGTTGTTTTCTGTCAAGCCTCAGCATGAATCCCCGCCATGGGTATACATATAAACCCCTCCCTTTTAAACCTCCCTCCCATCTCCTGCCCCATCCCACCTCTCTGGATTGATACAGAGCCCCAGTTTGAGTTTCCTGAGCCATACAGCAAATTCCCATTGGCTATCTATTTTACATATGGTAATGTAAGTTTCCATGTTACTCTTTCCATACATCTCACCCGCTCCTCCCCTCTGCCCATGTCCATAAGTGTTCTCTATGTCTGTTTCTCCATTGCTGCCCTGTAAATAAATTCTTCAGTACTGTTTTTCGAGATTCCATATTTGTGCGTTGCTGCTGCTAAGTCACTTCAGTCGTGTCCGACTCTGTGCGACCCCATAGACGGCAGCCTACCAGGCTCCCCCGTCCCTAGGATTCTCCAGGCAAGAACATTGGAGTGGGTTGCCATTTCCTTCTCCAATGCATGAAAGTGGAAAGTGAAAGTGAAGTCACTCAGTCGTGTCCGACTCTTAGTGACTCCATGGACTGCAGCCTACCAGGCTCCTCCATCCATGGGATTTTCCAGGCAAGGGTACTGGAGTGGGGTGCCATTGCCTTCTCCGATATGTGCTTTAGAATATGATATTTATCTTTCTCTTTCTGACTCACTTCACTCTGTATACTAGGTTCTAGGTTCATCCACCTCAGAACTGACTCAAATGTGTTTCTTTTTATGGCTGAGTAATATTCCATGGTGTATATGTACCACAACTTCTTTATCCATTCATCTGTCAATGGACATCTAGGTTGCTTCCATGTTCTAGTTATTGTAAACAGTGCTGCAGTGAGCAATGGGATATAGGTGTCTTTTTCAACTTTGGTTTCCTCAGGGTATATGCCTAAGTGTGGGATTGCTGGGTCATATGGTGGTTTTATTCCTAGTTTTTTAAGGGATCCCCATACCGTCTTGCATAGTGGCTGTATCAATTTATATTCCCACCAACAGTTTAAGAGTGTCCCCTTTTCTCCACACCCTCTGCAGCATTTATTGTTTGTAAACTTTTTGATGATGGCTATTCTGCCCACTGTGAGGTGATATTGTGGTTTTGATTTTCATTTCTCTAATAATGAGCGATATTGAGCATATTTTTGTGTTTGTTAGCTATCTGGATGTCTTCTTTGGAGAAATGTCTGTTTAGGTCTTTTTCCAACTTTTTGATTGGGTTGTTACTACAAAGCTACAGTCATCAAGACAGTATGGGACTGGCACAAAAACAGAAATATAGACCAATGGAACAAGATAGAAAGCCCAGAAATAAATCCATGCACTTATGGGTACCTTATTTTTGACAAAGGAGGCAAGAATGGAACAAAGACAGCCTCTTCAATAAATGGTGCTGGGAAGACTGGACAGCTACATGTAAAAGAATGAAATTACAACACTTCCTAGCCCCATACACAAAGATAAATTCAAAATGGATTAAAGACCTAAATGTAAGACCAGAAACTATAAAACTCTTAGAGGAAAACATAGGCAGAACACTTGATGACATAAAGCAAGATCCTCTATGACCCACCTCCTAGAGTAGCAGAAATGAAGACAAAAGTAAACAAGTGAGACCCGATTAAACTTAAAAGCTTTTGCACAGCAAAGGAAACTGTAAGCAAGGTGAAAAGACAGCTCTCAGAATGGGAGAAAATAGTAGCAAATGAAACAACTGACAAAGGATTAATTTCCAAAATAGACAAGCAGCTCATACAACTCAGTATTCATTTTTAAATGAAACTTCTGAAAAATATTCTGCTCTGACAGAAAAAAATAACTGGGGAAAGGCTTAGATGTAGAGTTAGTAGTGTGTTCGTCTGCTCCACAGGGACTGGGGAAGCTGATCCCTGTAGTATCTTATTTTCCCTTCCCACCTTGCCAAAGTTTGCTATGCCATGACAGTTTGCAGAAACTTTTCAAGATTTTTTTTTTTTTGCTTAAAAATATTTTTAGAGTCCCAAGTGATTCTTTCACATAAGTCATAGTGTCGTGTATTTCCGCATTTACTGTGAATTCTATCGGAAATGATGATCCTCTAAGAAGGGGCTGGGGAAAAATGTGGTGGTTTTTCTCCTAGAGGAAAGAAATGCGTTATCCCTCAGAGTTGCCCAGCTCTGTAGACCCGTGGGAATATGTTAATAACCCTGAAAGGTGAATTTGTTTCTGAAGAACCACTGTTCTGTGGTCTCTGGGAGTTTGGTTTGTTTGTACAGATGGCAAAGATTGGTCCGAGATTTCTTCACTAAGCAAAACGTGGAATACAAATTGAGCAAACTGAGAATGAAATATACTTGATAATATACTAATCACAAAATGTGTAGTTTCTTCTTATTTTTGCTGGATTTTAATTCCTGTTTATTGTACTGATTTTACAAGCACTTGTAAAACAGTTATGGAAGGTTGAATTCTTAAGAAATAATGACATCACAATACATTTGTACTTCTGGACATCCCTAGGCCTAACAGTAATATAAGGTGCCAGTATTATTGTGGGAAAGAAAGATAATTGCAGTGCCCTTTACTTGAGGTTCCAGTCAGCCCACTGATGGACTGCCTGCATCAGACAGAATCCTAGAAAGTCTGCAGTCCTTGTAGGATTTGCTCCACGTGGAAGACCAGAGACAGCTCTAGGAGAATAAGTAGGCTGAAGAGTGGATATAGGCCATCTGGAAGCTGTACATGTTTAGGATTCTGGAAAGATTGAGTAGCATTTGAATGCTGACTCCATATATCTTAGCTAATCAAATTCTCTAAAATTCTGTTTCCCCAGTTTTGTTTTTTTTTTCCTTTCTTTTTGATTTTCCCTACTTTTTTTTTTTTTAATTTTAGGTACATTTTCTTGTATTTAAAAGGGGAATATTAATAATAATAGTCCTCATGTATTTCCATAATCTTCAAATCATGCACTATATAGGAATGTGGTTTTTAAACTATATTAGGAAAGTGAGTTATCCCAAAGCTTAGCATATTAGTTTAATGCAGTCGTTGGCAGTTGACTTTCTGGTTGGCCTTGGTAGACAATACAGCCCCATGGTACAATTGCTAATCAAACTCAAAGATGAGTGAGTTTAGCTTTCCTTGTGTCACATGGAATGGATAACTGGAATGAATAACTTTTAATGGGTTATCCACATTATCCATTTTGACTTCAAAAAGGGTATTGGACAAAAGAGGTATTGTGGTAGAGTGGGCACAAGCTTGGACTTTGGGGTCAGATAAAGATGAGTTTGAAGCCAGGTTCTCATAATTATTGAATGTATAACAAAGTACTTAACTCTCAGGCCTTAGTTTCCTTACCTATCGAACAAAGGTAAGTATCTCCATCTTCCAGATTCATTAGAGAGATATTGCAGTAAACCATCTGTACAATAAAAGATGAATACAGTGAGCATATGGCCATTACAATGAACATGAAAGTTCATTGTAGTTAGTAAGTTCAGATGCTGGTGTAAACAGCCAGAGGTGCCCACCACTATGCCCCCTGGTAGCCTCTCAGTCCTGGATGTGGCCTTCCAGGATGTCTTTAAGTCCAAAAAATAAGCAGTCTTTGGAGTTAAGCAGTTTAACTTCAACTCCTGACCGTCATTTACCACTAGTAAATAATGGTTAATTCAGATAAGTGATTTATGTTGAGTATATTTTTGTCTGTCTTTCCAACAGACTCTATACTTTTTTCTAGGATTATTTGTTGTATCTTAGGGCTAATTCATCTCACATGGCTAATCATTAGCTCCTTGTGATATGTATTATTATACATTATGAAATTAATTACCATTCTGAGAACTTCATCTATTATTAAATTACAGTACCTTACACAGAAGACAGACAAATAACCTTGGTTGGTGCTTGTCAAATTCAGGCCAATAAGAAGTGAAGATTCAAGGAGGGCAACTGCTAGTACCTGTTAATCGGCCCTCAATGGCATGTGTTCCTTTTTCACTACCTTGGACATTGTGAAGTCATAGAAGGCTTACTGTTGCCAAGGACTATGGAATAAAATTAATATGTTGCTTTAATAGAAGAAACACATGTAGTCCATAGATTGACCCCTTCCTTAGGAATTCTCAAATGAAGTAAGTCTAGAGACTTACCAGGCATATCCTGTATATCTATACTGTGATGGTTTTCCTGTAGAAGGAAAGAATAGTACAGGCCTCTGGATTCAGAAGCTCTGGCTATCATCCTGGTATTGTGTGAACATTCAACAGACAAAATTCCAGGATTAGTCTCATCTGGTGTTTATTGCTGTTGAGTCAAGGTGAATTGAATAAAGGGCTACCATGTGTAACCTTCTTCGTTTCCTAGCTACTGAAACATTTCGAGGTCAGATCCTTTTTTACCGTAATAATATCTTTTCAAGTGAAGGAAAGTACGGATCGAGAAAAAGCAACATATAAAAGATATTTACTGCAGAATACAGTTCTTTATAGGTGAAAAAAATCAACAAAACATTGGTTGTACCCCATGGTTAGAGAAACTCTCAAATGACTCTGCTTAAACTGGTTTTTCTCTGCATATCCTTCCCTACTTCCATGGAAACCAGAAGCTCTGGATCTCATGCCTTCTCTGGTTTCTCCCTTTTCTTTTAATAAATATTCTTGTGTTCTCTCACCCACTAATTATTGTCACCATGTGCCTATATTGCTAACAGCTTAAAGAGAGCAGTTCCTTTGAAAATACAATCTTTTTAAATGCATCATCAATTTGAAGTGGTCTCATAAATTTTGTTGCTGATTTGGGATCTTAAACGGTATATTTATTTATATTAAATTCTGCCTGCTGTTCATCTTGAAGATATTATATTTGTATAGTTAACAGAAATGATGAGCCAAATTTAATTTTCTTTCTACTCTGGAATGCTTTGCATCTTGTAATCACCATTGATTGCCTACTGACTAGTCAGAATCAATAAAAGGAGTAGATGTAAAATTGCCCAATCTCATGTTTTATAATATAATAGTCTAGTCAAAATGGAGGGTACTAATAGCAGTCAGCTGCATAGACATTATCTGATAATGACAGTGCGTATAGCTCAGACTACAGAGGAGCAAATTAAAGTTGGAAGCTCAAATATTGAACTTTATTTTGTTTAGAAGGAAGTGTATGCACAAATCTCATCAGAATATATGTTTTACTCTTTTGTAGATAATAATATAATTTTTATTAATTTTTAATCATTTTTGATTGCATTTATTTTCAGAGACCAGTAATACTGTTTTACCTTTGTGTTAAGATTTATCTAGTATAATTGATACATTTGCCTAAAGGCTGTAAATATGAGATTATGAAAACACTAAAGCACATAGATCTGTTCTGATAATAACAGCTTTCAATTTCAGGCTTGTATAAATCAGTAACACCCTTGAGATAAAACATTAGAACTATTACTAGGCAGTCAGAGAATTAGTCCTCTACTTTTAAGCATTTGCACTTCTCTGTTTATTGATCATTATGGGTCTCAGAAAATAATTTCATTGAATTATAATAATTTCATTAAATATTTCTAAAATGATTGTTGTTTTATACAGAGTCTGTTAAAATCAGGCCTCCCACTGGGGCTATCCTTTGGATCCTTCAATGAATATTCAGAGTTTTAGGTCCTTAAGCATCCTTGATTATGGTTTTACAAAAGAGAAACAATGTGTACAGTTTCAGAGTCCATCTAAAAAAGAGCTGTGCTGAGAAAATCAGTCTTAACAATTGATAAATTACATCCCCTATTGGAAAAGAAACATGTTCATGGCATTTTGAAAGACGTTCAGCATGGTAGTCAAGTTCTTTTAGTGAGTTTCCTGACAATTATGTTCTTTTACTATTCCCTACACCTAGAAGTAAGAATTCCTCCCCAGACATCTTTCAAATACAGTGATTAGGGAGTGTACATAGAATAGAAATCTTGTTTGTAGATTTTGATTATGGATTCATTACTTAATTGTGTCTTTTGCCTGTTTAGGGTTGTTAATGGATATGAATATTTGGTTTTTGACCTTTTTCCCCCCATTCTTTTGTTCTGGTTTGTATTAAGTTCTCCTCACTGGAAGCCATGTGATAGAATCACTTTTCCATCTCATGTTCCTGTCTTCACTGTTTATTCTATAGTAGTATAAGACTTTTGTTTTGGAGCAAGAGGTGTATTAGATCAAAGGGCAAAGGACTACCTGCACTAATTTTGCTTGTGTTGTTCTGTAATTCTATACTCTGGAGATAGGCTTTTTGGTAAATGATTTTTATTTTATATAGGATGAAAATTTGTAAGAATTTTGTAAGAATAACATAAACTTCATAACAATGAAGTTATGGTCTAGAGATACTAAGAGATGCTCAATAAAGCTTTTTCATTCTTTTAGACATATATGGTTAATGAAAATCCTATGTAATATTTACAGAATTCTTACTCTTTGCTGAGCACTGTTCTCAATGTTGTATGTGTTACCTCTTTTAATCTGCACAGCTATTCTATGAAGTAAGCACTATTTCACCTTATTGTACAGCTAAGAAAACTGGTGCACAGAGAGGTTAGGTGATACTGAAAAATGACAGAGGCAATATTTGAATTTCTCCTTAATTCCATCTCAACAACTCATTCTGATTCCCAGGAAAGCCCAAGATCAGTTGGTCCCCATGGACAAAACATTGATAGTAATTACCCCCTTCCATTGGATAAAGGCTAATGATTAAAATGAGGAGACTCATACTAAACCTACAGCTTCCAAATTTGTCAGCACTGGAACAGCTTATGCAATATCCAGCTTCAGGTGTGAGACAGGGAGGCAGGATGCAGAGAGGTGGGTCAGGGCCTCGAGCACAGCATCAGGGATAAGCACAAGTAAAAGTTGCCCTTGGGAAATAACAGCTAAGTTTTATTGAGCACTCCGTGTGCTAGACCCAGTGTAATGCAATGCCTTATTAAAGTTAGCGTCTTATAATCGTTCCAATTTTATCAATGCAGCAGCTGGGGTTTAAAATGGTTAGGCAGTTTTCCCAGGGTTACATAGCTACTGAATGATAGTAGCAGAACTCAGACTCAGTTTGTCTGAATCCAGAGGTCGTTGCTCTAGGACTCCTGGTTTAGCATCACATGTAAGAGTTTAGGAGTTATCATTCCTGTCCTTACAAGAAAAACCTGGACAAACTGGAAATCAGTGCGTTCTCTTGGACCCGTAAGAGATGAAGTTTCCAGGCAAATCACCACCTCCAAATCTAGAAAGACAGGCTCATTCAGAGAGAAACATTAAGATCTGCATATCTGCAGCAGAAGCCACTTGAGTCATAGGAACACTTCAGTGATAATTTTGATGAATTACTGGATGCTAAGTAGGGGAGTAGTATGAATGTGAGAAATTCTGAGGGACCTCAACCTCAGAAAGTCCTTAACACATTCATGGGATTTACCTCCAGAAATCCCACTGGTGTCTTATGATGAACATTTCATCATTACTCTGGCAAAAAGTGATTATTGTGAAATAAGCCCAGAGTTATCTCCATAACAAAAGTTTACTCTCCAGGGAAGACTTTTTCAGGGCTTTATTTACGGCCCAGCCAAGGAAAGGGCATTCTTCCCATTCTAGATCTCTGTAAGCCTTCCAGTCATCTCTGAGGTTGTCCACAGAGGTCATGTCTTCAATGAAAATGTATTGGAAACACCACAACCAGGGATTAATATAGGGGAAAGAGAAGCAAATAAAGTATGTCACAGGCTTACCTGGTGGCTCAGATGTAAAGAATCTATCTGCACTGTGGGAGACCTGGGTTCCATCCTTGGGTTGGGAAGATCCCCTGGAGGACAGCATGGCAACCCCCTCCAGTTTTCTTACCTGGAGAATCCGCATGGACAGAGGAGCCTGTGGGCTACAGTCCATGGGGTTGCAAAGAGTCAGACACAACTGAGAGACTAAGCACACAACACAAAGTCACTGGAGTGACTGTGAACATACCACAGCACAAGTGGAAAGGGCCTACTGGAACACTGAGATGTAATTGGACAATTATAGAATATTCCCCCTCCTCCACATCTTGTCACCACTCCCACAGGGCTGCAGTATAATAACTGGATTACAAGCGAAAAACTGCAAGACTCAGACACATACCTACACACCTATAGAAAACATTAAACACAGCACAACGTTTAGCCAGATAGCCAGATTCACATAAATCCTCAAACTAAAAATTAAGTTACATCAGTTCCTGTTCCTGATATAATATATCCAGCTTTCAGCAAAAAGTTACATTGCCAAAAAGCAAGAATAAACATTCTGAAGAGACAAAGCATTTATCAGAAACAGACTCAGATAGAACACAGATGCTGGGAATTATCAGACAAGGAATTTAAAATAAACATGGAACATGATTGGTGTGTTAGGTACCCTAATGGAAACGTAGACAACGTGCAAAAGCAGATGATAGAACAGTCAGAACAATGCCCTCCTTCCATACCAAGGAGCCCACATTGTGATCTTCAGAAACTATGAATACATTATCTTAAAAGGCAAAAAGAACTTTGAAGATGTCAATAAGGGCTTTGAGATAGAGTATCTTGGATTGTCTAGGTGGGCCCTATAATCACAAGGGTCCTAAAAAGTAGAAGAGAAAGGCAAGAGAGAAAGTCAGAATGGTGCAATGTGAGAAGGACTCAATGACAGTTGTTAACTTTGAAGACAGAGGAAGGAGGCAAGGAATGCAGACAGGCCCCAGAAGATGGAAAAGGCAAGAAAATGGATTATTCCCTAGAGCTTCCAGATAATAATGCAGTTCTTCCTACACCTTGATTTTGGCCCAATGGGACCTGTGTTGTACTTTTAACATATAGAACTGTATGACAGTATGTGTGTTTTGCCTTTGACAGCTAAATTTGGTATAATTTGTTAAGGTATCCATTGAATACTGATGCAGATGGGTCATGTAAGCAGAAGGATGGCAAATTCCAAGAAAGAACCAAAGGAAAGGCTAAAAATCAAAAGCACTGTAACCAAAGTGAAGAATGCTTCTGGTGGATTCATCTGGGCCAAGTAGACTTGGCCCAGATAAGGAAAGAATCAGTGAACTAGAAGATAGGTCAATAAGAGCTTCCCAAATTGGAATGCAAGGAAAAAAACTGACTCAATGAAAACAAAACAAATCACGGAAGAGAACATCCAAGAATTGTGGGACCATTTCAAAAGATGTTTGGGATAACAAAAAGGGTAGAAAGAAAAGAAAAAGATCAGAAGAAATATTTGAAGGAGTAATTGCTGACATGTTCCAAAATAGACACACAAAAGATTAAGAAATCTGAGAACACCAGGTAGGATAAATACCAAACATGGGTATGCACGCACACACACAGACACACACAGACACACACACACACACACACACATGCACATATACCTATGCATGTTATGTTCAAACTGCAGTTGGTCAGAGACAGAAAAAGACTTGAAAGAAGCCAGGGGGATAAATAATGTTACTTTTGGAGGAACAAGTATAAGAATTACAGTGGTCTTCTGGTCAGAAATCATGCAAGCCAGCAGAATATGGAGTGAAATATTCAGTGATGAAAGAAGAGACTGTCCACCAAAGTAGAATTCTATATCCATCAAAATTATTCTTCAAAAATATTGGATAAATAAGCACTTTCTCAGACAAACAAAAACTGAGAGAACTCATCATCAATCGATTTGTTCTATAAGAATTGCTAAAAGAAGTTCTTTAGGGAGGAAGGAAGATGATATAGGTCAGAAATTTGGATCTACATAAAAAAAAGTTCATCAGAGAAGGAATAAATAAAGATAAAATAAAGTTTTTTAGTTTCCTTATTCTTAATTAAACCAAAAGGCAGCTTTAAAGTAATCATAGTAACAATGAATAGTATAGTATATGGATTATAGTAAATGAAGACAGCAGTGTTAGAAGAGGTGAAGCATACAGATGATATTCTGGACCAGTAGTGGGCTTGAAGGACCTCTTCAGATTGTAGTCACAACAGAAAGATTGCTGGAAACCCCTGCATGTGATTTAGGTCAAAGGATAACGTATAATACTCACTATGTTCCAGGTGCTGTTTAATATTAGGGACAAAAATATGAATAAGTGTGGTCCATACCTTTAAAAAGTATAGCTAAAGCAGGAAACATGGACAAATAAATGAGTATCATCCAGATCATTCATTTGTTCAACACATATTTCTTGAGCACCTACTTTATACCAGGAAAAGTAATAAATGCCAAAAGTCATGTCTAGAGGTATGAATCAAAGCTGCATGAGAGATATTAATAGGACTAAAAGGAGAAATAGAACATTACAGGTAAGAACCTGAACAAGCAACATGAATGGCAGACATGGGGCATTAGCAATTTCTGAAGTAGTAAATTATATGAGTATTTCATACTTTGTCTCAAATCAGTTCCAAGCATTATGTAGCTTAGGGCCCAAGGACCAGATCAGACTATGGGATACACTAGATTAGAATAGAAATGAAAGAATGGGGCAGGAACTAACAACTCATTATGAGTTTAATTATCAAATTTGACATACTCATGTTGGTACTACCTTTTTTCTGTTTGTTTTTAAATTAACACCTGAAATGGAATCAAATTAACATTTTTTTTTACCAATTCAAATTAACATTCTTAATCTTGGAGTAGGAAGTCAGTTTCCTGAGGAACATTAACTCTTGGCTAGAGAGTGAGCTCTAACCTGGAAAACACAGTGATGATAGATAAACAGTTCATCAGTTATGTAGATTGAAACCCAATCAAATGAGAGTCTACCAACTCTATTTAGTCCTGTTAGGCCAGAGACTGAAATTAGTGTGTCACCGCTGGAGCCATGGTGTTTAGAGGGACCAGAGAGAGAGAAAGAACCCACTATTGCCATGCTGATCTGCTTGGCTTAGAGTTGCCATAGGATGGGGACAGATTAAGACCCATCAATCTGGGACAGATGACTGAAAGATGAAAATTACATTTGATTTTGTGGAGGGAGAGCTCAATATAAGAGGAATCATCAAGAAAACGGAGATCAGCCTATGTAATACTCAGCTTTCTAGAACTGAACTGCCCAATGACATGGTCACTAGTTAAATTTAAGTTAATGAAAATTACATAAAATTATATATGAGGTCCTCAATTGCACTAGTCTCATATTACATGCTCTTATGTGCCCAGTGGCTGCCATATTGGATAACACAGAAATCAAACATTTCCACCAATGCAGAAGGGTCTTTTAGATGGTAGTGTTTTAGGGCAGTGGCCCCCAAACTTTTTGGCACCAGGGATCAGTTCTGTGGAAGACAGTTTTTCCATGGACTAGGTGAGGGGGGTGGTTTCAGGATAATTCAAGTGCGTTACATTTAATGTGCGCTTTATTTCTATTATTATTATATCAGCTCCACCTCAGATCATCAGGCATTAAATCCTGGAGGTTGGGAACCCCTGTTCTAGAGTGTGTGAGAGGTTATAATACATCAGAAATGCAGGTTAATATCTTCTAGAAACAACTGTAAAGCAGCTTTAAAAAATTTTTTTTTTAAATTTTTCCAGTGAGGATAAGAAAGCTCTTGCAGTATAGTTATCCAGCCCTACCCACAAACATTTGTATGGGTGTTTGTCTCTTGTAAGTAGAATGAAATGTTCTCATTTTTACAAATTAGGAAATTTAGTGAAGTCAAGTCACTTCATACTAGTAGTAAATGGAATAGTCAGGAGTTTAAGTCAGGTTGCTTAGCTCCAAAGCCTGTTCACTCGACCTTTGTACTCCAAGACACCCCAGAAGGCTAGATCCAGGACAGAGGTCCCTGGTGGTCGCTGGCGGGGGCACCTTTGGTTCAGTGCCAGTGTCTGGACTTAGTAGGGAATGAGTCCATTCTGCTTGCGCAGCAGTTGTTAGATATTTTGTAATATTACTGTTGCCAGAAAACATGTATATTAATGTTCACCTTTTTGATCTTTGCCAAAAGTTACATGCGTTTAATACTTTTCATCAATACCAAGACTCGTTGGTTTTCGTGAGTCTAATTTGTTTTTCATTGTTTAGTGAAAAAAAGTGAGAAAACTCTTTATGTACAATATAAACACACTGGTTTTCTTTTTCAATACTTGAAACTGATGGATGTTTAACCAATTAGAAGTATTAAAAAATAAATTCACTTCCATATACTGGAAACAATTCCTCAATTTCTTAGTCTGAAATAATGTGAAGTACCTTCATTTCTACTCTGTGTTTTTAGTTTCTTCTTTGGGGAGATGTTAGGTTTAAAATATCATCTTCAAATTCATTTTGGGTTTTGTTTTGTTTTTTTTAAAAAAGAGCTAATTACACTGCATTGTTTTTTCCCCCAGCTTTTTCTTTTTTGCTCTTGATTTATTTCAAGCATTTTTTGAAATAACTATTGAGACTTCTTCATTAAAGAATTTTTTTTTTTAACAGTGAATAGAGCAACTCTTTGCTAAATCTTCTGGGGCTAGAGAATTTCAGTTGAAGTTTAATAGTTTTTAGGCTGTGAAATAGACTTCAGCTCTCAAATGCTCAAATATTTTGGAAAGCCTTGAATCATTTGTGATTGACAGTTCAAAAATACAATGATCTGTTGTGTCTGGCCCATGTCATGCTGGAGAATACTAAATCAATAGTAATGCCATCAGAACCAGAAATCAAATGCAAAATAGTTCCCTTGGCTTCCTGCATAATGACATTTGCTCTTTTGATAAATTACTAATGGATTCTTGGACTGGAGACCAGGAACAGCTAAGCCTGGATTATAAATGGAAAGGGTGAAATAGTGATGTTTATTGTACAGAAAAATTTGCCTTCAGTGAATGTTCTACACAAAGAATGTCCAAATATTATTGAATCTCACATTGTGATAGAATATTAGTAAAAGGGCAAGAAATTTGATGTCATGAATATGTTTTAGGGCAAGAAAAGGAGCTGTGCTTAGTCACTCAGTTGTGTCCGACTCTTTGCGACCCAATGGATGATAGCCTGCTAGGCTCCTTGGTCAGTGGGGATTCCCCAGCCAAGAATACTGGCGTGGGTTCCCATTCCCTTCTCCAGGGGGTCTTCCCCACCCAGGGATCAAACCAGGGTCTCCCACGTTGCAGATAGATTCTTTACCGTCTGAGCCAATGGGGAAGCAAGAAAAGGAGAGGTGCTTCATATTACCGTCTTTAAAGCCTGAACTGAAATTAAAAAAAGAAAAAATCTTTTGACCACCTGCTCCATAGTGCCCATAGATGTATGTACATATTGCAAATATGGTGTAAGGAAAAATACTATTAAGAATATCCAAATACCACCTAACTCAAAAGCTTTAGAAACTTATTGCAAGAGGAAGTCTTTCTACCACTCAGTTGCACTGAATTGTGTGATAAATGCAGATTAGCTTCTGGGCTCTACAGAATGCCAGATAACATGAAATAAGGTATGTTAACAGTCTATTCTTTCTGTGTTTGTGGTGTACAAAATGAAAATACTTCAAGCTTTGGATGTCCGCTAATTCTAATCTTTCTGTAATTATAAAGTAACTTCTATATTTTCCTGTGTGTGGAAAATGAATAAAAGTAGGACTTGCTCACTAAAAATGAAAAAATCTTTTCCCTCTGCCTCTTGACCACCTCATTTACTTAATGTCATGGCTGCATCTCACTGAGCTGCTTAAGTGAACATTTGTGCTTCAGAAATACCTTTGTTTTGTCAGACTTTCAAATTAAACAGGAAAATTTTTATTCTGAAGGATTAAATGCAACCAGGGAACAAAATAATGAAAAGCTTTATTTGAGAAGAAATAACTCTTTGGAATAAGAGGTTACCATATGTCAATATGTCACACACAGAAAAAGTGAGCTTTTGATTACTTAGAGGTAAGGTTGCCAGAGGGTTTCTGATTTAAATTTCTAAGGCTTGATCAGAGAGAGCATCAATGAAAATCCTCATAACTTGTGAACTTGACTTTTATTCCTTTGAAAAATTATACAAAATATTTTTTGCTCACATTTATATTCCATGTGGTATGTTTCTCCTTGTAACTTTTGCAGTTATTCTTGTGGAGGTTTTACACTCATTGTAAAGTCAGAATTGAATTTAAGCATTTCTAGAAAAAGCAATAAGTTTAGAAGTGGAAAACTGACCCCAAAAGTTGTCTCAAAAATGCTTAAGTACAAGAAAGTCTGAGAAAACCTAAATAGATATGAATTGTGACTACTTAAATCAATTATGGTGTACCCTTAAAATGGAATTCTGTTGATACATTTAAAAGATTGAATAGTTTTCAAGACACATTGAATGAAAGCAACAAAGTGTCCCCACTGTTAAGTACCTTGTTTTTATTTTTTCATTTAGTATTTTTATGTGCATATACATAGACTCTCTTTGGAATCAAGGCATCAGTTCAGTTCAGTTCAGTAGCTCAGTTGAATCCGACTCTTTGCGACCCCATGAACCACGGCACGCCAGGCCTCCCTGTCCATCACCAACTGCCGGAGTCCACCCAAACTCATGTCCATCGAGTTGGTGATGCCATCCAACCATCTCATCCTCTGTCGTCCCCTTCTCCTATCGCCCTCAATCTTTCCCAGCATCAGGGTCTTTTCAAATGAGTCAGCTCTTTGCATCAGGTGGCCAAAGCATTGCAGTTTCAGCTTCAACAACAATCCCTCCAATGAACACCGAGGAACGATCTCCTTTAGGATGGATCTCCTTGCAGTGCAAGGGACTCTCCAGAGTCTTCTCCAACGCCACCGTTCAAAAGCATCAATTCTGTGCTCAGCCTTCTTTCTAGTGCAACTCTCACATCCATACATGACCACTGGAAAAACCATAGCCTTTACTAGATGGACCTTTGTTGGCAAAGTAATATCTCTGCTTTTTAATATGCTATCTAGGTTGGTCCTAACTTTCCTTCCAAGGAGTAAGTGGCTTTTAATTTCTTGGCTGCATTTACCATCTGCAGTGATTTTGAAGTCAGAAAAATAAAGTCAGCCACTGTGTCCACTGTTTCCCCATCTATTTCCCATGAAGTGATGGGACCGGATGCCATGATCTTAGTTTTCTGAATTAGTTGAGATTTAAGCCAACTTTCTCACTCTCCTCATTTACTTTCATCAAGAGCCTCTTTAGTTCTTTTTCACTTTCTGCCATAAGGGTAGTGTCATCTGCATATATGAGGTTATTGATATTTGTCCCGGCTATCTTGATTCCAGTTTGTGCTTCCTCCAGCTCAGCATTTCTCAAGATGTACTCTGCATATAATTTAAATAAGCAGGGTGACAATATACAGCCTTGATGTACTCCTTTTCCTATTTGGAACCAGTCTGTTGTTCCATGTCCAGTTCTAATTGTTGCTTCCTGACCTGCATACGAGTTTCTCAAGAGGCAGTTCAGGTGGTCTGGTATTCCCATCTCTTTCAGAATTTTCCACAGTTTATTGTGATCCACACAGTCAAAGGCTTTGGCATAGTCAATAAAGCAGAAATAGATGTTTTTCTGGAACTCTCTTGCTTTTTTCATGATCCATCAGATGTAGGCAATTTGATCTCTGGTTCCTCTGCCTTTTCTAAAACCAGCTTGAACATCTGGAAGTTCATGGTTCACGTATTGCTGTAGCTTGGCTTGGAGATTTTGAGCTTACTTTACTAGCGTGTGAGATGAGTGCAGTTGTGTGGCAGTTTGAGCATTCTTTGGCATTGCCTTTCTTTGCGACTGGAATGAAAACTGACCTTTTCCAGTCCTGTGGCCACTGCTGAGTTTTCCAAATTTGCTGGCATATTGAGTGCAGCACTTTCACAACATCATCTTTTAAGATTTGAAATAGCTCAACTGGAATTCCATCACCTCCACTAGTTTTGTTTGTAGTGATTCTTCCTAAGGCCCATTTGACTTCACATTCCAGTATTTCTGGCTCTAGGTGAGTGATCACACCATCGTAATTATCTGAGTCATGAAGATCTTTTTTGTATAGTTCTGTGTATTCTTGCCACCTCTTCTTAATATCTTCTGCTTCTGTTAGGTCCCTACCATTTCTGTCCTTTATTGAGCCCATCTTTGCATGAAATGTTCCTTTGGTATCTCTCATTTTCTTGAAGCGATCTCCAGTCTTTCCCATTCTGTTGTTTTCCTCTATTTCTTTGCATTGATTGCTGAGGAAGGCTTTCTTTTCTCTCCTCGCTGTTCTTTGGAGCTCTGCATTCAAATGGTTATATCTTTCTTTTTCTCCTTTGCTTTTCACTTCCCTTGTTTTTACAGGTATTTGTAAGGCCTCCTCAGACAGCCATTTTGCTTTTTTGCATTTCTTTTTCTTGGAGATGGTCTTGATTCCTGTCTCCTGTACAATGTCATAAACCTCCATCCATAGTTCATCAGGCACTCTGTTTATCAGATCTAGTCCCTTAAGTCTATTTCTCACTTCCACTGTATAGTCATAGGGATTTGCTCCCAGTGCCCTAGGGCAGGGGTGGTGGCCGAGGGGAGCTACCCTGCTTCCGAGATAAGGAGCAGTGGCTGCACTTTGCTGGAGCAGCCGAAAGAGAGGCCCCACGTCCAAGGTAAGAGAAACCCAAGTAAGACGGTAGGCACTGAGAGAGGGGATCAGAGGGCAGACAGACTGAAACTACAATCACAGACAACTAGCCAATCTGATCACACAGACCACAGCCTTGTCTAACTCAATGAAACTAAGCCATGCCATGTGGGGCCACCCAAGACAGCCAGGTCATGGTGGAGAGATCTGACAGAATGTGGTCCACTAGAGATGGGAATGGCAAACCACTTCAGTATTCTTGCCTTGAGAACCCCATGAACAGTATGAAAAGGCAAAAAGATAGGACACTGAAAGATGAACTCCCCAGGTTGATAGGCACCCAATATGCTACAGGAAATCAGTGGAGAAATAACTCCAGAAAGAATGAAGGGATGCAGCCAAAGCCAAAACAACACCCACTTGTGAATGGGACTGGTGATAGAAGCAAGATTCGATGCTATAAAGAGCAATATTGCATAGGAACCTGGAATGTTAGGTCCATGAATCAAGACAAATTGGAAGTGGTCAAATAGGAGACGACAAGAGTGAACATCGACATTCTAGGAATCAGTGAACTAAGATGGAGTGGAATGGGTGAATTTAACTCAGATGATCATTATATCTACTACTGTGGGCAGGAATCCCTTAGAAGAAATGGAATAGCCATCATAGTCAACAAGAGTCCAAAATGATCTCTGTTCATTTCCAAGGTAAACCATTCGATATCACAGTAATCCAAGTCTATGCTTTGACCAGTAACAACACGGAAAAAAGATGTGCTTTTCATTATAGGGGACTGGAATACAAAAGAAGGAAGTCAATTAACACCTGGCTGCTGCTGCTAAGTTGCTTCAGTCATGTCTGACTCTATGCGACCCCATAGACAGCAGCCCCCGTCCCTGGGATTCTCCAGGCAAGAACACTGGAGTGGGTTACCATTTCCTTCTCCAATGCATGAAAGTGAAAAGTGAAAGTGAAGTCTCTCAGTCATGTCCGACTCTGTGCGGCCCCATAGACAGCAGCCCACTAGGCTCCTCCGTCCATGGGATTTTCCAGGCAAGAGTACTGGAGTGGGGTGCCATTGCCTTCTCTGAGAAACACCTGGAGTAACAGGCAAATTTGGCCTTGGAGTACAGAATGAAGCAGGGCAAAGACTAATAGAGTTCTGCCAAGAGAATGCACTGGTCATAGCAAACACCCTCTTCCAACAACACAAGAGAAGATTCTACACATGGACATCACCAGATGGTCGACACCAAAATCAGATTGATTATATTCTCTGCAACCAAAGATGGAGAAGCTCTATACAGTCAACAAAAACAAGATCGGGAGCTGACTGTGGCTCAGATCATGAACTCCTTATTGCCAAATTCAGACTGAAATTGAAGAATAATTGCGTAAGAAATTGGTAATATTGCTTTGGGGTAAGGGAAGAATGCCAGGGCTCAAGTGATTGAGAGATTTGTTTTTCAATCAGAGATTTGTGTTTTGTATAGCCCTTTATACTTGAATCTTAAGTGACAAGGCAAGATAGACATATGGAATAATACCTTCATTCTTTAAATGTATTGCTTATATTTCAAGTTTCATCAAAACTTGACATCATTTTGTCCAGTAAAGTGGGAATGTGAATGTATAATAAGTTAGGAGTTTTGTTTGCTTGTTACAAGTTTAGTTTTTTTGTGTGTGCTTGTTATGAGTTTCATTCTGTTTGTTATAAGTTTTATTTTACTTTACTTTGAATTGAAAAATTAGATTAGTAACTTCCATTTTGTAAATATCTTGATGGTAAAGTAAATATTCAGCAATAAAATAAAATATTTTTCAATTTATGGCAATAATTGTCAAAAGATAAAAACATGTTGGTACAACAGAATAATTTGAACAATACATTTACTATTGCAACCAATATGTTGACTGATAACTTCATATATATGAGGTCTATTGTGTATATATGTTAACAGACCTCATATATATGTATATATATGTTTTATGTAGATAAAAACTGATAACAGACCTCATATATATGTATATATATATGTTTTATGACCTCATATATATAAGAAACCTCATATATATGTATATATATATATGTTTTATGACCTCATATATATAACAGACCTCATATATATGTTTGTTAACAGACCTCATATATATGTATATATATGTTTTATGTAGATAAAAACTGATAAACAGTTATCTACATTTAGTTATCCTGTGGAGACAAAATACTAGTTAAATAAATAAAACTAAAATTTTGAACTATTTTCTTTTATGTTGCCTTTAACTTTAGAAACTCACAATTCTGAAAATTTAAACGTGTTGACTACTTGGTTTCCCCTCTACACCGTCATTATTTTAACTTGTTCTGAAATGAGCCACGTGTAGTATCTTGTATTATGTCCCCACATCTGCTGCTCCATATAAACCAGTACTGACGTCTTAGAAATAATAGACCCCCTTTCATTCTCTAATACAGACACTGTCATTATGTGTGATTGTATTAGAGCTTTAAATGTTTCCACTCTATATTTCTGTTTTCAGCTTTGCATATTGGAATAAATGATCCATTATTTCAGTAGTTTTGCATATTGTTATATTTTTGAGGGTCCATACTCTCCCTTCCCCTCCCTTTCTCCTGCTTATTCTCTCCCTTTGCTTTTCTCTCCTTCACCTCTTCACTTTCCTGCTTGCTGGCTCTCTGTGTCCGTGTCTGTGTCACTCCCCAGTTGTAGGTCTTTGGAATAAGGTGAAAGGTGTGGAGCAGGCACCTGGACCTATTGAGTGGCACATACCAGGCAGTGCATCTTCTGCTGGAGAATTTAGCTGTCACTTTGGAGCCTGCTGAATGAAACTGGTATACAATTCACATACCCCAGGTACTGAAAGGGAAACTGCATCTGCTGTCTGCGCAGATTACTGATAAGATTTTATCTTTTCTCCTGCTGATACTGATAGAGCTACAGCCAGGTGGGCAGTAAATAAAGATTTATTATGGGCTGGATTTGTTAGCTAGTGGTACTGTCTTAGAACTATATCAAAAAAGACCCAGAAGTGTTCATCTTTCTCATCCATAGAGCCTAATAATGGTGTGGTATGGGAGAGGTGGCGGCAGGATGTGATCTATCTAGTTTGTTTTAAACAGCGAACATTTCTTACAAAATCAGCCTAATCTAAATAGATGACTAAAAATCCAGGAGTTGATAAATTATCATCATGGCACCTGCATCTTATGCCTCAAGAACCCTAAGCAAACCCAGGGCTGTACTTACGGATTAATTGAGCATGCATAATTTACCACTGCAGTTTACATAAGTGTAAGTATTTTTCTCATCCTGGTAAATAGGCATTTCCAGCTTCAGGAGAAAAATAAGAATATTGCTACACAATGAAATGAGCCATCAGCCGATTCGGCTATTATAAGAAAAAAAGGCCCCTGCTCTTGCTGCCAATGTTTAATTCTTAAATTGAAATTATTTTTAAAGTATAATTTGCTTTTCACCATTTATATGTATTTCTTTTTGCACAAATTTACTGTGTTGATTTTACCCATGCCTGTAGTCAGTACTTCATTTTTTAGGATATGAAATAGCTCAACTGGAATTCCATCACCTCCTCTAGCTTTGTTCATAGTGATGCTTCCTAAGGCCTACTTGACTTCACGTTCCAGGATGTCTGGCTCTAGGTGAGTGATCACACCATCATGATTATCTGGGTCATGAAGATCTTTTTTGTACAGTTGTTCTATGTATTCTTGCCATCTCTTCTTAATATCTTCTGCTTCTGTTAGGGCCATACCATTTCTATCCTTTATTGAGCCCATCTTTGTGTGAAATGTTCCCTTGGTATCTCTAAATTTCTTGAAGAGATCTCTAGTCTTTCTCATTCTGCTGTATTCCTCTAGTTCTTTGCATTGATCGATGAAGAAGGCTTTCTTATCTCCACGAACAAAACTAGTGGAGGTGATGGAATGCCAGTTGAGCTATTTCAAATCCTAAAAGATGATGCTGTGAAAGTGCTGCACTCAATATGCCAGCAAATTTGGAAAACTCAGCAGTGGCCACAGGACTGGAAAAGGTCAGTTTTCATTGCAATCCCAAAGAAAGGCAATACCAAAGAATGCTCAAACTACTGCACAATTGCACTCATCTCACACACTAGTAAAGTAATGCTCAAAATTCTCCAAGCCAGGCTTCAGCAATACGTGAACCATGAACTTCCAGATGTTCAAGCTGGTTTTAGAAAAGGTAGAGGAAACAGAGATCAAATTGCCAACATCCGCTGGATCATGGAAAAAGGAAGAGAGTTCCAGAAAAACATCCATTTCTGCTTTATTGACTATGCCAAAGTCTTTGACTGTGTGTATCACAATAAACTGTGGAAAATTCTTCAGAGATGGGAATACCAGACCACCTGACCTACCTCTTGAGAAACTTGTATGCAGGTCAGGAAGCAACATTTAGAACTGGACATGGAACAACAGACTGGTTCCAAACAGGAAAAGGAGTACGTCAAGGCTGTATATTGTCACCTTGCTTCTTTA
>NW_011495072.1:13428343-13445079 GCF_000754665.1 Bison bison bison | reverse complement strand
GGGAAACAGTGGACACAGTGGCTGACTTTATTTTTCTGGGCTCCAGAATCACTGCAGATGGTGACTGCAGCCATGAAATTAAAAGACGCTTACTCCTTGGAAGAAAAGTTAGGACCAACCTAGGTAGCATATTAAAAAGCAGAGACATTGCTTTCTCAACAAAAGCCCGTCTAGTCAAGGCTATGGTTTTTCCAGTGGTCATGTATGGATGTGAGAGTTGGACTAGAAATAAAGCTGAGCACAGAAGCATTGATGCTTTTGAACTGTGGTGTTGGAGAAGACTCTGGAGAGTCCCTTGCAAGGAGATCCAACCAGTCCATCCTAAAGGAGATCAGTCCTGGGCGTTCTTTGGAAGGACTGATTTTGAATCTGAAACTCCAGTACTTTGGCCACCTGATGCGAAGAGCTAACTCATTTGAAAAGACCCTGATGCTGGGAAAGGTTGAGGGCGGGAGGAGAAGGGGACGACAGAGGATGAGGTGGTTGGATGGCATCACCGACTCAATGGACATGAGTTTGAGCAAACTGCAGGAGTTGGTGATGGACAAGGAGGCCTGGAGTGCTGCAGTCCACGGGGTTGCAAAGAATCAGACACGACTGAGCGACTGAACTGAACTGAACTGTAGTCAGTACTATTTTCTTGTTCTGGTCTGATGCTATTATATTTGAATGATTTAGAGAATGTTAATCCAGGCACCTATTTTTTAAAAAAACTTTTTATTTTATATTGGGGTATAGCTGATTAACAATATTGTGGTAGTTTCAGGTGAACAGTGAGACGACTCAACCATGTAGTTTCAGGTGAACAGTGAGACGACTCAACCATAGATATCCGTGTATCCATTCTCCCCCTAAGTTCCCTTCCATCCAGGCTGCCACATAAGATTAAGCATTGCTCCCTGTGCTATACGGTAGGTCTTTGTTGGTTATTCATTTTAAATATAGTGTTGTAAGCACATACTTTTAGTGCAGTTATTTTAAGTAAACAAAGGCAAGAAGCAAAGAAGTGGGGAATAATAGTTATGGAAACACAACAGTATTTGAATGGCTTGTCACATGTTACCCATGTATTTTTGGGTAAACTAGCAATTAATACTAAATTACTCTGTCTTATCTATAAAATGGGAGTAATAACACCTACCTCATGAGTGGTTGTGTTAAATGTTACAACAAATGTAAAGAACATAATTCAGAATGTACTAGGTGCTCAATAAATGAGAATTTTTGTTATTATCTTACTAAAATATTTTAAAAAATAGACCTAACAGTAAATTCTAAATCTCCAAATTAGTAGTTAAGTACATTTGTTTCTATATGACAGTTTATTTAATTCTTAATATATAAAGTGTTTGGAGCTTCTTTGGTGGCTCAGACGTTAAAGAAACTGCCTGCAATATGGGAGATGTGAGTTCGATTCCTGGGCCAGGAAGATCCCCTGAAGAAGGAAATGGCAACCTAATCCAGTATTCTAGCCTAGAGAATTCCATGGACAGAGGAGTCTGGCAGGCTATAGTCTATGAGGTCACAAAGAGTCGGACATGACTAAATGACTAACAGCAAGTGTTTAGATACTGGTTAACATAATTTTTTTGTCTAATTATGAATTTATATCAAATTTATGCAAGTTTATGTATAAGCAGACAACCTCGAGGCATGTTAGGTATTCTCAACTTGCTTGTATCATAATGTCTACATTAGAGCTTTATTCTTTTTGTTTAAGCCAAAAGAGGCCCTTGTGGGAAATGAAAACTTAAATGCAATTGTTCATAAAGGAATACTATTATAAATTTATTAATCCCTGTTTTACAGTAGGGAAATACCTCTAAATCTCAATTCATATAGTAAGTATAATCTTCAGAAGCTGAGCTTAAATTTGCTTTTTCTCATCAACTCCTATTTCCTGTCCTATATACATTATAATTTTAAAATATTATTTTTTTATTTATTCTAAAAATTTTATTGCAGGGACTGCTAATGCTAAAATCTTAAATCATGCTAACTCAGTGCCCTTGTGTTAGAAGTTATAAAAAACACATTGAACTGTAACAGAGAAACTGACTAAAGGAGCTTTTCAGTGAATCTTGTAAAATCCAAGATCCCATTTATAATAGAGGTAAATGTATTTGTAGTAAGTGTAATTTTTCATGACACACAACACCCACATGTAAATTGTAAAATCCATTGTATGCATCTTTATTGGTGAGAATTACAGCTTTCAGCCAGGTATTGGGTTCTTCCTAGAAAGGCATGTCACATATTCTGCTACTTCTCTGTGGTTTTATTGATGTGGCTGTCACCCTCAAAACCCAGTGAATTCAGAAATGAAGCTGCCTTTCTGCTTGATTTTTCACTGAGGTACATTTCAGGAGACCATTGTGAGGCTCTGGTGGAAGAAGCTGAAAGGGTAATTCTCCATGAGAATAATCTTGTATCTCTGAGGCTTTCCATCTGCACACACCCGACTGGTCATTTCCTGAATACTAAATGGGAAGCTGTGGTGCCATTAGTCATGCCACAGTGGCAGCCTCAGTCCTACCAGAAATAATCATTACTTAATTAGCCAGTCTTTTTTTGCCTTTCTCTCTTTCTCTTTTAGTCATATGTTAAAAATGAGGTTACAAAGTCATGAATGGGAGAGAAGCAAGCCAAAGGGATAATTAATTGCAAGCCCAGGGCTTCGAGTCAGATAGTGAAGCATCTTTGGTCACTAAGGAGTTGAATAACTTTGGACAAGTGACTTCAAGTACCTAAGACTCAGTTTCTTCTTCTGTAACCTGGGTATTATAGTATAAATCCACCTTAATGACTGTTCAGAGCATTAAATGAGATGATGATATAATTATAAGCACAGTGCCTTTCAGGGTATGTTGGTGAATCCTAGAGAGGTTTATACGTGGAAGCATGGACATTATCTTCTAATTTCTCTCTGAGTGCCATGGGCTTGGGTCCCAGTCTTACTACTTCCTCTTTTTGTGGCTTTCCAGGTCATGTGGTCACCTTTTTTCTTGGCTTCCTAATGTTAGTGTTGCAGTGCCAACCATCTGTCACTTAAACAGGGGATCTTATATACTCCCATCAAATGACTTCTGTAATAAGAGAAACACTGTCAGCGTCAAGTGAAGTGAGGGTCTCAGCTTTGGTTTCCATCAACCAGCCCAGCCTTGAGGGGCTCTGCTGTCCTCTTTTCAGTTAAGTGTTCCTGACACCCACCCTTTTCAAGTGCAGCTGAAACAAGGAAGTCAGAGGCTGGAGCTCCACAGGTGAGGTTGAATGAATACAGCTCTACCTCACCCACTGCAACTGCTAATTTAGGTCAGTTTTATTGGTTCGTGCAAAACTTGAAATTGTCACTCAAAATGGTCTCTGATCATTGTAGTAGATATCTATCACTCTCTAACAGTTCTACTGCTAATGTGCCTTTCTATTTAAAAGAAACATTCCACTGTGTATAATATCGTTAGAATAAGTACCCTTTTCTGAATGCTTATGTCAAGAAATGGAAAGAAACCTTTTCAAAGCTTCTTGATAGCCAGGGCTAAGTCATGTGACATTGACTTGGTCAATCAGATGCTTCTGTTTGAGCCTTGACTCCAGAATAAGGATGATGGGATTCATTCATGATCACTTTACTGATGGTCAATGGCAGCATCGCATCCTTGCTGCTGCTGCCGCTAAGTCGCTTCAGTCATGTGCGACCCCAGAGACAGCAGCCCACCAGACTCCCCTGTCCCTGGGATTCTCCAGGCAAGAACACTGGAGTGGGTTGCCATTTCCTTCTCCAATGCATGAAAGTGAAAAGTGAAAGTAAAGTCACTCAGTCGTGTCCAACTCCTAGCAACCCCATTGACTGCAGCCCACCAGGCTCCTCTGTCCATAGGATTTGCCAGGCAAGAGTACTGGAGTGGGGTGCCATTGTCTTCTCCTTAGTAAGATGTTATACTATACTAAGTAAGTATATAATGTCTTCCTCCGTTGCTAGGAGGGGAGCAGCAGGTGGTGGTGAAGGTAGTATTTGGTTTGGAAAAATCTGAGATTTTTTAGCTGCCATTATAAATTTGATGCTACAGCAGTTATGGGAGGTAATAAGGAGTTAATCTTACCAAGGAACTAAGACTATATATACATATGCATAATCACTATCCACTTGTCCTCAAGTTTTCTGTGATTTAAGAGAAACATTTTTCATTGCTTGTGGCTATCCAGTTGAGTTCACTGAATATATAATGACAATCACAATATAAGCAATTTTATTGACCTGTCAATTATTATTCGGCTTTCTTATTCTGGTCACATCCCAACTCTAGGAGGGTGTTATTAATGGAAGACAGTGTTTCTTTGAATCCAAAGTGCTGAATTTTATATTTTTCTTTCATGAATGAGAACTTTGGTGGTTGTACATAACCACCATAAGTTCTTATGAACTTTTAAGAATGCTCTAATTTACTTCACCAGAAATTTAAATATTATATTGACTGAAATCAGAAAGTTATTTTGGGGAGCTATGCATGTATTTAAACTCATAAGAAATTACTGCTTTGATTATTCTTTAAGATAGAAGTTCCTAAAATGTGCTGTTTTGATGAGACCACCCTAAAAAAGAGTTCTGTTGTCAAATAACTTTGGGAAAAACTACATAAAATCTGTCCCTCTTGAAAATCTATACTATATATTAGGTCATTTGTATTATTCGATCATATATATAAGTTCCCCTGGAGAAGGAAATGGCAACCCACTCCAGTATTCTTGCCTGGAAAATCCCATGGATGGAAGAACCTGGTAGGCTACAGTCCATGAGGTCGCAAAGAGTCGGACACGACTGAGCGACTTCACTTCACTTCACTTCACTTCATATGCATATATGGCTTCCCTAGTGGCAGTAGTATTAAAGAATCTGTCTGCCAGTGCGGGAGACCTTGGAGACACAGATTCAATCCCTGGTTCGGGATGATCCCCTGAAGTAGGAAATGGCAACCCAATCCATTCTTCTTGCCTGAGAAGTTCCATGGACAAAGAAGCCTGGCAGGCTACAGTCCACGGGGTCACAAAGAGTCAGATATGACTGAGAGACTGAGCATACACATATATATGTGTGTGTATGTATATTCATTGTATATATGAGTTTATTTTACATTGTCTGACCAAAGTTTTCCAGAGTTATCTGACTACCAAGACCTTTCCTGTAAGATAAAAGCTATGAATATCCCCTGAAATTATAGTTGCACATTGTAACTATAGTGTATTAAGAGATACACTTTGGGAAATATTGTATTTCTTTATGTTACTTGTTTTAAACAACAGATGTTTTAGGCATATACACTTCCATGGTTCACATGTGCCTGCTCAATAGTTGTGGGATTTTGAGCATATTATTTAATTTCTCTCTGCATCAGTTCCTCACCTGTAAAATGGGAATATAATGGCATCTGTGTCAGAGAATGTTATGTGGATTAAATGGCTCACATATGTTAATACTTAGACAAGTGCTGCACTTACAGTAAGCATTATATAAAGGTTGGATATTGGTATTGGTTTTTTTTTAAATATTTCAGGCCAAATTAAAGTCCACTGACATTCTTTTTTGTGTGTGTGGAATATTTTGCTGAAGGTCTGTAACATGTTGTTCTTTTGAAATCCAGTAACTGATTTGCTACTTGCTAATTGTATGCCTGTTCTTAGACTTTTCTATTTGGTGATTCTTTTCTGTTCTACTTCAAAAAATGTTCTATTGAAAGTCACAGAAACTAATGGATGTAAACATGGTGCTTACTGAATAGATCCAGCAGGCAATCACACTGACATATAAAAACAGGAAATTATAGACATCAAGGCCACATGAGGTTAGACTGAGAAGAGATGTCTCCTTCCATTTCTGCTGTTTGGTCTGCTGCTGGGACCTTGCCCTAGTTCTCTAAGCTGCGTGTCTTGCTTTGTTTGTTCAGTTTTGCCGTTTCCCCTTATTCTTCTTGCCCACTGCCTTGCTAAGGCAGTGATTTCTACGTGGACATCACTTGACTCTGCATTGGGGTTCCCCCCCAACTAATAAGGTCAATCTTTCAGTGTCTGGATCCCATATTACTAAGAAAGAGTGTCTTGGTGGCTCATGCCAGCCTGTAGTTTGCTTCCCTGGCCAAATGTCCACTCCTGTTTCTGTTAGCTGTTCAGGCTCTAGCTTTGCCTGGTACAAACATGACCACTTAAACCAGCCTTCCCAGAGGGGTGGTAGTGGCAGTGGGGGGACAGTCCCAATACCAGAGATGAGCATAGGTGGTACAGACACTGCAAAATGGCCATACATACTGTCACCATCTTTGCTGTAAGGCGATGTGTTTTAGTGTTTTCTGCTAGAATCCCTGCTTTTTTCTCTTCTTTTTCTGACCAAGAACAGCTAAGGGATTCTGGGAAGAATATTTTATAACCATGCAATATCAATTTTATGGAAAAATTTCCAAAAAGTCTAAAAATCTAATGATGACTTCACCTAGCTTCTATAGGATAAAAACACAATTTGGAGGAAGCCCCTATTACTCAGTAGGGTCTGACCTGGGGTGAAGTTGAATACCACTTCATATTACACTCCTGGGTCAACTGTCAGCTGTAAATCCAATCTGGTGACTCCTTTTTACTCTTGCAGCGGCCACCCTACTGTAAAAATTTGGTCTTTATGACACAAAGTGGTGTTCAATGGTAAGAGGTAGCTGATAACATTTGAAATTATTGAATCCAGGATCTGAATAAAGGAGATAGATGATAAGCAATTTATGTTGAACCTTTATTCTATGCAACCCATTTTCCCTGGCAAATCAATCTTCTTAGTGTGTCAGAGATCCTTAGAGAAGGATACTGTTTTGGCTCCCTTGTTGTTGTTCAGTCACTCACTTGTGTCTGACTCTTTGCAATCCCATGGGCTGCAGCATGCCAGGCTTTCCTGTCCTTCACTGTCTGCTGGAGTTTGCTCAAACTCATGTCCATAAGTCGGTGATGATGCCCTCCAACTATCTCGTCCTCTGTTGCCCCCTTCTCCTCCTGCCCCCTATCTTTCCCAGCATCAGTGTCGTTTCCAATGAGACAGCTCTTCACATCAGGGGGCCACTGTATTTTAGTTTTAGCTTCAGCATCAGTCCTTTCAATGAATATTTAGGATTGATTTCCTTTAGGATTGACTGGTTTGATATCCTTGCTCACCAAGGGATGCTCAAGAGTCTTCTCCAGCACCAAAGTTCAAAAGCATCAATTCTTTGGTGTCCCGCTTTCTTTATGGTCCAACTGTTACATCTGTACATGACTACTAGAAAAACCATTGTTTTGATTGTACAGATCATTGTTGGCAAAGTGGTGTCTCTGCTTTTTAATACACTGTCTAGGTTTGTCATAGCTTTCCTTTCAAGGAGCAAGCGTCTTTTAATTTCATGGCTGCAGTCACCATCCACAGTGATTTTGGAGTCTAAGAAAATAAAAACATTCTTTTTGGGAATGTTGAGTTTTAAGCCAGCCTTTTCACTCTCCTCTTGTATTTTTCATTAATTTTTTTTTCATTTTCATTCATCAGGACATTTAAAATTAAGCTTATCTCCCCTTCCCCAGGAGGCAATCGTTGATCTAGATCATATTATAATTATCTCCGTCCTTAAGGGCTTGCCTGATGTTTGGTAGTAGTGTTTCCTCCTCTATTTTAAAGCATTTGTCCTTTTTGTTTCAGTCTGACAGTGATAGGTGTTGTTCTTTGCGAACAAAGGGAGGAACATCCACACTGCATAAACATTTGTGTCACACTTTCTTCCTGAAATCAGTCTTCTTTTAAACTGGTTAGCACATTTGTACTGTCTCTGACACCTTTAACTATGACAACTATGAAACAAAATAGGGTACAGTGAACAAACATATCCCTTGGAGCCGATTAGATTAATTACTATTCGGGACAGTGCTTAGATTAATTATTTTGTTTGTGTAGTATGTTCATTAAGTGGTTGCCTGATTGCTGCTCAGAAGATTGATTACTTGTTACATTTACCTTGTGGTTTCTGTGGGGAAAACATCTTTTAGGATTCATCACTTCTAAAAACCCAGGGGGCTTGGTTGACATGAGAATGCTCCAGTAAAGCTGTAAAATGGAGAACAGGCTGTGGAAAATGTGTTCTTTAAATAAACACCTAGAGTGGTGGCTAGAGTAGCCATCAGACCTGTTTAACATCAGGAGAAACAATGGATGATAAAATTGAGTTAATGTAAACTATACAATCTGAAAACCCAGCACAGCACTTGGATTGTAAAATTGAGGTGAATAAGCACTTCCCAAGATTCTCTGGGTCTCCAGTAAGGCAAAATAACAAACTCTGTGACTTTGTTTTCATTTTGCCTCTTGACTCTTGCATACCTCCCTCTCCAGTTGCAGTCACATGCCCACTGCTGCTGCTACTGCTCTTTGAGTCTGCCCTCTTCATGGGGCTCAAGAGCCCCCAGGTTCCTTCTGAAGAACCCATGCTGCTGCTCTTCGACATGCTTGCCTCACTGTCGGAAACCACATGGGGTTATGTGATGCAAGAGAACATGAATTATCTGCTGTGTTCAAGAAGTGATTGCCTGCACTAGGAAGGGACTTACAATAATAGGATTTGGTTGCAATGAGAGATCATAACAAATTTAAGTAGAAAAGTACCTTTGAAAGAAACAAACGAGTTGAGGATTAAAAATAGAACAGCTTTTTGTTTAGTGAATGGCTGGATCACTGTCTCCATTTGGGGACCAAAAAATACATTGCTTAAACATGATTGTATATTATACCTATCTGTGACTTTGAATGCGGATGGCTGTATTAGACAAACAGTTTCAGGATGCAAAGAGGCTTCATCTGTCTTTTCCTGCCAAATATACCATACCATTGCTCAGAAGACATAGACTGAAGAATATTTCTCTCTTTTCTACTCTTTGACCTTATTATTTAGGCCTATTAATCATAGTCATAAAGAAATAAAACAGTGACACAAAATACTTAGTAATAGGGTTGTAATGTAATAGATTTTAACTAACATACATCTCAGTAAATTAGAAGAAAATAACCAAAAAGTAAAATAATGAAATGAAATAAACATTCTTCGTGTTTCAGTTCCAACCATCCCCTTTGTGCCTGGGAACTTCCAAAAAGGTAACTCATTTTCAAACAAAAGGTGCTTTTTTTTCAATATTTAAAATCATTTTAAATTTAAAATGATTAAACATCACAATCATATGTCGTAACAGCCATATGTTTAGCTCTCCTTCATAAAGATAGCTCTCCTTCATAAAGGTGCAGTAATTGCCAAAGGAGAGACAGCCTAGAGTGTAGATACGGGGACATTGATAAATGAGAAGATGATGAGAGATGGGCAGTTGTTTTTGAGTTGGTTGGCTCCTACAGTGGTGCAAAGACTAGAAATTGTTTAAAAAATGCATTAGTGCAGCTCAAGATGTACTTAGGACTTTTGGATTAAATTCCTCTTTTCCTGTGTGATGTGAAAACTGGAACTAGACAGGAATCAATTCTTTAAACATTTTTCTTTCTCAATGACTGCCCTGGTGTTTCTTTATGGGTACCTAAGTTCAAGCCCTGTAGGAAATTCCAGTGACAAAGGAGCCTAGCATGCTATAGTCCATAGGCTGCAAAGCAGCAGACACGACTGAAGCGACTTAGCACATACAACTTTTTCAGCAGTTCACCCCTCCCAAATTCCTCATTCCTAATAGACCACTATCTTGGGAAGTAGGTCTAAGACTCTTAAGGGAATCACATTGCCTGTAAAACAAGTTGCCAAACTTTGAAATCTCTAAGTTAGGAATATTTAGAAATAGCCTGGAATCCTGAGAAATGAACCTCGATTTTCAAAGCACCCCTCTGTTTTCATTTGTATATGTTATTATATAGTTTACAACTAAGAAATATTCTAATAAATAAGTTGTTTATTTTATTGAACTCTTAAACTCTTTCATAAAATTGAAAATGTGTATTTGGAACCTCACTGGATTGTTCATACCAGTTGTTCTAATTGTAAAAGCAGCATTTAAATGTGTCTGTAAGAGTGTGACTTTAAGTTAATGAAGATGGCTTTCGTATATTGTTTATTGAAGTCATTTCATTATTTTATGGTCATACCTCAAACATTTAAAGGTCCCTGTAATTATTTGATGGCTAAAATGTGGCTGTCCTTTTAAAGTGAAAATGATGTTATTGATCCATTCTTATTCTGGACCCACAATTTAGTTTAATTGCCTTTTCCTTTTATCAACAAGGAGCTTCCACCGATATCATACTTTTCTCATGTAACCAAGGAAATCTGTCAGGAAACAATATACAGGGTGAGAAGCAGTATTTATTCATTCATTCATTTAGTCATTCAGTCAGTCAATGAATAAATGTATTGAATACTTAGTAGATTCCAAACATCATGGTTTTATTTTCTGTATGAATGAAAGTCATAATCCATGCCTTCAAACGGCTCAGGGTTTTGTGAGAGTTCTTGTGAATGTGCAAGCGATTAACACAAAGAGCATTTGAAGTGAGCCTAACAGAGCCCAAAGAGATTACCAAAAGCATCCCAGGGTAGGATTTAATAAGAGCTCTCAGAAAGGAAGGGCTGGGGGAGGGTGGTCCAGGCAGAGGGAGTAGCACTAGCAGGAAATTGCAGAGAGAACCCTGATCAAGATGTTCCTTAAACCTGTAGGAGGAGATAGGGAGGTGGGCAGAAGAGGAAGGTAAAGCACAACTGGGGAAATCTTTGTAAGCCATGCATTTGGCTTTTTCTCTGCAGAAGTGCTTGTAGACATACTGAATCATGTCTCTTTGTGACCTCATGCACTGTCCCTTTTGGCTCAGATGGTAGAGAATCTGCCTGCAATGAGGGAGACCCAGGTTTGATCCCTGGGTCAGGAAGATTCCTTGGAGAAGGAAATGGCAATCTGCTTCAGTATTCTTGCCTAGAGAATTCCATGGACAAAGGAGCCTGGCGGGCTACAGTCCATAGGGTCGCAAGGAGTCAGACATGACTGAGTGACTACATTTTCACTTTCAGGCTCCTCTGTCCATGAGATTTTTCCTGATAAGAATATTGGAGTGGGTTGCCATTTCCTCCTCCAGGGGATCACCCTGACCCAGGGATGGAACCCGAGTCTCCTGCATTGGCAGGTGGATTCTTTACCAGTCAGAAACCAGAGAGCAAATAAAAGATTTAATCAAGAGAATGGCTTCTTTCCAGTTAGTATCATATTCTAACTGAATTAATAGGTCATACTTTATGCCTTTTCTTCACCTGTCAAAACGTCCAAACTGATTTTGTTTTTTATTTTTATAGTCTAAACTGAGCTGGTTTCCATTTCTGACAGATTTGACTTTGAAATGTTTTTACTTATCTGAAAGGTAGGAAGATTTTTCTTTCTGGTCTGAATCTCCAACTTCTGTCTTCTTAAGCTACTCGCTTGAGATCTTTCCCCAGGCTAAATTAGAAAGGTAAATCTGCTTCAAAATATAATTAGATAGGACCTTTTTGAAAAATGATAGTGCTATTTATATGATATTAATTACCTGCCTTTATAACTATTTGGATTGAATGAACCAGTTTAGGTCATAATTCATAAGATTGAAAAGAAAAAACAAAAAATTTTAGTTGCTAACTGTAAGAAACCACAGTGAAAAATCACTGAAATCCACTTTTTAAAAATGGTGCCGAGACTAGAGAACAACTTGGTTCAGAGAAGTGTTTGAGAAAAGTCTGCCTTGTGATGTATGTCCATTTCAAAAATTTATTTTGTAGTTTAAGTATAGATGAGGAAATAAGAATTTGTATTTAGATATTGCATCCTTTCTCTTTAATATTTTGCTTCAGTGTCCCAATCAGCTCTTCAGAAATAGAGAACTTGCCTCCTTTTTACTTAGGAAAGTGAAAAGATAAAAGTATTTCAAAGGGTCAAAACCATCAATACAGTCATTTTGGACATCTTAATAAATAAACAGAGTTGCTATGAAGCTGTTCTAATCACTTAATTTGGAATTGATTGTGAATATATCCAAAAATACCAGCTTGACAGCTACAATGCTAATTTGATCCCTTCACTTAAATGTTTTATGATGGCAGAGGGTTTCAGGTGGAGGAGGTTAAAACATACTTTGCATGGGCCTAGCCTCCAGAGGGCTTCCCTGGTGGCTCAGATGGTAAAGCGTCTGCCTGAAATGTGGGAGACCAGGTGCCATCGGGGTGCCAGGGGATCTTCCTAAGATCTTCAGGAAGATCCCCTGAAGAAGGAAATGGCAATCCACTCCAGTACTCTTGCTTGGAAAATTCCATGGATTGAGGAGCTTGGTAGGCTATAGTCCAAGGGGTTGTAAAGAGTAGGACATGGCTTCACTTTCACTTTCTTTAGCCTCCAGAACCCTTCCCTTGGAGATGGAGAGCAAGGGGGAAGACACAGCTCCATGGCAAACGCCTGCAGAAGCAGAACAAAGGATAAAAATATAAATGCAGCGTGCAGGAACTTTCAGAACCAAAATATCTTATTCTCCCTGTGACCTCACAATGAGAAAGTATTTGCATTTCCACTTCAGTAATCCAGCATTCTTTCCCATGCCTCCTCTTTGTTTCAGTAGCCTCAGGCCTGTGGTAACTGAAGAGCCTTTCTCCCCAAAAGTACTTTATTGTTAGGCCACTGTCCCTGATAAAATAGGGCCTCTATCCCCATTTTCCAATATTGAACAACTGGGATTAAGCATTATATGAAAGACATTGTCATGTTAATCACTAACTCTACTGTAGTATTGTCTGTTTTCCCCTGAATAGATAGGATCATCTACATTTGGGTCTATAGGATGGATTTCATTAAATTGAATGCTCTTCCTGGGATTATGTGCTCTCTTATTTAATGTTTGGCCCAGGGCTACTCGTATTAAGTGTCTTAATGGCTCTAAGAAGGGTTTTTGTTTTTGTTTTTGTTTTTAATTTTCTGCTTTAATAGTAGGTGAGGTTAAAAAAAAAACAAAAAAAACCACGATCACCTCTTGGCCTTTTGGCCAAGATCAAGTTTAAAAAAAAACACATGATGTTGCTGGAAAAATCATGTCCCACATTAAAATAATGTAGCTCCATCTCTCTTAATTAAGGCATGTCACTGCATGTATTCTAGATGAAATGATTTTTTAAAAATTGAGTGAAAACAAAAATAAAAACAGTTTCATAGTAGCCCCTCTATATTGTATTTTAAAAAGAAAACAATTGGAGTGTCAACTTTGATTTTTCTGTTTTTTGAGGGGCACTCATGAACAGATGTAGTTTATAATAACAGCAAACACACTCATGTGGCAATTTTAATGTGCCAGACACTCTTCCAGTCATTTACTTCCTCAAAAGAAACCCATTTTAAGTAGCTATTATTGTATCCTTATTTTCCAAATGAGGAAACAAACATTGAAATTAAAGAACTCCCTTGAGTTTGTAAGTAAGTAAGTGGCAGACTGGGAACTCACTGGGACTCAGAAGTCCATCTCTAAAGCCTCTTGATGAAAGTGAAAGTGGAGAGTGAAAAAGTTGTCTTAAAGCTCAACATTCAGGAAACGAAGATCATGGCATCCTGTCCCACCACTTCATGGGAAATAGATGGGGAAATAATGGAAACCATGTCAGACTTTATTTTTCTGGGCTCCAAAATCACTACAGATGGTGCCTGCAGCCATGAAATTAAAAGACACTTACTCCTTGGAAGGAAAGTTATGACCAACCTAGATAGCATATTCAAAAGCAGAGACATTACTTTGCCAACAAAGGTCCATCTAGTCAAGGCTATGGTTTTTCCTGTGGTCATGTATGGATGTGAGAGTTGGACTGTAAAGAAGGCTGAGCACTGAAGAATTGATGCTTTTGAACTGTGGTGTTGGAGAAGACTCTTGAGAGTCCCTTGGACTGCAAGGAGATCCAACTAGTCCATTCTGAAGGAGATCAGCCCTGGGATTTCTTTGGAAGGAATGATGCTAAAGCTGAAACTCCAGTACTTTGGCCACCTCATGTGAAGAGTTGACTCATTGGAAAAGACTCTGATCCTGGGAGGGATTGGGAGCAGGAGGAGAAGGGGATGACAGAGGATGAGATGGCTGGATGGCATCACTGACTCGATGGACGTGAGTCTGAGTGAACTCCAGGAGTTGGTGATGGACAGGGAGCCCTGGCATGCTGCAACTCATGGGGTCGCAAAGAGTTGGACACGACTGAGTGACTGATCTGATCTGATCTGATCTGAGGATGCCAAAGGCCACTTCGTGGAATACCTCTTGACTAGAAGGAGAGTCAGTGAGCACACTTTGGCTAGCCCAATCTACAGAGGAAAAGACTGTAGTGTGAGAGTATGATCATCATCATGCAAGAAGAATAAAGACATTTCCTTGTTGCTGCTGCTTCTGTTGTTCATTTATTTTAACCCTTGGAATGGAGGAAGCAAAAAAAAAAAAGTAGGATTACAGAGTAGACAGATGTTTCATCTGAAAAGCTCAAAGGGAAAAGGCAAAAGACAGTAAGTAAAGGAATACTTTAAAAGAGTCCTAAAGATTAATCAGCTCTGTAATAAGGGTGACCAAAATTTGATTGGAATTAGAGACAGGAAATTAAAACATTTAGGAAATGCTAATCTTTAAAAGTATACTGTAAAAATGGTTGGATTTTTAAAAGTCAAAAAAGCCACAAAAATTAAGCACTAATTTCTAAGGATACCAGGATACCAGTAAGTTTTACACTAGTCTTTAGTGTTCCGATTTTCTTCATTTGGTCATGTTTTCCTGATACATTTCTATTCAACCAAAGTTGCAAAGCAGTCTGTAATTTCAAAATTTCTAGTTGTTTCTATTTGCATTCCTTTCATATTAAAGTCCTCACTAGGTCCAGGAGGCAAATAACGTTTTTTGTGTAAAACTCAGTATTACACATAATAGGGATAAATTGGCAAAGGTGTTTGAAGAAATCATCAGTATTGAAAACTGAAAGACATCTTTGATTTACTCACCCTTGAGGATCATCAAAATTAGACACAGGAAAGACCTTAAACGTCATTTAGTTTAACTCTGAACTTGTTGTCTTGGGTGATTTTCATAGACTAGAACTCATTTTTACGTCTTCTCTCTCAAACTTTCCCTTCCTCGAATAGTGTTCTGGTAATGAATAATTTACATTTGCTGCTCTGCTTTACCCTCATTGTATGTTCTTCCTCCGCAAGATAAAAACCTCAGTCTTACTATTTGCTTCATTCAAACATTAATAAACTGCTTAACTAGTGTATGAGGTTTGTGCCATAGATGCTAGAGATTTTTTGCAGACTGATTTCTTTTTGTTAGGTCTCTACTTTTCTTCTTTAACTGATTTTTGAGGTTTTATAGTTTTCTTTATATCTCAAATTAGAAATATAATTTGAAATTCTGTTATTTCGATTGTAATCCTGTTGATTCAAACTGTAGAGTAATGACAATTTGTTACTGAGGTCATAATTTTGCTATAAATTCTGAGTTAGGTGAGAGGGACACCACAGAACTACAGTTGTGTGAACATTTCATTCTGTTCTTTGAATGCAAATTATAGTTTATCTAAAAATGACTGGAATGCACATGATACATTAAAATTTTGGCCATGTCTCCTTGATAGTAAACAATGATTGAAAAATGAAAACACTCATTTGATCATCTCACAACAGTAGTTTTCTGTAATAAATCATATAAGAATGAATGAGTTTTTTGATCTTCCCATCTTTCTAGTTATCTTAATTGAATTGGCCCCTGACAAGAGAGCTTTCTGCTAATACAGTCTATAAATAGGCTTTGTAGGAATGGAGAGAAGATGATCCTCTCTCTTCTTTCTGAATATTTTCTGGATCTGTTTTGATAACTCTTTTCACTCTCATTTCTAAAGGTAAATTTGGGGAAAATAGGATCCTTATTTCACGCTGACATTCTTTAGTGGGGAGAAGGTCTATCTTGCCTCCAACGGTTGTAGTAGCAACAACTGCCTTCATAGAATGAAGTTCAACTATAGCATCAGCAATAAGACAAAATTAAGTAACTCCAGCTATAATGGATCCTTTGAAGCATCTAGCTTTTGACCAAAGTCGTCTCAATTCCAGCTGAGACCACTCACCAAGTTTAGTTCTTGGGGAGGGGAAAAGAAAGGCAAAGGATCTAGACAGCCTCGATGAACTACAGCTTCAGCCCAAGTAAATACATCTGAAGAGCTGTAGTTTCTATGGGTCAGAGCCCAAAAAGTAGGAATACTGGTATTATTAGTTGTTCTTTAATTATTTCTTTTCAGTTATTCATTCCTTAATTCAGTGGTCCATCAAGTGTATTTTGAGGTCCGCCGTGCACTGGGCACTGAACTGGAGATGTGGAAATGAACAAGGTACACATCAGATCAGATCAGATCAGTCATCAGTTGTGTCCAACTCTTTGCAACCCCATGAATCGCAGCACTCCAGGCCTCCCTGTCCATCACCAACTCCCAGAGTTCACTGAGACTCACTTCCATCGAGTCAGTGATGCCATCCAGCAGTCTCATCCTCTGTCTTCCCCTTCTCCTCCTGCCCGCAATCCCTCCCAGGATCAGAGTCTTTTCCAATGAGTCAACTCTTCACATGAGGTGGCCAGAGTACTGGAGTTTCAGCTTCAGCATCATTCCCTCCAAAGAAATCCCAGGCCTGATCTCCTTCAGAATGGACTGGTTGGATCTCCTTGCAGTCCAAGGGACTCTCAA
>NW_011495072.1:13376631-13427907 GCF_000754665.1 Bison bison bison | reverse complement strand
CATCTCTTTCAGAATTTTCCACAGTTTATTGTGATCCACACAGTCAAAGGCTTTGGCGTAGTCAATAAAGCAGAAATAGATGTTTTTCTGGAACTCTTTTGCTTTTTCCATGATCCAGCGGATGTTGGCAATTTGATCTCTGATTCCTCTTCCTTTTCTAAAACCAGCTTGAACATCAGGAAGTTCATGGTTCACACATTGCTGAAGCCTGGCTTGGAGAATGTTGAGCATTACTTTACTAGCGTGTGAGATGACTGCAATTGTGTGGTAGTCTGAGCATTCTTTGGCATTGCCTTTCTTTGGGATTAGAATGAAAACTGACCTTTTCCAGTCCTGTGGCCACTGCTGAGTCTTCCAAATGTGCTGGCATAGTGAGTGCAGCACTTTCACAGCATCATCTTTCAGGATTTGGAATAGCTCAACTGGAATTCTATCACCTCCACTAGCTTTGTTCGTAGTGATGCTTTCTAAGGCCCACTTGACTTCACAATCCAGGATGTCTGGCTCTAGGTCAGTGATCACACCATCATAATTATCTGGGTCATGAAGATCTTTTTTGTACAGTTCAGTGTATTCTTGCCATCTCTTCTTAATATCTTCTGCTTCTGTTAGGCCCATACCATTTCTGTCCTTTATCAAGCCCTGCCTTTAAAAAATGGGCATTTAAATTAAAAAAAGACATTAGACAAATACACAAAGGATTCTTTAATCACTGATGTGAGAAATGACACTCAAACATGTAAATTTTTCTTAAAATACCAGACAACTTGTAGTGATCAATTTGATAACAATAATTTGATTTACTCACATTGTGTAAGAACTGCTGGAAAGTAAAATTTTTCTTCCTTTCTGTTTCACGAGATTTTTTAAAAATCTCTTTATAAATATTCAAATTAATATTTCAATTAATATTTTATTTCTGTCAGCTGCTGATCAAAGATGACATTTATTATTAAAAAGATAACACTGTATTATATCATTTGTTGGTCCAAAATCTTTTGCATAATGGAAACACAAGATATGTATACAGTACTCTGGCTGGGCACTGTGAACTACAGGAAAACTACATTTTAGGTATTTACCCTCATGGAGGAGAAATAAAATATATATATAGCTTCAAAACAAAAAATCTGAGACAAAACCTATGGAAATTAATGTATGCAATAAGTTTTACTTATATATTTTGAAGTGAAAAACTATAGTGCATGAACTGATACAGACTTTTTGTCCTGATTTATACATCTGCATTGAAAGTTTTATTGTGTTATGTTGCTTCAGTCATGTCCTACTCTTTGCAACCCTCCTCTATCCATGGGATTCTCAAGGCAAGAATACTAGAGTAGGCTGCCATGCCCTCCTCTAGGGGATCTTCCCAACCCAGGGATCTAACCCATGCCTCTGAGGTCTCCTGCATTGGCAGGCAGGTTCTTTACCACTAGTACCACCTGGGAAGCCTGGAAGTTTTATTAAGTCATTTATAAAAGGCTATTGTACACATAGTAATACATAGTAAATCACATGATATGTGAATGATTTCAGAAAGGTTGGAGCACACAGATGGAGACTGGTAAGGGTGACTTAAGTTGGTTAGGGTGACCAGATGGAGCATTTGTGTACAGGATTGGGTAATGAGAGCAATTCAGTAAAGAGGAGCAATGGACAGCATTTTATCATAAAAATTCAAGATATGCCTGGAGACAAACAGTAGACCAGTTAGCTAAAATAGAGATTTATTTTATTGTGAAAGACCATAATGATAGGTTGGGATCTAACTGAGGACTTTAGATTCTAACTGATAGCTTATGCCATTGACGATTTCAGGGGCAGGGGAGTTTTATGATCAAAGTAGAAAAATCCATCTGGCTGCAGCACACGTAATGAGGATGACATAGTACATTATAATTACTCCAGGTAGTAGCTGGGAGTTGAGACATAAATACGTGAATTAGAAGAGCTTAAAAATCACTTATATTGACTTGAGCATATGGTTTTTCCCAGGAGCTTATTTGCCTTCTGTTGTTAAAAAAAGAAAAAGACAAAACCAATGAAAAAATAACCTCTCCCTCACTCCCAAAAGGGAGGGAGGTAAAAGACAAAGAGTTGTCTGTAAGTCCATCTGTTGGTATTAACCAAAGAGTTGAATTTTATTCTTAGCTGTGAATGCTTTTCAGAGAAGGCAATGGCACCCCCACTCCAGTACACTTGCCTGGAAAATCCCATGGATGGAGGAGTCTGGTAGGCTGCAGTCCATGGGGTCATTAGGAGTCAGACACGACTGAGCGATTTCACTTTCTCTTTTCACTTTTATGCATTGGAGAAGGAAATGGCAACCCACTCCAGTGTTCTTGCCTGGAGAATCCCAGGGGGGCACCCTGGTGTGCTGCCATCTCTGGGGTCACACAAAGTCGGACACGATTGAAGTGACTTAGCATAGCATAGCATGAATGCTTTTAATTAGGTAGGTTAACCATGTTGTTAGGATGAAATTCAGAATCAATTTCCTGGAGGATCTTGTGGCAAAAGACTGGAAACCATTATCTAACAGGAATAATACAAAGTTGGCTGTTTACCTTTGTATGAGTTACTTTTGCAAGTGATTGGGATTAAAGAGGGGAAAAGGCAATGGAATCAATGTTGTGTTTATTGTAAAGAGGAACACATATAACCCAAAGCTCTGAAAAGTGGCAAATCCCAATAGACGTACCCCAAGGACATGGCGGCATCACCCCAGCTCCTAGAAGAATGGGGTATGGTGAAAGCTAATAGTACCTCTCATTGGCTTGCTTTCTTCTTAAAAAAATATATATATTTTAAACCTTTAAGACAGGTAGGTTTTTACCTTTGAGGCCTAAACTAATTTCTGAGGCACATTTTGAACTCTTTCCATTTAGGCATTAATCAGGAAGTTGGTCTTTTCGAAGTGTGAATCATGAATAGTGAATATGAAACATTTTAAGAATATAGTAGGAAAGATATTAGCACTTTGGGGACAGCTGCTTAGTGGTGTGAGGGAGCTAATGAATACTCTTAAGTTATCTAGCTCTTTTCATCTGTGGTAATTAGCCTTAACAAGACAAGTTAAAAAAAAATTCTTTCTGAATCTTGTACAGTGTAACTTCTCGCTTAGCATTTCTTGTCTCCTTACCAGCTTTATAACCTGAGGCAATCCTAGATATTTCCTATGGGAAAGATGTATTTGAGAGTTATGCTTACGGCACTTGCCTTTATTAATTTTATGAAAAAAAATTCATTTTAACATTCATTTTAATATTTGAGTATTCAACAATTCAGGGGTTGATTTGAGTATTGTTGTGGAATATTGAAAAAATAGAAAGAAATTATAATGACAATCGATCATTACCCAAACATCTAAATTAAATATTCTGAAATGTCATATTTTTTAAAAAAGAGGTTTTACTGTTTCTCTTCAAAGTCTTCTCATAATTTGTGAAACATTGCAAGGATTTATAGATACTATTTTGTTGTCTAGATGTCGACAGATGACAGGAGATTAATCTAGAATCCTCGCTCTCTCATTATCTGACTGAACAGATCCATGACACCTTCTTTCCTCTCTTAGCCTATACATACAAACAGACACACACACTCACACACCCTTTGTTTTTCAGAATCACCCCTGCCACCATTTTGCCACTCTGCTGCAAATTTCTGTTGCCAGTTGCTCCTTAGGGTGACAGTGAGAGAGACTTCTTATTGATCATCCTGCCTCCCACACAATTTATTGGAGGCTTGACACACTCCCTGGCATTTTTTTTTTTCTTTGTGAAGGTTGAAGGAGCCATTCATTATAGAGATGGCTTCATTAGAAAAGCAACCCCAAAGTTCTAGTGGATTAAGCTATTTAGCAACAGAGTAAAATCCTTTACAATCTTATGGCAATCGATGCCCCTCATCCTTTCCTTATGAAGTTAAAAAACTGTATATGGATTTTTCTTTCATTTTTTATAAGTGCTCCTTGGACTTTTGTATCATATTATACTGTATTCTCTTAGGAGAATTCCTGGCTATAGCTCTTTGTTTTTTATTTCTTTATACATTAGCAGTTTTAAAAATAGAAATCATTTTGCATCTACGTGGCTGATCTTGATATTTTCTCTATTTGTATTAGTTTAAGAGATCTTTGGGCCGCTTTTTCCTCATTTTTTTCTGTTTGGTCTCTGTGTTTGGCCCCATTTTTGATAAGGGAGGGCTGAGGCAGAAGTTGAGTCCATATGTAAGTCCTTTTGTGCACCTGTGAAATTCTCTTGTGAATTCCTGCCTGTTACACCTGACTTGTCTGCACTGAAAGAGAGGTTTTGGTCAAATATGCAGGCAGGGCATTTCACGTGACTTGGGTGCAGTGAGAATTTTACCTGTTTGCTTTTCTCATGAGATGATGAGCATCTTGACTGTCTTTACTTGCCTTTCTCAACTCATATGTCTTACACTGCAAGGCATCAACAAATATTTGTTGAAGGAATGAATGTGGGAATGAATGAATGTTGCATAAAGTACTAATCCTGGTGTGATTGATGATTGTGTCTTGTTTTCTTGTTTCAGTATTCTATTTCACTGTCCTCTCTCAAAATACTGCCTCCTTGAGTTTCCGGAATTACTCTGAAGAATTACAAAAGGGTAGACCCTTGTAAAAATGTGTAACCAATCAGTGGTGTTCCGGGGACCTAGAAACCTGTACCTCTCTACGTTGGCACACTGTTAGAGGTTCATCCCTCCAGGCTTTTTGAACTACTTTTTTCCAGATATTAGAGGATTTTCATTAATGAAAAATTTAAATACAGAACTTCTGTTTTCTTTATCTTATTAGTTTGGCAGTGGATTGGAATGGTGAGAGTCTGCAAGTGGGAGGACTTCCTGAAAGGGAGTCAACTAAGAGTCAGCTAACTGTGATTAACGGTATAATCATAGGCATTGAAAACTCTGTCCTGAGTTGAGATTTTCAGGGCTGTAAGCCTAGATGGTGAGATAAATGTCACATGGAAATTTCTGAAAAGCAGTGCATTCCTTCTGTCAGGTGATTTGGTTAGACTGATCGTTAGTGATTTTGACATCATTTGTTTACAACTTACTCTAAACCAGATGGCTTTCTGTGAAATTTTCAAAATTCGAAGTAAGAAATATGAGCCCCAGATGTGTCTTATTCTAGTTCTTTCAGTCATGCTCCTCTTTTGTTAGAAGTATAAGAAATTATTTGTTAATAAATATATAAGAAAATAGGGCAGAGTTATGAATGTATAGCAAAAAATTGGAGCATTCTCTTTGGTGTTTTGACCAGCCTACTATCCGTGGGTGCTTCTCTTTAATTCAGTGTGCAGTAATAGTCAATATATTTGAGAATGCATCTTGGAATTAATGGACAGTTTGATATCTCCAGTTCTCTGACCCTTACCCCAAGCAAAACTAATCTTTCCAATCTCTGTGCCTTCTCAGTATTTTGTATATAATCCTAATTGCATTTGTCACATTTTAGAATGATTTTTAACTGCTGATCTTTTTCTTTTTATTAGAATGTAAGGTTCTTCATTTTATTCATCTTTTGCTTCTCCCATAAATATACAGTACATGTTAGCTGAAATGGGGATTACTGAGAAATACCAGTGTATAGTGTTATAAGAGGTAAATAGTTTATCAGGAAAATATGCTGGATATACAGTTTTCCCAAATTTAGACCTATTATCCCACAACCAAGCTATTTAACCCGTGAATTCCAGTTTCCTCATTCATAAGATGAGGACAACAGTTACGAAGAAGAATCAAAAGAAAGATGAGGTGTAGACTGCTTTAAGGTCTTTAAAGTGTTATTCAGTTAATATTACAATCTTGTTAATACTTCAACCAATGAGAATGCTTTTGGATCCCCCACCCTCCCTGAACATGTTTCAGTGAAAACCATCAGTTTACCTAAAGTTTCAAGATCTGGGGTCTCATCCACAGATTTTCTTCACTACACGTCGACATTAATTGAATTCCTACTGTGTTCACAGTGCGATGATGAGCTGAAAGGGTTTCGATTATGCCTCCATAAATCACAGTCTCACTGTAGTCTGACATATTATGGTACAATGTATTAAAACTACAGAGTAGCCATGCAGAAACTGCCTTTTGGTTATTTTAACTTTAATGTCAGTTCAGCATGGATTTGGGAGACATTTAGACCTTTGTTAAAATGTCCACACTGAGCATCCTTTTTTTGTAACTTGTAAAAATGGACAAGACCTGCTCATGGAGCTGTAAGAGAGATTAATCAGATGATACATGTTAATGTTAAACACCAAGTAGCTTGCCTGACATACAGAATATATTCAAACAATATTAGAAGTTTTTGTCAAGAAACAGAAAGATCAGTGGGGCTGGAAGAGTAAGAGGTAGAGTTCATAGGGAGACAGGGCATACCTTGGATGTGAAAGCAGAAGTCAAATTTGCACAGAGGTAAAGCATTAACAGAGGTAACTAAGCTAGTACCGTCATCAACATAAACCCAATGCTCAAACTAGAACTTGAGTGTCAGTTGAAGCTCTTCTCTTCCTCTCAAACTTATCCATGGTTGTGGTGGTTTAGTCACTAAGTTGTGTCCGATTCTTGTGATCCCATGGACTGTAGCCCCCTAGACTCTTCTCTCCATAGGATTTTCTAGGCAAGAATACTGGAGTGGTTTGCCATTTCCTTCTCCAGGGGATCTTCCCTACCCAGGGATCAAACCCCGGTCTCCTACACTGCAGGCAGATTAGCTCAGCTGGTAAAGAATCTGCCTGTAATGCAGGAGACCCTGGTTCAATTACTGGGTCAGGAGGATCTCGTGGAGAAGGGATATAGGCTACCCACTTTAATATACTTGGGCTTCCCTCATGATTCAGATGGTAAGAATCCACCTGCAATGTGGAAGACCTGAGTTCAGTCCTTGAATTGAGAAGATCCCCTGGAGAAGGGAATGGCTACCCACTCCAGTATTCTTGCCTGGAGAATTCCATGAACAGAGGAGCCTGGTGGGCTACAGTCCATGGGTCGCAAAGAGTCGAACACGACTGAATCAGTGCTCATCTGAACCACTTACCAACTGCTGTCTGAAACTAGCTCTATACTTATCCCATAGTTCCTTACTGTATTCCATCCATTCTAACTTCCAAATGCTTCTCAAATTTACATAATCCTCTCAATTCTCAATGCACCTCTCCACTTCTCTTACCTCTTTCCAACCAGGATCCCTCCAGCTATTTTCAGTCCCAAAGTAGCTTCTACTCTCTTGCCCCAAGGGTGTTGAACATGCAGTTTGCTTAACCTAGAGAACTCAGCCCTCTGGACTGCCTTTCCCTTCCTAGGAGTGCACACCAACCACACACACACACTAACTCCTAGACTCTTCCCAGTAAGTCCTTATTCATAACATAGATTGCCTGCTTATTTCTGTTTGTCCTTGGCTAGAATGTAAGCACAAAAGGCACTTTGCTATCCATAAAAGAGCCCAGTTTCCACAAATTCCCAGTATCATATCTAACAATATTCCTGCATCTAGCCCCCAAACTTTGTGAAAAGCAAAGGAGAAAAGGAAAGATATACCCATTTGAATGCAGAGTTCCAAAGAATAGCAAGGAGAGATAAGAAAGCCTTCCTCAGCGATCAATGCAAAGAAATAGAGGAAAACAACAGAATGGGAAAGACTAGAGATCTCTTCAAGAAAATTAGAGATACCAAGGGAACATTTCATGCAAAGATAGGCACAATAAAGGACAGAAGTGGTATGGACCTAATAGAAGCAGAAGATATTAAGAAGAGGTGGTAAGGATACATAGAAGGGCTATATAAAAAGACCTTCATGACCCAGATAACCACAGTGGTGTGATCACTCACCTAGAGCCAGACATCCTAGAATGTGAAGTCAAGTGGGCCTTAGGAAGCATCACTATGAACAAAGCTAGTGGAGGTGATGGAATTCCAGTTGAGCTATTTAAAATCCTGAAAGATGACGCTGTGAAAGTGCTACACTCAATATGCCAGCAAATTTGGAAGACTCAGCAGTGGCCACAGGACTGGAAAAGGTCAGTTTTCATTCTAATCCCAAAGAAAGGCAATGCCAAAGAATGCTCAAACTACCACACAATTGCACTCATCTCACACGCTAGTAAAGTAATGCTCAAAATTCTCCAAGCCAAGCTACAGCAATATGTGAACTGTGAACTTCCAGATGTTCAAGCTGGTTTTAGAAAAGGCAGAGGAACCATAGATCAAATTGTCAACATCCGCTGGATCATGGAAAAAGCAAGAGAGTTCCAGAAAAACATCTATTTCTGCTAATTGACTATGCCAAAGCCTTTGACTGTGTGGATCACAATAAACTGTGGAAAATTCTGAAAGAGATGGGAACGCCAGACCACCTGACCTGCCTCCTGAGAAACTTGTATGCAGGTCAGGAAGCAACAGTTAGAACTGGACGTGGAACAACAGACTGGTTCCAAATAGGAAAAGGAGTACGACAAGGCTGTATATTGTCACCCTGCTTATTTAACTTATATACAGAGTACATCATGAGACATGCTGGGCTGGATTAAGCACAAGCTGGAATCAAGATAACCGGGTGAAATATCAATAACCTCAGGTATGCAGGTGACACCACCCTTATGGCAGAAAGTGAAGAAGAACTACAAAGCCTCTTGATGAAATTGAAAGAGGAGAGTGAGAAAGTTGGCTTAAAGCTCAATATTCAGAAAACTAAGGTCATGGCATCCGGTCCCATCACTTCATGGGAAATAGATGGGGAAACAGTGGAAATAGTGGCTGACTTTATTTTTTGGGGCTCCCGAATCACTGCAGATTGTGAATGCAGCCATGAAATTAAAAGATGCTTACTCCTTAGAAGGAAAATTAGGACAAACCTAGATAGCATATTGAAAAGCAGAGACCTTGCTTTGTCAACAAAGGTCCATCTAGTCAAGGCTATGGTTTTTCCAGTGGTAATGTATGGATGTGAGAGTTGGACTAGAAAGAAAGCTGAGTGATCAAGAATTGATGCTTTTAAACTGTGGTGTTGGTGAGTACTCTTCAGAGTCCCTTGGACTGCAAGGAGATCCAACCAGTCCATCCTAAAAGAGATCAATCCTGGGTGTTCATTGGTAGGACTGATGTTGAAGCTGAAACTCCAGTACTTTGGCCCCCTAATGCGAAGAGCTTACTCATTTGAAAAGACCCTGATGCTGGAAAAAATTGAGGGCAGGAGGAGAAGCAGATGAGAGAGGATGAGACGGTTGGATGGCATCACCAACTCAGTGGACATGAGTTTGGGTGGACCCCGGCAGTTGGTGATGGTCAGGGAGGCCTGGCATGCTGCGGTTCATGGGGTTGCAAAGAGTTGGACACAACTGAGCAACTGAACTGAGCCCCCAAACTTTGCCCTTCTTTCCATTACTGTGGATGAATTGTCCTCTGTTCTGAGACTAGCTTCTCTCTACATGAATGGATCCCATCCTACCTCACCAAAAGACATTGCTGCAGATATTCTATCCTTTTTCTCCTATATTATCATTTTCCTAATGCCATTTATGCAAATATGCTAAAATATATCCCATCTTTAAAAAAGTTCCCTTAGCTTCACATCTTCTCTAGCCATTGCCCCATTTCTTTTTATCTCTTCTTACAACCAAAGTCCTTGAAAAAGTTGTCCATATTAACTTTGTCTGCTTCCATTTATTCCATTCTCTAACAGCTTTAATCTTTCTTTTGTCCCCACCATTCTAACAAATCAGTTCTTATCGATATCACCACTGATCTCCACATCTTCAGATTCAATAGTGAGATCTCATACTTCTTCTTTTTTGATTTATTGATGCACTGGACTCAGCTGATTACTTCTCCCTTCTCCCTTCTTCACTTGGGTTTTGGACTCCTCTCTCTTGGTTCTCTCCCATCAGTCTTTCTCACCCCCTTTACCGGGGTGCAGTCTGTTTCTTCTCTGTTTCTATTTATATTTCAGACAAACAAGTTTCATAGCTTTAAATGCAAACTATATGTGGATAAGCCCCAAACAAATAGCTCAAATCTAGTCCTTGCCACTGACCTCTAGACTTACTGCCTACTTTATTTCAGACTTAGCTTAGACAGAGTTTTCAATTCCCATTTCCTTCTCCAAACCATTGAACACACAGACATCCCTAGTTCAAAGCAAGCATTTGACAAAATTCAACATTGATATGTGATAGGAAAAAAACTCTCAGTAAAGTGAGCACATAGAGGAAACTGTCAAGAAAGTGGATATGCAAGAAAGTGATACCTCAGCACAATACAGGCCATCTATGACAGGCTTCCCAGGTGGCACGGTGATAAAGAATCCTCCATCCAGTGCAGGAGATGCAAGAGACATGGGTTGAACCCCTGGATCAGGAAGATGACCTAGGGCAGGGAAGAACAACCCCTCTAGCATTCTCGCCTGGAAAATTCCATGGACAGAGGAGCCTGACGGGCTATAGTCCATGGTGTTTGCAGAGTCAGACACGAGCAGCTGAGCGCACACACACACATACGACAAACTCACAGCTGACATCATGCTCAGTGGTGATAAGCTGCAAGCTTTTCTTCTAAGAGAAGATCAGGAACAAAACAAAATAGTAGTGACCCACTCTCACCACATTTTTAAACACAGTATTGCAAGTCCTAGCCACAGCAATCAATGAAAAGAAATGAAAAGCATACAAATTGGAAAGGAAGACGTAAAATTCATATTGGCATTACTACATATATTGATTTTGTATCCTGCAACTTAAAGGAATTCATTTATTAGTTCTAACAGTTTGTTGGAATCTTCACCAACAAACTGTTAGAACTAATAAATGAATTCCTTTAAGTTGCAGGATACAAAATCAATATATAGAAAACTGGTATTTCAATACACTAATCAAGAACTACCAGGATGAGAAATTAAGAAAATAATCCCACTTAAAATTACATTGAAAAGAATAAAATGACCAAAGATAAATGTGATCAAAGAGGTGAGAGACCTATTCACTGAAGACTGAAAGACATTGATAAAAGAAATCAAAGAAGACACAAATAAATGTAAAGGTATTACATGCTCATAATAGAATACTTGATGCTTTTGATGCAATCCCTATCAAAGTCCAGTGGCTCTTGTCACAGAACTAGAACTTAAAATTTTGGGGGGCCATAAAAGATCCAGAATAGCCAAAGCAATGTTGAGAAAGAAATACAAAGCTGATGGTATCATACTCTCTGATTTTAAACTATACTAGAAATCTACAGTGATCAGAACAGTATGGTACTGGCATAAAAACAGAGACATAGATTGATGAATGGTAATAGAGAGCACAGACGTAAGTGATGCATATAGGGACCATAATTTACAACAAAAGAGCCAAGAACAGATAATCTCTTCAATAAACTGTTAGGGAAATTGGACAGCCACATGCAAAAGAATGAAACTAGACCACTGTCTTATACCATACGTAAAAATTAGTTGAAAATGATAAAATACTTTAATGTAAGACCTGAAATTATAAAATTTTTAGAAGAAAAATATGTGGTAAGTTCCTTGACATCAGTGTTAGTGATTTATTTATTTTTACTCCAAAGGCAAAAATAAGAAATAAACAAATGGGTGTGTATCAAACTAAAAATCTTCTACACAGAAAATGAAGCCACTAACAAAATGAAAAGACAACTTGTACTGAATGGGAGAAGATATTTGCAAATCGTATATATGATAAGGGTTAGTACCCAAAATATAAAGAGCTCACACAGCTCAACACCAAAAAGTAAATAAATAAAACAAACAAAACCCCTATTAACCCAATTTAAAAATAGGTAGAGCATCTAAAAATTCTTTTAAAATGTAAGGTGTTTAAGTCTACTCTTCTGTTAAAACATTTTCCAATATTTTCTTATCTCAAATAAAAGACAGACTCTTAATGGTGGCTCTACTACCTCTCTGTCTTTATCTCCTATTTGATGTTCCTTTGCTTGGTTTGCAACCCGACACTTCTTGGCTTATACTACACACCCAAGCATACTTTCATCTCAGGGCCATTTTGTTTCCTATTCTCTCTGCCTGGAATTTTTTACTCCAAAATCTACATGGCTCACTCTCATTTTTCTCAGTTCTCTTCTCACTTGTCACCTTGTCACTGAAACCTTACTTGATCACCTAAGTAAAGAAGTACCTCCATTCTCACCCATGGCATATCCAGTTCTGTTTGCCTCTCTCTTCTTTTCCATGGTAATTACCGCTCCATGATGTATTATCTTTTCCATGGTAATTACTGCTCCATGATGTATTATATACTGATTTGCTGGTTTATTGGCTGTCTACCGAAATGACGACAACTCCATGATGACAGGGCTTTTATTAAAAGGATCCCCTTCTCCTTTTATATTTATCCCCAACACCTTGAACATCAGATACATGGAATGTGTTCAAAGCAGTGTTTATTGAATGAACAAATGAATGAATGAAGCCTTTGGTTGGCTGTGAGAGACTAGGATGCTAGTCATTCCTTCTGTCTCTGTAGCACAAATGTACTAGTATGGACTAAAACTCTTATTCTTGTTACATTTTATGTCTTTAGAATATGTAGCAGTTTCCCTGACAGTTCTTTTGAGAGCTGTTTTTTTCTTTCCTTTCTCAAAGTTCTTCCTTAGAATATCAAAAACTTAACTAAGCATGTAGAAATCAGCAGCTTTAAAACAGATTTTTATTTGATATCTTCACAATGGTGGTCTAAACAGTTGTTTTGCTTTTAGGATAGCTATCTCTGTAATTTCTATTCATGTTCCAAATGCTATTGCAAAGCCACTGAATATTACACAAAAAATGCCAATATGAAAAATACCATCAACTGCCGTTTTATTTCAAGCTGGATTTCTGCACAGCAAATTGTTCCAAATTTGGTGATAACCAAATCCCAGTAACCTTAAGCAAAAGGACAGATGTAAAACAGCAAATAACTTTTTAAAAGAGAAAACAATGTGTTCACTCAGAGCAATATTTTATGGTTTTTCTTAATATTTTATGACCTATCATTTATACTGAATTTTTCATGCTTTAATCAAAGTTATTTATCACTTCTGCAAGTAGTTTTTTAAGATATGAAAATCCCACTGCAGATTGCTATGGTTGGCTTATTTCCTCATTCACCATTGTGATTTCAAAGCTCAAGCTTTGTAATTAGACAGGACTTAGTTTGAAGGCAAGCTTTTTGAATTCTCATCTGAGCAAACTCATAAAATTCTATAACATTTTCAAGGCTCAGTTTCCTCATTTGTGAAATGGAAAGAATAAGTTTGTTATGATGATTAAAGTAAATAATATATAGCATTCAATATGAATTTACTAGTATTTCTGATATTAGTTATAGAATCAGAAGGGATATTTATTAATAGTTCATAATTTGGAGATGTATTCACTTCCAAAATAAAGGTTTTGTGCACTCCCCTACTGAAGCATATTAGTCCATAAAATAGCTGGTGAGAAGTCGCTGTATAATACAGGGAGCACCTGGTGCTCTGTGATGACCTAGAGGAGTGGGATAGAGGGAGGGGAGGGAGGCTAAAAAGGGAGGTGATCTATGCATAATTATTGCTGACTTGCATTGTTGTATGACAGAAACCAACACAACACTACAAAGCAATTTTATCCAATTAAAAATAAAAGAATAAATTAAAAAATTAAATTTTCAGTGATAATGTATCATTTGAAAAAAAAATGAGTTACCATGGTTCTGTTTGCTTTAGTTGCAAAATATATGATTGATTTTAACTGAAGACCCTTATATAGCTAATGTACCATTTATCTATAACAATATATGACTTACAGATTGAGTCTCATAATGAGGAAATTAACTACACACCAGATTAGTTCACATAGAGTGGGAAGAACTTATTAAGCAATAGAAGTTGTTCTGCATATTCAACCAAAAGGACTGGAAAGGCAAATTGCTTACCACAAAAAGCATACAGCAATATTAGATATAAGTCTAGAACTAAGAAAATTGTAATAGTTATACTGACTTTGTTCTAAAGATACAGATAATGATTTTGGTCTCTGGGTAATATAAATCAATTTAAGATATATTTTAAATGAGATCATAAGCATTATTACTAGACAAAACCAGTTGAAAGCCAATAAGTCTGATCAAAACAATGTTATCCTCTTCCATCTTTTATTACACTTGTTTAAAACCTCTAAGTTTTCCTTTTTCCATTTTATTTCAGATTCAGTTTATAAGTAACTAATGCTATATATTCAGAGTTGTATTTAAAGCAACAAAAAACATGTTGGTAACTAGCAGATACCAAAAACTTCAATAAATCCAAAATCCAGATGAATAGAAGTTCCAAAAAGCTATAATATCAAAGTGGTATATTCTGGCACAATAGTTATTATGGTATAAACGTAAATTTGATGAAAATTAGGTAATAGAGATAAAGTTATTGTGCTTAAGGATATGACAGAGAAGTATTAACTCTTCTGGGTTTGGTTAAATAGACATTTCCTATCTTTGAGTCAAAGTGCTACTAATCTGAGACAAGAACATGAAAAGGTGTAGAGCTTTGCAGGATAACACTACAATCATGTTTGGCTCATGAATATATATTAGTGAATTCAGAATCTAGGGCATGCACTGTCTTTTAAATGCATTGAAAAAAATGACATTAATGAAAAGAGGGAATTATGGGGAGGTGAGACCTTGTTCTGTCAAGTTTAGTACCTGTTCTAAAAACAATGATTCAGAGTTTTAAGCTAAAACCGTCTCTTCTAGTTAAAATTCCCCCTGACCAAACAGTGATGCAGAGAACTTTTAAAAGTCAAATGGAAATCAGCTTAAGTAAAACATCCTTGGTGATTTTAAGTGACTCTTCAACAAGTTTTTATTGAGCACCTCCTTGTGTCAATACCATGTCTTTGCAAATGACCCAGTTACTTATTACCATCAGTAACAGTATTGTTTAGCTTTTTGAATAATAATATTAGTTCAGTTCAGTTCAGTTCAGTCGCTCAGTCGTGTCCGACTCTTTGCGACTCCATGAACCGCAGCACGCCAGGCCTCCCTGTCCATCACCACCTCCCGGAGTCCACCCAAACCCATGTCCATCAAGTCGGTGATAATAGTAGTAGTAATACTATTACTATTATTCTTACAGGGACTAAAACAGATTGCTCAGTATTTTTTTTTTTTAATTCATTAATGTTTCCTTTCCTGTAGCCCTTTTCAAAACATGGAAAAATAAGCATTGTTTTGTCCCTGAGGAGTTTGTATTATAAACTAATGACTGTATATTTGCTCCGCTACTTTTTGGCTCTTTGCTGGGCTGATACATTAGAGTCATTTCTGACTAATAAATGAGCATTTTACAAAGAATTCCACTGGGAAAATGGCTTTCAGATCAGCCTTCCAGGGCATTTTGTTGCAGTGGATTCCAATAGGTACACAGAGCAAGATTACAAGAAAGTTCACCCTTGGGAAGGTTATTTTTGTGCTTTTGCTTGGCTCTGTGGAATACTTGAATACCTTCAGAGGCAGCTACAAACCCCCTCAAAGGACCTGTTTCCTCCACATGTACCTAGTTGAGCAAGTGAAAGTTAATCTATATTTAAGGAAAATTGTTGTGGATTGATGTTGAGACTTGATAGTGTTCACTAAGTCACTTGAAAAACCAATCTTTAAAAGTGATGTGTAATGTATAAATTTGTCTTTCAGTGCTACTGTATTAAGAAAGCAGGCATTACCAGTGTATAACCATTAAGTATAAATGCTTAAGGAATTTAAAGCACTAAAGTTGGAAGCACTTAAAAGCTCTAGTAAAACTGTCTATAGGACACAGCTAATCTAAAGTATCATAAATACTTAAAGATTGCTTACCATTTCCTTACTATGTTGTTTTTCAAGCAATTTGCCTTTTGCATGATGATCAATAATTTCCCATTTCTTAGTAGAGGAATGATATGTGTAGCATTTCCCCCTTTCTATGAAGATTATTGCTTTTTATTCAGTTTTTTTTTTTTAATAAAAAAACAATATCAGTCCATGCTAAATGGTGTGGGTGACCCAGAAGTTGACAGATGTCAAGACGGGAGTTCTGAACAGGGTGGAAAAATGTGAAAGGAAATGGGACAAGAGAGACAATTAACAGAAGGACTTGAACTCAGATTCAGGAGGCTTGAATCCTGGTGAAACAAGGCATTGGTTTGTGAATAAGAGCAAGTCATGGTGAACTCTCTAAAGTTATTCAAGACTCACAAACACCTCTAAGAGTTGTTAAGGGAGTTGCAGGACCATCAGTATTGTAAATGCAAAATATAAAGCAGCCTAGTTATTTTTGTTGGTAGTGGTGGGATGGGTTGGTTTGCTTTGGTTTTATTTTTTAAGTATGAGGAGCAGGAGGGAACTGGAACAACAGTTATTCCTGCTCTCTGTCCCTTGCTTCTTACCATGAAGTCTTCCATGGAAATGCCTCATACTGTTAATTCACCTACTGTGATGTAATAGGTTCTGAATGAATATTAAAGAAATGGAGTGTTTCCTCATAGTTTGGATTTTTCTCTTTTTTTATTTTATTTTTAAACTTTACATAATTGTATTAGTTTTGCCAAATATCAAAATGAATCCATCACAGGTATGAAAATGATTTACATACTTTCTTATACTATTTTATGTTTATACATGTCATAGTTTGTGGGGATCTTGATGACTGCATGTTACCCATCTTTGTGTAGTCTGTAGCCCCAGTTAATGCTCACTGAATCTATAATAAATAGCTGAGTACATGAGGTATAAGCCCACCAACCTTTGACAGTTTTACTTCCCAATACCTTTTTTTTTCTGACAATGTTGTTTTACTTCTCTCTTGGGTTTTATCATGGTGATGATTTATGATCTAGCAACTACACTAGGTGCTTGGAATTTGAGAATCTAGGCAGAGCTCTGTGTGCTCAGAAATAACAATTTATTAATATCAACTTATTAACAATTTATTAACATTTAGTAAGCTCTAGGTGGTACCCGCCACATTAAAAAAGAAAAAAAAACAAAGCAAAAACCTGGGTCTGTGAATTTTCTACTCATTTGTACAAGAGCACATTTAGGTGGGTATTATTTTTACAGTTTACAAATGAAAGACTTGAATCTGAGGAGTAACTTTCCCAAGGCCACAAGGAGTCGGTGCTGGAATTCTAACCCAGAAAGGTTTGTTTTCAGGGCTCATTCTGGTAACATTTTGAGGTATTATGTGCTAAGTGTACATGGAGAATGTTAAAAATGCCATCAGATTTCAAGAAAATAAAATGCCTCTGTGAGTATGCTACTTAGATAGACTTGGTAGTATAGGTAAAACTTGAGTTTGCATATTAAGGGCAATAGTAACAACTTGAAATAATTATGTAGTGTTCGCCTTCTGCCAGGGGCCATTTGTATATAATTCATTCATTTTTGCTTCAGTTCAGTTCAGTCGCTCAGTTGTGTCCGACTCTTTGCAACCCCATGGACTACAGCACACCAGGCTTCCCTGCCTATCACCAACTCCCGAAGCTTGCTTAAACTCATGTCCACTGAGTCAATGATGCCATCCACCCATCTCATCCTCTGTCGTCCCCTTGTCCTCCTGCCTTGACTCCTTCCCAGCCTCACACAGCCCTATATGGTAGGCACATGATGTACCCATTTCACAGGTGAGTAAGCTAAGGCACAAGCAGTTAAATAACTTGCCTTTGTCACATAGCTGGTAAGAGAAGGGTTTAGAGGAAAAGCCAAAAAATGGGGATGTGTTGTCCAGATGAAAGCCACACTTCAAGTTTGTTGTTTAGTTCCTAAGTCGTGTCCGACTCTTTTGTGACCCCGTGGACTGTAGTCTGCCAGACTTCTGTCCATGGGATTTCCCATGCAAGAATACTGGAGTGGGTTGCCATTTCATTCCCAGGGAATCTTCCTGACCCAGGGATCAAAAGCACGTCTCTTGCTTGACAGGCAGATTCTTTACCACTGAGCAACGTGGGAAGCCGAGATGAAAGCCACATGTAGGGGCTTTATAAAGAATTAAACATATTTTGCCACATGAGGGTTTTCTCTGGGCAATAAATAGGAAAGCACTTGAGGCAAGTTATCTATCACTACTGACAACTTGTCGAGGGGCATTAGATACCTTGGCAAAAGAATTTGCACTCGATTCTATGACAGCATTAGAGTAACAATGAAATTATTTTGAACATTTATTGTTTAGGATTTGGTTATACATAAAAATTGCTGCATTAAGGCTCAGCTTAGACATTTCTTCTAGGAAGCTTCCTGGCCATCCCTTTATCACCCACTTACACATTTGGGATAAATAAATGTGCCTCTGTGTCAAGAACCCAGATATCCTCATTTTCATGACTCTTACTGTATTGTCGTGTTTTCTGTCATCATTCTGCCCACAAACAATGCACTCCAATGAGAGAGGAGACTTTCCCTCTTATTTTCCTGTGAATCCCCCAGCATTTACTACAGACCTTGTAATATAGAAAGCCCTAAATATAATCAGGCTAGCCACCTGAAATATTTTCTAATAGAATAAACTGTAGATAAAATTCAACATCTACTTATGATGGAGACACTCATCTAACTTGGTATAGAAGGAACATATCTGAACATAAAAAAGGCCATTTTATGACAAACCCCCAGCTAACATCATACTTAATGGTGAAAAACTGAAAGCTTTTCCTCTAAAATCACTAAAAAGATAAGGATGCCTACTTCTCATCACTTCCATTTAACATAGTATTGGAAGTCCTAGCCACAGTAATCCAATAAGAAAAGGAAATAAAAGGTTTCTAGATTGGATGGGAAGGAGTAAAACTGTCACTAATTATAGATGGAATTCTACTATGTACATAAAACTCATAATTCTCCACCAAAAAGCTATTAGAACTAATAAATGAATTCAGTAAAGTTTCAGAATGTGAACAATCTATTGTTTTTCTACACACTAATGAAGTATCAATCAAAGACAAAAAAAAAACACAAAAAACAAAAACCAAACAGATAAAATCCTATCTAGAATCCCATCAGAAAGAATAAAATACCTAATAATAAAGTTAACCAAGGCAGCAAGAGATCTATACTTTGAAAACTATAAAACAATGATGAAGGAAACTGAAAATGATACAAAGAAATGGAAAGATATCCCATGTTCTTGTATTGGAAGAATGCTGCTGCTGCTGCTAAGCCGCTTCAATTGTGTCCGACTCTGTGCAACCCCACAGACGGCAGCCTGCCAGGCTCCCCTGTCCCTGGGATTCTCCAGGCAAGAACACTGGAGTGGGTTGCCATTTCCTTCTCCAATGCAGGAAAGTGAAAAGTGAAAGTGAAGTCGCTCAGTCGTGTCTGACTCTTAGCGACCCCATGGACTGCAGCCTACCAGGCTCCGCCGTCCATGGGATTTTCCAAGCAAGAGAACTGAAGTATTGGAAAAATAAATATTGTTAAAATGTCCATAGTATCCAAAGAAATCTACAGATTTAATGTAATCCTTATAAAAGTGTTCAGAACATTTTCACAGAACTAGAACAAATAATCCTAAAGTTTATATGAAACCACAAAAGACCCTGTTTTGTCAAAGCAGTCTTGAAAAAGAGGAGCAAAGCTGGAGCATCATGTTGCTTGCCTTTAGAACTGTACTGCAAAGCTACGGTAATCAAAATAGCATGGTACTGGCATAAAAACAAAACACGTAGATCAATGGAGCAAAATAAAGAGCCAAGAAATAAACCCATGTGCTTATGGTCAATTAGTCTATGACAAAGGAGGCAAGGCTATGCAATGGAGAAAAGACAGTCTCTTCTTTAAGTGGTACTGGGCAAACGGGACAGCTCCATGCAAAAGAATTAATTTAGATTGTTTCCTCACATCATATACGAAAATAAACTCAAATGGATTAACCACCTAAATGTAAGATATGAAATTATAAAACTCCTAGAAGAGAACATACATAGAACACTCTTTGACATATTCTGTAAATCACAGCATTATTTTTTGATCTATGTCCTAAGGCAAAAGAAATAAAAACAAAAGTAAACAAATGAGACCTAATTAAATTTAAAAGCTTTTGCACAGCAAAAGAAACCAAAGCAAAACAAAAAGAATCCCAACCTACCGAATGGGAGAAAATATTTGCCAATGATATGACGGATAAGGGGTTAATATCCAAAATGTATAAACAGTTCATACAACTCAATTTAAAAAATAACTTCATAAAAAATGGACAGAAGACCTGAATAGACATTTTTCCAAAGAAGACATACAGATGGCTAACAAGCACACAAAAAGATGTGCAACATCACTAAATATTGTATTGTACTAGGTTGCTTCGGTTGTGTCTGACTCTGCAATCCCATGTACTGTAGCCTGCCAGGCTCCTCTGTCCATGGGATTCTCCAGGCGAGAATACTGAAGTGGATTGCCATGCTGTCCTTCAGGGTATCTTCCTGACCCAAAGAGCAAACCTTCATCTCTTATGTCTCCCGCATTGGCAGGCAGGTTCTTTACCATTGCAAATCAAAACCAGATGGCACTAGTGGTAAAGAACCCACCTACAATGCTGGGGACATAAGAGAAGTGGATTAGATGGTGTAGCCACAGTTGAAAACTATCTGGAGGTTTCTCAAAAAACGAAAAATGGAATTATGATATACCCAGCAATTGCACTCCTGAGTATATATCCAAAAAGGAAAATGAAAAATACGACCTCAAAAAGATACATACGCCCCAACATTCATACCAGCATTATTTACAATAGCCAAGATGTGGAAGCAACCCAAGTGTCCACCCACAGATGAATGGGTAAAGATGATGTAATGTATATATGTCATACACACACACAAAGGAACGTTAGTCAGCCATAAAAATGAAATCCAGCCATTTACAGCAATGTGAATGGACCTAGAGGATATTGTGCTCAGTGAAATAAGTCAGAGAAAGACAAATCCTGTATGATATCACTTATATGTGGAGTCTAAAAACTAACACAGGTGAACAGGTATAACCAAACAGGAACAGTCTCACAGATGCATAGAACAAACTAGTAGATATCAGTAGGGAGAGGAAATGAAGTTGGAGCAAGATAGGGGTATGGGATTAAGTGGTATAAATTGCTGTGTACAAAATTAATAAGCAACAAGCATACGTTGTACAGCACAAAGAAATATAGCTATTATTTTGTAATAATTTTAAATGGAGTACAATCTACAAAAATATTGAATCACTATGCTGTACACCGGAGAAGGCAATGGCACCCCACTCCAGTACTCTTGCCTGGAAAATCCCATGGGCAGAGGAGCCTGGTAGGCTGCAATCCATGGGGTCGCTAAGAATCGGACACGACTGAGTGACTTCACTTTGACTTTCCACTTTCATGCATTGGAGAAGGAAATGGCAACCCACTCCAGTGTTCTTGCCTGGAGAATCCCAGGGATGGGGGAGCCTGGTGGGCTGCCATCTATGGGGTCGCACAGAGTTGGACCCGACTGAAGCGACTTAGCAGCATGCTGTACACCTGAAACTAATGTAACATTGCAAACCAACTATATTTTAAATAAAACGATACAGATGTTAACTAATTTTGTTTCATTCTCCAGTTATCGTACATCTCTATGACCCTTCTGCTGTGAATGTGATTCCATACTAAGGAGACTCTATACATACTTGGTGACTGTATTTTCCCTTGTGTAAGGAGGAACACAGTATATTCAGATGTTTATTTACTAGACCTCAGCATAGTAGTCAGTCTCTGTCTCAACATGGCAACGGGTTCTGCTTTCTGGATTCCATCGCTGTCCCCAAAATCACTTTAAATTCTGGCCCCACCCGCTAGTCATCACTTCTCACGTACCCTACATACTTGTCTACCTTCTTGCCTTTGCTTCTTCTGTACCCTCTGATTGAAAACTTTTCCTCTTACCTTCTCCACATGGTGAATGCCTACTCCAATTTCAAGGCTAGATCACTGACCCTCCACCCTCAACCTTTCTCTTGTAGAAAAATCAATTACTTCTTGGAATGAGTTCCCATAACACTGGGTATCTGCTTCCATTTAATTTGTTCAGGGCATATTACCTTCCTTGACAGTCAGTGCAACTGTAGGGAGCAAAAACTAGGTCATATTCATCTCTGTATCCCAAGCACCTAAAACTGTACCTGACACGTATTAAAAAATAATTGGTAATTGTTGGATAAATAATAAAATTATTAACAATAACATTCATTACCTATTATTGGTTGACTTTCCCTAGGTCAATTAAATTTTGCTTTTTATGCATTGTTGAAGAGATAGCCAAATCAGTCATTCTTAAGATTTGATTTTTAATGGTGCATTAGTTTAGGTCCTCCAAGAGGCAGATACTATGATTAGTTTACATATACAAGAGATCTGGAGAATCTCAGGGATGGGGGAGCCTGATGGGCTGCCATCTGTGGGGTCGCATAGAGTCGGACACAACTGAAGCGACTTAGCAGCAGCAGTGGGGAGAACTTGCATGAGAGAAAATGGAGAGGAAGCTGGGAGAGGCTGGGAGAGTTGTCATCACCATGCAGGTCTCCTGTGGAAGAGAGAAAGAGAGAGAGGCGTGGAGGTTGGGTAGCAAATGTTTTAGACCGTGGTGTAGTTTTATGAACACTTCAGTGAAGCCAGCAGGGCTCTCTGAGCCAGCAGTCATCTTATCCGGGGAGCCCTCCATGTCCCAGCAGCCTGTTGCTTTGGTGTTCCTGCTGCATTCAGTCACTTAATGAGAGCAGCTGTTGGGAATTGTGGAATCCCTGGTAAAACTGGTTTTAAGAGCCCAGCAGCTGAGGTCCTTGGTCAGTTATGCTCCCTGCAGTTGGAGATATGAGGCCACACATAAGGTGACTACAATAGCGTGAAACCCTTGAGGGATTCGAGGCAGTAGAAATGGTTCCTTATTATTTCTATAGTGTTTTACCTAAACATGCATGAAACATACCTTTAAAAATACATGAAACATACTTTAAATAATGGGGCAAGAGACAGGCCCTGGGAAAATTATATTCATTTGAAATTAGTCTTATATAAGCTTCAGTTGTTAGCTAATTCTGACATTTTAGAGAAAATTAAAATACTCAACTGAGTAAACTTGAAGAACTACAGAAACTGACTCACAGACTTAAAGAATGAATTTTCTGTTACCGGAGGGGAAGGGTTGATGGGGAGGGATAGATTGGAAGTTTGGGACTGACATGTACACACTTCTACGTTTAAAATAGATTACCAACAAGGACCTACTATGTAGCACAGGGTACTCTGCTCAATATTTTGTAAAAACCTAAGTGGGAAAAAAAAACTTGAAAGAGAATATATATATATATATGTATATATACATATATAGCTGAATTACTTTGCTGTACACATGAAATTAACACAACATTGTTAATCAACTATATTCCAATATAAAATTTAAAAACCTGCAACAACAGAATTGAGAATTGTTTCAAAAACAAGCAAACAAACAAAAAAAAATCTACCTAAACTTTAAGGAAAAATAAAGTACTGATGTATGCTACAGTGTGGGTAAATCTTGAAAATATACTAAGTGAAAGAAACCAGGCACAAAACATCACATATTGTATGATTCCATGTATATGTAATATTCACAAGAGATAAACCCATAGAGACAGAAGGTATTTGGAGGTTACTGGGGGCTGGAGGAGAGGGAAATGGGGAGAAACTGCTTAATGGGTACAGGGTTTTATGTTGAATGATAGAAAAGTTTTGGAATTAGATAAAGGTCATTGCACAACATTATGAATTTTCTAGATGCTACTCGATTATTCACTCTAAAGTGAATAATTTTATGTTGTATAAGTTTTTGTCTCAATGAATCATACAAAAACTTTAGTTGATCAAATAACAATAAAACTAATTTGAATAAACAAAAAATACCACAGGAAACTGAGCATGAGTATGTTTCTAAAAGAACAAAGTTTTTATACATTTGACTAAGGTCATAATTTTATGGAACTTAGAGTTTAAATTCAAAAGGCTTCCTCAAAAGAATTACATTTAACAAATTGTTGATGCTGCATATCTTGTGAGAAAGAACATGTAAAAGTTTGTTGTATAGAATAGAGCATATCTAATTTATAAGGATTTTAAATGACAAGCCTTTTCTAAATTCCAGAAGGCTTTTAAAATTTGCATTCTTATAAATAAACCAGTCTCTCTTAGAAGCAACCTTAAGACTAATAAATAAATAAAACCCAATCATTATTTCATATGGCATTTTCATGCCAGAAAAAGTGAGTCAAGATAATGTATGGTATAACTTGCAGAAAGCAGTGCTATTAAAACTACATGATATGATTCCTCTTCTCAATATCCACTTTCCTTCCCATCCCTCGCACTCATCTTCTCAATTATAAAATCTATTGTGTATCTCCACTCTTTTTCCTGTTGACCGCCCTCTCGCATTCACCTTGGAGTCAAATTATTTAACAACTAACGTGATATCGTCATTGACTGATCAGCTCAGAGCCATTTATAAACCAGCAACTGGGGCATTCCAGTTTGTACAGAGTACAGCACTGCTTGCCAGCTTCAACTTGAAGGATTGGTCTCTAATGTGGCAGCACAGCTGTCACACTAAGGTTCCTCCTTCCTGTTCTCATGGGTTGACTTAATCATTTATTGACTCTCCTGGCTTTGTTTTTCTTTTTTTCCCGTTTTTCTAAAATATATCTTTAGCTTCTTTGGAACAGAAATTTGGAAAATTAACTTCTTTTATTTTGTTCTGGGATTGATGATTTTTATGGGAATGGAATTCAGGGTTAAAGATAATATTCCTCTAGAATTTTGGAAACATTACTCCATTGGCTTTTGGCCTCTCCTACTGCTAATGAAAGAAGTCTGGTGCTTTCTGAATTCCTGTTCCTTTATAGATGTGTTTATTTTTTTAGTCTAGAAGCTTTTGGAATCAAAAAAGCTTTTTTATCCTTGGTTTCCTTAGATTTCCTTAAAGACGTGCAGATCTTGATGTTGGATTATGGTGCTGGACTTCTTAAATTTATTGTTTTGGTCAGTCTGTGAAACCTCTCAACCTGAAGGTTAATTTGTTTCTTCAGTTGTGGACATTTTTATGTTGTCTTTCTGATAATCTCTGCATGTTTTCTGTACTCTTCTTTTGCAACTCTATTAGATGTACTTTGCCTCTCCTCTCATCTTTGTGTATGTGTATGTATATCTGTCTTTCCTTTTACTTCATCTTGGGAGACATTTCTCAGCTTTATTTACAACCCTTCTATTGATTTTAACTATATATATTTTTTAAAAAGCACAAGAGCTCTTTATTATATTCTAGTTGTTCCTTTTTATATTGTTATATTAGTGTGTCATGGATGTACAGTGTGTGTCATGGATGTAGAGTCTTCTTGACTCTTTGGACATATTAATTAATTACTGTTTTTATACCACTCTCTGTTTCTTGAATTATTTCTCTTTCCTTAAATGTCAGCTTTCTTTGTGTTGCTTTTTCTCAATCATACTGTAGCTCTTTCTCCACTGTCTGGTTTTACTTGGTAATCCATACTTATAGGAGAATGAAGGATTGGCAAATTGGCCTGGCTTCCTTGGTCACTATATAAGTACACTATCCTGAGATCCTCCTGCCTGAATAAGAAGTCTTATTTGGAACTCTGTTTTGGGGCAAGGATTTCTCAACTGGCTGACTTCTTTTTAAATTGAGTTGATGGAGAGCCAGGGAGCAGCAAACTCAGGCTGTAAACCACAGGACCACAGATACCAAAATAAGGAGGGACTGACTCTAGGGCACTCGATTTAAAATAGAAACTTAGGCTGTCACCAGATAGTTTATTTGTTTCAAAAACAGTCCTAATTTCTTTTTTGGGGGGGACAAATGCCAATCACTCTGAGTAATGAACATGAGGTGGTCATTTGTTTTGTGTGATAGCTTCAGTGTTTTCCCTGTTTCATCACCACTTCCTACCCTTACTCTCGTCTAACAATTTAGCCTAGAGCCCTTCAGGTTTCAGATATTCTCACCTTCACACTAGATCTCTCTTAGCACATTCTAGGCTGAGGTATTTATTTCTGTGTTTTACCTGTCAACATCCCCATTTGCTTTTTTTCACAAATGTGTTGAAATCTTGTATCTTTGTTGTTATGTGTCTATTCCTCTTTGCACCTCTGTGCAATTACATACATATAGAATCCCCACGGGCAGAGGAGCCTGGCGGGCTACAGTGCATGACGTGGCGAAGAGTCGGACATGACTGAAGTGACTTAGCACAAAATGCTATTACTTCAGGGTCCCCAGTAGAATTCAGAGAATGGATGCAAGTGCCTAGTCTGCCAAACCATCCCACAGGTCATTAAAGGCTTTTAGAATTTATTCCAATATATTGAACAGGAATGAGTTTTAGAACAAATATGACTCATTTTTTAAAGAAAAAAAATCCACTTGTTAGCTATTATTTATCATTTGTGAGATTCAGTAGTTATGTTCAAGAGTTTGTAAAGTAGTTGGGGAATTTGAATCAGTTTACAAATATGATAAGAACTGTGTGATTTTTGCATGCTGGTACAAGACTGAGGGAATGAACTAGCCCTAAAATAAATATCTGCTTTGCCCTACATTTTCCTCAATCATAGTTGATTCATTTACTTGGTGAAATATGAAAATGTATATAAATCATTCCTTCCTAAATTGTGGTTTGTGGACCACTGAATATCTATGAGTTATTTGTTGTCTGCCAATGACAAGATAAGGAACTTGCACCAGAGTGTAAATCAACTAAGTTTTTAAGCACACTTTTTAGTTAGCTGACATTTTTTTTCCTAGCAAGATATTCCAGTGAAAGAAGCAGTGTGTTGATTAACATTTTGGTAAAAGCTATTTCTCCTATCACAGACAGGTAACAGTTTGCATATCAGCTGCAGTCCTTGGACCACACTTTGAGAAGACTGGTAGAAATCACTTAGAATAGTGCCTGGCAGAAAAGGCATTGAGTAAATGTTAAGTTGAGTCTGACACATGCTTTCTTTTTTTTTGGAATGAATTTTGAAAACTACCGTGATTATTCACAGAAAGAACGCTCTGTTGTTTATCTCTTTAATAAAACAATAAAGTGAACTTTGGTAATTTCTTACAGTGAAAGTTTTATTATTTTTCAGCTTGGCAAAATCCCATAAACCCCTTTAGTTTATTCAGCAAAAAACAATCTTTTAAGTTGCCAATGTGACAATAGCCAAAGCTGTTGCAGAGCTCCACTTGTTGCCAATTTTTGCCAGTGTGTTCTAGCTCTCTTCCTGAGAGCCCCATCCTGAGATTTCATGCCAGCTGATCCTAATTAATACTCTGGACTCTGCTAACCATTTGTGTATTTGGCTAGTGAAATGGGTAGTGAGTTATATCAACATCTGTTTTCCATCATAAGTCCGCCTAGAGTTTGGAACTGATATCTTCATCTCTGCTTGCCTGTGAATGGTAAGATGTTTCTGTAATGCTATTCAGTGGGTACTACCTCCTGCATAGGAGGCAGGCATAGAATGGCACAGTCAGGCGCTGACCAGCTGCCTTGTGGAGACACTAAGGGCTCCTTTAGTCCCTTCCTGACCCTTTTGCCTGAGGAGAAAGCCTGCAAGAGCCCTAACTCACTGTCTGGTGCCAGTGCTACCACAAGTTCCAGCTAGCTCCACATTCCAAATGTCATGTTGTGGCCTGTCCTTAAGTCTCATTTCAGGCATGCTGGAATGGCCTAGTTTCGAAAAGGAAGGCTTACCATCTTTGCACTACATACCCAGAATGGCATGTAGTCCTTCTCTGTGGAGACTGTCTTCCCTCTGACTTCTGCAACTCAGTTCACACAAGACTAAATAAGCTACGCCCTCGACCAGCTTGGTTAATGTCTGTGACCTTCCGCAAGTACCACAGCTCTCTTCCCTCTTGGTACCCACTTGCTCTTCTTCCCCAGGATGCCTTGGTAGAGGCAACCCTTCACAGAGCCTGTCCCAGCCCTGATAAACTTCAGCCTTCACGCTCCCCCTTGCCCAGTCCCCACTTGAGTTTATTAGTGCAAATAACCCTTTAGTTTGTCACTTTTTCACTTTTTCATATGTAGTTTTCCAAATACATACAGTAACGTTATTCCTTTGTATTTCATGATTGCCCTGGAATGAGCAAGTCGAATTGTCTTGACATTGCTGGCTTGCAGTTTCCAATGAGTTAGCCTTATCAGCCATGGGCCATTTCAATATATCTGACCCAAATACATGTTTCTCTTTCTCTTCTCAATCCAGTTTACACACCCCTTAATTTGCTACATGAATCCTCATATCTGTACTAAAAAACCTACAGTGGCTCCCTATGGTATAACAGATGGAGTCCAAGAACTACAGCCTGATAATTAAGCAACGTCATTAACTCACCCACTGACTCTTACACTCTAAGCTGTCTTTCAATTATTCAGTCACATGCCCTTAATTATTGTGTCTAATTTTGCTCATGTTGTTGTATCTGTCTTCTTCCTTTCACTGATTTGATTTTTATGCATCCCCTAATGCTCAGTTCAAATGCTGTCTCTTTAGGACAGCCTTACTTAATTACCTCAGCTAGATGTGAGCTTCCTCTCTTCTGAAATCCCGCTTTATTTACTGTGAAGTGAAGTCACTCAGTCATGTCCGACTCTTTGCGACCCAATGGACTGTAGCCTACCAGGCCCCATCCATGGGATTTTCCAGACGAGAATACTGGAGTGGGTTGCCATTTCCTTCTCCAGGGGATCTTCCCGATCCAGGGATCGAACCTGGGTCTCCCGCATTGCAGGAAGATGCTTTACCGTCTGAGCCACCTTACTGTAATTTCCTTTTATTTATTAGTGTACTTATCTCCTCTCTTTTGTGTATTAGCTCTTTGAAGTCAGGTGCTGCTCCCTCATACATCAGTGTTCACTCATAGTGGCTAACACATATCTTTCATATGGAAGACGCTCAGTAAACAGTGAATGAATTCATCATTGATTGTTACATTCTAACCAAGAGCTAAGAAAGTAACTATTATGATGGCCACTTAATAAAGCAGGTTTAAGAAAGTTTGAACCAAGGCAATAAGAATGGGGCCACTCTTGAGGAAGAAAATCTAATTCTTATGATACTGATCAGCATCCTTGAACACTGCCTCCTCCCAATAACTTATCTTAAAATGTTTATTTACAGATACTTTCAGAAACCTTCATTATATGTATGCAAATAATGGCATTTGGACTGAAGGAGGTTAGAATAATAACCTGTTTTGTCTGTAAATCTTCAGCAAATCTGTACTTAAGACAATTGGCCTAATAATTTTTTTTAACTTCATGGTCAATTTTATAGCTCTTCATTAAAAATTATACTTCATTGTTTGCAAAAACATGGAAAATACTTACATAATCCAAGTGAGAAAAGTAGAATAAAATTGTGTCTATAGTGTATTTATGACTGTGTGTGTATATATATATATATATATATATGATAGCTGGATGGCATCACTGACTCGGTGGGCGTGAGTCTCAGTGAACTCCGGGAGTTGGTGATGGACAGGGAGGCCTGGAGTGCTGCAGTTCACGGGGTCACAAAGAGTTGGACACAACTGAGCGACTGATCTGATCTGATCTGATATACACACACACACACACACACATATATATTAAATGGTTGGAATAGAAAATATAGATTTAGATATATAAATTTTATATAAACTTATATAAAATTTATGTTTATATAAAAATATATTTTTCTATTCCAACCTTTATAGATTTTATAAAAATATAAATTATATTTTATATAAATTTATATATAAAGGTTGGAAGGAAAGATCAAAACACCTCCAAAACTTTAAGAATTGAATGTGGTGACATAACTGTGAGTGCTTTTTTATGTTGTAGTATTTTATATATTCCAAGTTTTCTTTAATGAGTATACTAGACTTTGCTACATAAAGAAGTAATGGATTGAAAAGAGGAGGAAAAATAGCTAATAGGATGAAATCTAATCCATTGATAGCTACTGATAGGTTGAGCAGTGCACTGACTTGAAACAAAGAACAGAAATGGTATCCCTCAGGGAGGAGTACAGTATTCTGCTTTAAATGCAGCTTTCATTAAATCAGTTATGATACACCTCCATAAGTAATTAGAATCTCATCAATTGCCAGTCACATATGCAGAAAGTATTTTGATATATGTAAAGGTTTTGTGGGACAGTTGGGAAACACTAAGGTCTCCTAAAAATGAATTCATACTACTTGGTGGTGTAGATAAGCATGGATTAAATGCAGAAATAATTTTACATAACACTCTGCAGTAGAGTGGATACATAATATCACCCCTTTCTAGAGAATTATGTTGCATAATTTGATAATGTAGGTAAGTTTAACTCCAATTCATGCCAAGGATGTCTACTTTACTCTGTTGTGGTCCAGCTTTCAAATTTTCTCTTTCGTGGATTTTGAATTATATAGTTGCTGATGATGAATCATAGGAAAAATGAGCAGCTAAAATTTAATGCATCTTTTTAGAAAAGCAAAAGGAAATTAGGTACAACTTATGATTGCCGTTTTTATTTATGTTAACTTTCTTTCTCCCTTTCAAAGGCTTGTATTCACACAAGGGTTATTGAGAATTAAAAAGTGCATATAAAACTGATCAGATATAACAGAAGTGAGTGCTGAGTTTTATGGCAAGAAGAAGGTAGTTTTTTAATATGTGAAAATAGTGTTTCTGCAAATGATCAGCAATTCTGATTGTGGTGTTTGACATTCTGTGTTAATCCACCAGCTCTAAAGCTTATTAAAAATGGCACTAATAAAAAAAAATGGCACTACACATGTTGGCAGCATAGAAGCAGGTCAAAATTGTTGAAAACAATGAGAGCTTTAAGATCAGCTGTGAAATTGTGGTTATTTTAGAAATCTGACTTTTGCATAAAATCCACAGGTATATAATCAATAGCTCAGGAATAATGCCCACAATTGGAGACAATCCCAGCAGTACCTTTCAGCGATCCCAAGTGGGTGGGAAAGACTCTTCATTTGTTGTTTTTGCCTTTGTTCTTTTTTTATTTGCATCTGGATTTGTGGAGCTCCTCACCTCTAAACCCAATGGAATTAGCAACATAATTAACAATAAAGAATAAATGTCAACTTTTCCTCCTAAAAGAAGGAAACACATTAGAGAGACTGTGAAGATAGGAGGCCTGTAGTCATTTTGTCATTTGTGAAAGTGTTTGCTGCAATTTTATTTAAGCAGGTGTATAAGGCCATGGGATTTATTTATGTTTTAGCTCCTATTTCTAGATTTATCTAAGAGCCACTCTCAAACCCTAATTCCTTAATTATCCAGGTTGCTCATGAGAAAATGAGGAATACTCAATGGTGTATAGTTGGTTGAAGATTTAAGGGGAGGTCATCTAATTTGATGTGACAATTGTCTACTTGCTAAATGAGTAGGACCTGAGGACCTCAGTCATCTTTCTCAGTCACAGTCCTATGCTTTATAACACGTCTGACAAGAAATTGATTTCACTACTGCCACTAATGGTGAGCTGTTCTGTCAACGCCTCAGCTTCTGCTGAGAAGATAGGAACCATCCAAGGACAAATTATTAAATTAAAACTGACAGTATCTTGTCACAAGCACCCATTAATGAACACTATGGAGGATTGCCTGCTTCCCATTCATTGTTGTTCTGTAATTTATTGCTGTTTTCCCAAAGATTATGGGGAAGTGTTGTATGAATATTTGTTGTAGCCACACATTTTGAGAAGCACATAAGATTTTAAAATAAATGGGTGATGGTAAGAAGAGAGAAATGCATTGTAAACTCATTCTCTTAGGGTGAACATTTCAACAAACTACATGCCACTGTGAATAGGCTAACTTTTGTCTGCTGCTAGTGGATTTCTTTGTATAGAGGGCTTACAGATAAATATTAATTCCTGGTTATTAATGTGGTTCATTGTGATATCCATAATCTCTCTTATTTCAATTCCAAAGATTTTTGCCAAGAGAAGTATAAATCTCATCATCCAAATTTATGCAAAATATTAATACATTTTTTAAGCTAACAAAGGTTTAGGATATTCAAATGACACTTTACACTGTATCCTTCACAATATGTATAATGATATTTATACATGTATAAGAACTTTCTTCAATTAATTTATTTTGATTGGCAGATAATTACTTTACAATATTGTGATGGTTTTTGCCATACATCAACATGAATTGGCCACATGTGTATATGTGTAACACCCATCCTGAAATTTTTAAACCTGTGCAAATTTGTATAGCTACTTACAGTTGCAGCTGGATTTTCCAAGCAATTTTGAAGACTCCTTCTTTTTGCACATATAGGATTCTTACTGATACAAAAGAATAATAGAGGTATTCATTTATACTCTACCAGCTGTGATGCTGAAACCCAGCAAAATGTGCATATGTGTATATAGCTTTACATAACAATAACAACAAAATTCCTTTTAATATTTCTTCCCACCCTACAAAACAGATTAAAGATAATATATTATTAAAAAAATTTCTCCTGGGGTATAAATAGCTCATCATTACTATCTTAATCATATATAGCATAAAATATGTTTCATGGCCCTTGTTAGCTACTGGATATTCTTTGAAGCATTAGTACCACAAAGATTTTTACTGCTTGACATCCCTGTCAGAAAGATAGCTCATCCCATTTAAGAATGATCTAGGGAGAATGATGGTATGGACAAAATATTGAAGATGTAAATTTGAGAAATATCATGAAGACCTTGAATGACAGGCCAGGAAATTTAAACTTTACATTATTCTCTTTAGGAAAGTAATTGTTATAAGGGAGCACAAAGATTTAGATAGCCAGATGCTTTGTTTAAATTCTGGCTTTACTATTAGTTGAGCTCAATGGTCTGTAGTACTCTCACCTGTAAAATTGGAACAGTCGTTCTCTCTTAGATTCTGAGGAGGAAGAGGATAAATGATATAAGGTAATATAAGATAAGCTGTGCAAACTGCCTGGAACTTACGAAGAACTTGATAAATGACAGCTATCACTAATGTGAAACCATGAGAGGATTCTGAGCATGGGAATGATGCAATTACACCTGTAATTTAGGAAGATTGCTGACAACAGCATGTAGTACAAAGGAAGGCTGAAGGAAGATAGAACAAAACTGTAGAGGTTGTTGCAATAATTTAAGCACATTTTATTTAGAGCCTGAAACAGGATGGTGGTGGTTGTTCAGTTGCTGAGTCGTGTCCAACTCTTTGTGACCTCATGGTCTATAGCACACTCCTTTGTCCTCCACTGTCTCCCAGAGATTGCTCAAATTTGTGTCTTTTGAGTCAGTGATGCTATCTAACCATCTCATCCTCTGATGCTCCCATTCTCCTTTTGCCTTCAATCTTTCCCAACATTAGAATCTTTTCTAATGAGTCAGCTCTTCGAATCAGGTGGCCAAATCTTCAGCTTCGGCAACAGACCTTCCAGTGAATACTGAGGGTTGATTTCCTTTAGGATTGACTAGCTTGATCTCCTTGCAGTCCTAGGGACTCTCAAGAGTCTTCTCCAGCACCATAATTCAAAAGCATCAGTTCTTCAGCATTCAGCCTTCCTTATGGTCCAAATCTCAGATCTGTACATGACTACTGGAAAAATTATAGCTTTGACTATATGGACCTTTGTTAGCAAAAGTGATGTTTCTGTTTTTTAATACTGTCTAGGTTTGTCATAGCGTTCCTTCCAAGGAGCATCTTTTAATTTCATGGCTGCAGTAGTTACCATATGCAGTGATTTTGGAGCCCAAGAAGATAAAATCTGTCACTGCTTCTGCTTTTTCCCCTTCTGTAGAACTTCTCCATCTTTGCCTGCAAAGAACATAATCAATCTGATTTTGGTATTGACCATCTGGTGATATCCATGTGTAGAGTCTTCTCTTGGGTTGTTGGTAAAGAGTGTTTGCTATGACCAGCATGTTTTCTTAACAAAATTGTGTTAGCCTTTGCCCTGCCTTATCTTGTACTCCAAGGCCAAACTTGCCTGTTACTCCAGATATCTCTTGACTTCCTACTTTTGCATTCCAGTCCCCTATAATGCAAATGACATAGTGGAGAGTTTTGACAAAACATGGTTCATTGGAGTAGGAAATGGAAACCTGCACCAGTATTCTTACCTGGAGAATACTGTCGACAGTATGAAAAAGGAAAAAGATAGGACACCAGAAGATGAGTCCCCCAGGTTCAAAGGTGTCCAACATGCTACTGAGTAAGAGCAGAGGACAATTACTAATAGCTCCAGAAAGAATAAAGTGGCTGGGCAATAGCAAAAATGATGCTCAGTGGTGGATGTGTCTGGTGGTGAAAGCAAAGTCCAGTGCTGTAAAGAACAATATTGTGTAGGAATCTGGAATGCATATGACACCACCCTTATAGCAGAAAGTGAAGAGGAACTAAAGAGCCTCTTGATGAATGCGAAAGAGGAGAGAAAAGAAGCTGGCTTAAAGTTCAGTATTCAGAAAACCAAGATCATGGCATCCAATCCCATCACTTCATGGCAAATAGATGGGGAAACAATGGAAACTGTCACATACTTTACTTTCTTGGGCTCCAAAATCACTGCAGATGGTGACTGCAGCTGTGAAATTAAAATATGCTTGCCCTTGGAAGAAAAGCTATGACAAACCTAGAAAGCATATTAAAAAGCAGAGACATAACTTTGCCAACAAAGGTCTGTCTAGTCAAAGCTATCATTTTTCCAGTAGTCTTGTATGAATGTGCGAGTTGGACCATAAAGAAGGGTAAGCACTGAAGAATTGATGCTTTTGAACTGTGGTGTTGGAGACGACTCTTGAGAGTCCCTTGGACTGCAAGGAGATCAAACCAGTCAATCCTAAAGGAAATCCATCCTGAATATTCATTGGAAAGACTGATACTGAAGCTGAAGCGTCAGTACTTTGGCCACCTGATGCAAAGAGCTGACTCATTATAAAGACCCTGATGCTTAGAAAGTTTGAAGGCAGAAGGAGAAGAGAACGAGATGGTTGGATGGCATCAGAGACTGAATGGACATAAGTTTGAGCAAGCTTTGGGAGATGGTGATAGACAGGGAAGTCTGGCGTGTTGCAGTGCATGGGGTCATGAAGAGTTGGACATGACTGAGCAACTGCACGACAACTTGACTATGACCTGTTCATCTTGGGTGGCCCTGCATAGCTCATAGCGTCATTGAGTTAACACAAACCTCTTTGCCACAACTCATCTATTATCCATGAAAGGACTGAAATAGGGTACAGAAGAACTAATAAATGACATTATAATAAATAGAATTGATGGAGTAGGACAACTGATATGAGCATGAGAGAAAGGGAAAAGAAAAAGATGATTTCAAAATTGGAAACTAAGTGACTAGGAGGATGTTGATACTAATTGGGAAGCACAGTAAAATGATGAAGTAGTCCTTGGAGTTCCATTGGGACATTCAGACCAAGGTGTCTGGGTGGACCATTGAAAAAGAAGAGCAGTCGTACAATGGGAAGTTTCATATATTTCAGAGGTGTTTGCACTAAAGTTCAAATTGAAGCTAGGAAGTTATATGAGTATTGTGAGACTGCAGGAGCAAAACAGAAAAAGTCCAAAATAAGAACACTGAGAAATAACAAATTTATAATAAAGTAGAAGAATCAAATAGAAGTTAAAATCATGCCCTAAAAGTCAGTGAAGGTAAATAAAATATGATATAGCCAATCAATGAAATATTATTCAGCACTAAAAAAGAAATGAGTTGTCAAACCATGAGAAGACATTAAGGAAAGTTAAATGCATATTACTAAGTGAAAGAAACCAACTTGAAAATGCTAAACACTATTTGATTCCAAGTATATGATATTTTGGAAGAGAAAAACTATAGAAATAATTAAGATTATTGTTGGTAGTGCTGGGGGTGGGGAAGATGAATAGACAGGGCACAGAGGATTTTTGTGGCTGTTGAAAATACTCTGTATGCTATTATGATGATGGACATATATCATTGCATATTTATTCAAACCCATAGAATGTATGACATCAAGAGTGATCCCTAAGGTAAACTATGGACTTTGATTATGATATGTCAATGTTAGTTCATCCTCGTTAAAAATATATACCATTTTGGTGAGTGATGTTGATAATGAGGGAGGTAATGGCCACCTCATGCAAAAAGTTGACTCACTGGAAAAGACTCTGATACTGGGTGGGATTGGGGCAGGAGGAGAAGGGGATGACAGAGGATGAGATGGCTGGATGGCATCACTGACTCAATGGATGTGAGTCTGAGTGAACTCCGGGAGTTGGTGATGGACAGGGAGGCCTGGCGTGCTGCGATTCATGGGTTTGCAAAGAGTCGGACACGACTGAGCGACTGAACTGAACTGAATGCATGTGTGGCAGCAGGAGATGTATGGTATGTCTCTGTAGTTCCCCAAAATTTCTCTTAAAAATTAATCTTATTTTTAAAAAGTCAGTGAAGCCATTGCAAAGGATTGAGGAATGAGTAGAGATTGAATAAAATGAAGCAAGTGTGAAATGTTTCAAGAAGTTTTGCAGTGAATGGTAGTGAAGTCAAGAAACACTTATATTCTGAGGAGGTTTGTATTCATTTATTTTAGTGAAAGTTTATACATTCAGTCTTACTAGATTAATTGCTTTGGAGTCTTTTTTGAATCAGGATTCAATGATTTTCTTTGTCTTAGCTTCCTTTCTCTCTAATTTCTGAGACAACTTCCCAGACAAAATCAAGATAACTTTTGTATGATATAAGTATACATAAGTCCTCACTTTATTAAAGTATAATATTCTCTAGTCAGTTGTCTTTCCTGATGATCCACATTTTTATTTTAAGATCTTTGCCTTCCTCTTCCTTCTCTTCATTCTCATCAGACATCCTACTTCAGTGAGAAAATCAAGTCATCAGAGATGCTGATTCTTTCAACTTTTCACCATCATATGTATAAAAGTATGTGCCTGTGAATCTCCTTGTTTTTCTTTTCGTCCTTTCACAATGGACTGAAGTGACCGCTCCGTCTACTGGGTTGGATTTCTCTCCACCCTCCTTCTCGAGAAGCAGCACTTTGATTCGTCTCCTCCCCTTTACATATATGCAGCCTCACACTGACTTCTTTATATCAGACATCAAACAGCCTCAGGTCTCAAGCAGACATTTTTAAAGCCCTCCCTTTACTGCTTATGTTCCTCCAAATCCTTTTATAAAGAGGTTAATTCCATGGATTCATAAATTTTGGCCATCTTTTCACATATAACACCACGCATTGCTTTCTGCTGTTGCAAGTTTCTTTGCTTCGCATGACTTCCTGCCCCTCAAATCCCCTGCCCCTCCCCAGCCTTCTTTATACTCATCTGCTGCTAAGTTACTTCAGTCGTGTCTGACTCTGTGCAACCCCATAAATGGCAGCCCACCAGGCTCCCCCGTCCCTGGGATTCTCCAGGCAAGAACACTGGAGTGGGTTGCCATTTTCTTCTCCAATGCATGAAAGTGAAAAGTGAAAGGGAAGGCACTCAATCGTGTCCGACCCTTCACGACCCCATGGACTGCAGCCTACCAGGCTCCTCTGTCCATGGCATTTTCCAGGCAAGAGTACTGGAGTGGGGTGCCATTGCCTATACTCATCTATTCAGTCTCAAATATCACTTTCTTAGAATAGTTTTTTCTCAATGCTAGCCTAGGATATTTTTTTGTTTATTACACCTGCTACCCTTCTAGTCACTTTTCTTGGTTCTTTCTTAAGGGATTATAAATGCCGCAAGGGAGAGAGAATGTGTCCTGTTCATTCTTACATAATGACTACTAGGTACAGCCTGGTATAGAGTAAGTTTTAAGAAAATTTTGTTGAATATTCATTGTAGATGCTCATTAATAGATTTCTTAGTGCTTATAATGTAATTTATCAAAAGAATAGATTTAGATTCAATTGAATTTCACATTAATTGACTTTTACACATTGATTTTAGGAGTAAAGCAAGGAATATTTTCACATGAAATCATATTTCTCACTAAGCACAATTATAATTTGAAATATGTTCTCACTGAAAAAGTGTTGGCCTCAGTGTGTAATATAATCATCCTTTAATATTTCTCTATATACTTCAGCAAGCATTATCTCTTTGCCATATGTATTTAATTTTTCAGTTTGTGTATTTAATTCTCCTATACTGCTAATAACTTCATCAACCAGACACATAATGCTTATGTATACACATATTAAAAAATAGAACAATCATTTCACAATTCATAGGCATTTCCTCATGATGTGAGGAAATTCACTCATGGCTTGAGAATATCACTGATCCTGCCTTAATGCCGACATTTTTAGCAGAGAAGCCTAGCTAGAAAAGCCAAATAAAATGCTCAGAAAAAAAAGAGTGTAATGATAGAAAGGTACCTGAAGTGACAACTAAGACTTATGTCCTGATCCAAAATGAAGTGAAGTGAAGTCTCTCAGTCGTGTCCAACTCTTTGCAACCCCGTGGACTGTAGCCTACCAGGCTCTTCTGTCCATGGGATTTTCCAGGCAAGAGTACTGGAGTGGGTTGCCATTTCCTTCTCCAGGAGATCTTCCCAACCCAGGGATTGAACCTGGGTCTCTTGCATTGTAGGCAGATGCTTTACCATCTGAGCCACCAGGGAAGTTTGACCTGATCCAAATGTAGTCACTAATTAGCTGTGTGATCTTAGATAAGTCATTTGACTTCCTTAATATACTTCATTTGCAGAATTGAACTTTAAATTGAGGTAAGTTGATCTCAAAAGTTATACAATGCATTTAATCCTACATTTCCTAATGTTGTGAGGGAAGACACACAGTTCTAATTCACAAAAACTTATCTTCTTCATATGGACCCAAACCAAAATAATCCAAAATTAAAGAAAACATGCTATTGTATTTGACATGATGAAGTGCTTAATGAACAAAAGGGACCATCCATGCTATAGAGTTTAGAGAAAAGAGCTTCTTATTAGATGGTAAGACTCTTCACTGTCAATACAATAACACTGAGTATGCTGCTGCTGCTGCTGCTGAGTCGCTTCAGTCGTGTCCGACTCTGTGCGACCCCATAGACGGCAGCCCACCAGGCTCCCCCGTCCCTGGGATTCTCCAGGCAAGAACACTGGAGTGGGTTGCCATTTCCTTCTCCAGTGCATGAAAGTGAAAAGCGAAAGGGAAGTTGCTCAGTCGTGTCTGACTCTGAGCGACCCCATGGACTGCAGCATACTAGGCTCCTTCGTCCATGGGATTTTCCAGGCAAGAGTACTGGAGTTGGGTGCCATTGCCTTCTCCAAAGATTGATTATAGAGCATCTAATTATAATCTTGTATGTAGAACCTACCCATGAATATGCATTGAGTAAATAAATGAAAAACAGGTGGTTGAATCAATGAATTAAAATGTTTAAAATATTGATTACACATGAAGAAATATTCCAAAGTGTTTGATACACACATATATATATATATAATTATATATACCCATACACAATGTATTGCATGTTTGTGTCTGTGTGTGCATGGGTCTTTTTCTGTAAACGTCAAAGTAGCATTTTATACAGGAGGGAAATGAATGTATAGCTGACTTGATTTATTAACTACTTGAAATACATTACAGTGTTTATATTATAACCCATACAAAAATAGATTACAAGTGATTTAAAGATTAAAAGATGCCATAAATGAAAGAAAATATATGTGAATTTTATACTTAGTGGAGTGAGAATACATGTTCTAAATTCTAAAACCAAAAAGACAGAAGCCCTAAAGGAAAATACAGATAAACCATATTAAAATTTAAACTCACTACACCAAAAATATTTATAAGAAGTATATAAATTATAAACTGAGGCCATTTTGCCGTGGATTTGACAGCGCTAACAACCTTAATATAAAGAACTCTTTCATATAAATAATAATAAAGATACAACCTAAATATTTTTTAAGTGAAGGCCAAAGACAAATTTTAAAATTTACAAGAAATAAAGAGGAAAACAATGGGTCAATAAACATGTGAAGAGCTGTTTTTTACTTCATTTGTTCTTAAACATTTAGATAAATACAAATGTTCTGTGTTGACAAGCGTGTGAGGAAATGGTCATTCACTTTCCCTACTGGTGGGAGTATAAATGTGACTTCTTGGCAGACAATTTAGAAATACCATAAGAATTAATGGCTCTTAAAATGTGTTACCCACTGATCCAGCAATTTGACTGTTAGAAATTTAATCTTAAAGAAATAGTCAGAAATGTAGACAAAAATAAATAAGCAAATACGATCATCTATATGACAAACCTAGATAGCATATTAAAAAGCAGTGACATTACTTTGCCAATAAAGGTCCATTTAGTCAAAGCTATGGTTTTTCCAGTGGTCATGTATGGATGTGAGAGTTGGACTGTGAAGAAAGCTGAGCGCTGAAGAATTGGTGCTTTTGAACTTCGGTGTTGGAGAAGACACTTGAGAGTCCCTTGGACTGCAAGGAGATCCAACCAGTCCATCCTAAAGGAGATCAGTCCTGGGTGTTCATTGGATGGACTGATGCTAAAGCTGAAACTCCAGTACTCTGGCCACCTCATGTGAAGAGTTGACTCATTGGAAAAGACACCGATGCTGGGAGGGATTGGGGGCAGGAGGAGAAGGGGACGACAGAGGATGAGATGGGTGGATGGCATTACCTACTCGATGGACATGAGTTTGGGTGAACTCCAGGAGTTGGTGATGGACAGGGTGGCCTGGTGTGCTGTGATTCATGGGGTCGCAAAGAGTTGGACACGATTGAGCAACTGAACTGAACTGAACTGAAGATTTATTTATAATCATGAAAAATGAGAAATAGCTTCATAAGCATTTTGGCCAGTGAAGGTGAAAAAACTGTGAAGGAATTTTTATAATCTTTTCTTAAAAGCAACCTGTCAATATGCATCAAGAATTAGATGTTTTTAAAGTATTCATAGTCTTTGACATGCTGATACCTTTGCTAGGAATTTCTCCTTAAGGAAATAAATGGAAACATAGATAACGCCAAATTCGTGGAGATATTCATTGTAACATTATAGCAATTTATAATCCATTGTTGGACTATGAGCACTGAGTAAGCAAATAGTAGAGTCCTAAAATAGAAGCGTGTTCAGCCATTATTAATGTTATTTATAAAATGTTTCACTATCTTGGAAGTATGTGTATATCAGATGACACAGTGAGAAAAAGACTATGTTCCTGGGGTTCACTCCAGCACTCTGCCATGATCTCTACTGTGACTTCTCTAAGCTTCAATTTTTTAGTCTATAAAATGGGGTCACACCTCTGCATTATTTATAGGGATGCTGGGAGAATTAAACAAAATAATGAATATAAAGTACTCAGCACAAGACACATCAGTTCAGTTCAGTCACTCAGTCGTGTCCGACTCTTTGCAACACCATGAATCGCAGCACGCCAGGCCTCCCTGTCTATCACCAACTTCCAGAGTTCACTCAAACTCACGTCCATCGAGTCAGTGATGCCATCCAGCCATCTCATCCTCTGTCGTCCCCTTCTCCTCCTGCCTTCAATCCTTCCCAGCATCAGAGTCTTTTCCAATGAGTCAACTCTTCGCGTGAGGTGGCCAAAGTACTGGAGTTTCAGCTTTAGCATCATTCCTTCCAAAGAAATCCCAGGGCTGATCTCCTATACCACTCAATAAAAAGTATTATTTTTTTAATGGGGCACACTGTTCCATAAAAGGATGGTTGTAACTAAGTATACAATGAAGATAATTCATTATAGTGTTAATAGTGGTTATCTTGGAATGGTGCAATTAGAAGTGATTTTTTTCTGTATATATTTCAAGTTTTTCTACTTTTCATAATTTTTAAATGTATTGGTTTTGTGTTTTTCTTTGTTTTCAAATGGTAGAAAACAGACAAAGGATTCTGAAAAGAAAGAGTAAGTCAGACAGGCAGCAGCAGCAGCATCCAGGACCTGGGCCACCAGGGCAGAGCCAGCACCATCTGCCACACAGCAAGATGTCAGAGTCCTGGCCGACAAGGTGCAGCCTGGTGGCCAGAGCAGTGGTGCTGCAGTTGTGATGTGTATCTGAATCAGCTGTGGAGCCTGAGGACACGGGAGATGCCAGAACCCCACCTCCAGAGATTTTAATCTAGTAGGACTGAGGTGGTATCCAAGGACTGGAATTTTTAATAGCTACTCCACCTGTGACTCTAACTCACACCAAAATTTGAGAACCCTCAGGCTAGAGCATGGTATTAATGAGGCCAAAGTTCCAGACTGAATCCCCAAGGGACTTCCAGAGTTAGCCGCTTGTGTGCCTGCAGGCTTCTGGCCCATGCACTGCCATATGTCCAACCAAGGCTGGGCCAGTTCAAGGCATGAATGGAAAAGAGCACATTATCTCTTCTCTTCTCTCCATTCCCCACCCCTCCACGCACTGTTAAACAAATATTCCCAAACACATGTCCTGTATTATTAGTGAATCAGTAATAGCACCTTTGCTAGACTATAAGAGGACATATCTTTAAAAGGAAGGAGACTCTGACTGCTATATATGGTGATTGATAAAGATCAGACAAAACAGGTGATCTGAAAAAGCAATCAGTTTAATAAGATTCATGTTTAAAGGGCAGGGTAGTTTTGCTTTTCCAAGAGAGTTATAGAGGAGATTAGTGAGAGTTCCCAGTTGTTTAGTATTCATTTGGAATTGTTCAGCATTTTTCTCATGTTTTTGTTGGTTTCATTTATTTATCCACTGTTTTCTAACATAACCTTAAAACAGTGTGTTATGGGTCTGAGTTCATCTGAAGTTCGGGTTGTTCCAGCATATAAAATGACCTGATGGGACTCAAGTTTTTTTATCCAAAATAGTTTCAACCTTATACACCCAATAAATGAATTCTTTGCAGCAGTCAGCCATCTGATTTTTACTTGCCCTTTTGCAAAATCCATTCATGTTTGCTTTTGAAAATAACTTTTAATTAAAATCATCCCGTGGATTTTACACTGTGCTCAGTTTTCAATGTTAGAAAGCCATTGTGTAATTAACATTAGGGTTGGTTGGAACATGTAGGAAAAATCGTTTGTGTTCTTGCCTTTTTAAAATGGACCCCAGTAGAGCAAGTTATGTCACTTTGATTTTCCTGACCATCCAACCTTGTTTCTTTTCTTCTGGTTCCCTTTACATGTGATTATTTTAAGCTTCGTTACCTATACCTTTGATCCATTCTTTTTTGTTCATCAATCATGAAAATATCTGACTTCACTTTGTTTCATAGTCACCAATTCTCTTGCTTCTATGGTAGATTAAATAATCCAGCTTCCCCCCTGGACTGGAAATATCAAATAGCCTTACTATTTGTCACTAGTTTTCTTGTGCCATAATGAAGATGCACCTGGTGGCATTTGGCTCATGCTTTGAAACCTGAAGGGAGCAATAGGTTTGTGAAATAAATGTGAAGAGAAGAGGCCTTGATATCTGCCCTACATAGCTTCAGTTCCCCTTCTTGAATTACAGTTGTGGGAACACTCTATTTCTTCATCTTTAAAATGAAGATGATAATATGGACTTGCAGGTTTGTTTGTAAATTAATAATATTTACAAAGAACCAGGGATACAGTAAGCATTTAATAAATTACAGCTATTATAATGAATGCATATAGAAATATATATATATATATATATATAATATATAATACAAAGTGAAAGTGAAGTCACTCAGTCATGTCCAACTCTTTGCGACCCCATGGACTGTAGCCTACTAGGCTCCTCCCTCCATGGGATTCTCCAGGCAAGAATACTGGAGTGGGTTGCCATTTTCCTTCTCCAGGAGATCTTCCTGACCCAGGGATTAGAACCTGAGTGGGTTGCCATTTTCCTTCTCCAGGGGATCTTCTTGATCCAGAGATTAGAACCCACGTCTTCGGCATTCCAGGCAGATGCTTTAACCTCTGAGCCACCAGGGCATACAAATAACACAAAGCAGAAAAAGCTAGTGAATATAAGGGATGACAGATTCGAGATTCAAAGTTGTTTCAACTAGCACAATATTTAACAAGTACAACAAGATATAGTATCCAGTTTAGTATTCCAAATTAAGCCACTAGTTTTCTAATTTAGGAGATATGTTAACATCTTTGTTTAACTATACTTTACTGAGTATTTGTCCCTGTCAGTTATTTTCACCCTCCAGAAACTTCCTCTTCTCTTGACCCATTCTTCTTATTTCTTTATACCTCTTTGGCTCATCCACCTTTGTTCCCTTTATGTTGTTTTCTGCTTTACTTCATCCTCTCCATGGTGATATTACCTATCACTCACAGTTTTGAAATTTCCATTTTATTAGTTTTCCATGATTCACTGGTGAACACCAGATCCACACACTCAGTTACCAAGCATTATCCAGTAGTCCTATATGAACGTTCGAAAAGAGAACTCATTGAGTTTGCATAAATATTCCTTCACCCTATCTAGACTCTCTTGTTCCCAGGTCAAGCTAAGCATCCCCTGTTAATTACTCATCTTGGTAAATGGTATATTGCCATTTACACAGACACACAAACCAGAAATCTAGACTCTTCAAGTCTACTTACTGTCTCTACCACTCACTCAGTAAACCAATTCCGTGATTCTGTTATTTCTTTTTACATGGCATGATTATTTCTTCCAAACCATCCCCCTCCCTCTTCCATAATTATTGCCTGTCATAATTCCTGCCTGGAATTATGGAATCCCCAGGCAGGAATTATGACAGTTTCAATAGCTACTTCACTGGACAACCTGTCCCACTACTCTGGTTCCTTACCAAACTGCCCTCAAACCTTCTGTCAAAGTTGAGTATAGCACAGATTTTTGAGTTAAATACACTTTTATTTAAGTTCCAGATCCATCTTTTGTGGGAAAATTATTTAACTCATTTTACAGGGCTGTAAAATAAGGATAATAATATGCATATCATTAGGTTGTAGGGCACATTACCTTTGAAAGTGTATGTCATAGAAAAGAACCTTACTAATTTCATTTACTGCTGTTATCTTTCATGCAAATTTGACCATGTCACGTCCTTCCCTAAACCCTTTAATGATGCCCAATAACTTTTAAGATAAAACTCAGTCTTATTTGCTTAGCTGACCAGTTCTCTTATAGTTTAGTCCTAACTCTAGATTCTTCTTTCAGCATTGACCACTTTCTGCCCTTCATTCTGGACTATTCTATCTCTAAGCTATTTCCTGGAACCATAGCAATCTTAGGTCTCTCACACGTCTCTGTCTCTAAAGACACTCTCCCTGTACTTAGAAGACATTCTTTTCCCTGGTAACTATGTTCTCTTCCTTTAATACTAACATATCATCTGACTTATAGAGATTTTCTCCGACCTAATCAAGGTGACCATCCATTTTAGCTTATCAAAGATTGGCTTAGTTTACAGCTGTTGTCTCCCTGTAATAATTATTAGCACCACCCTTCACGCTCAAGAGAATTTCATGATACATTATATGGTCACCCTACCTAAACTCCACTTGTTGCCAGGCTAAGATAAGCATCCCCTATTTTCTATTTCCATAGCATTCTGCATCCCCTTCTGCTTTAGATTTATCACAAAATAAATTTTTCATAAAATCTTATTGTTTTATAAAATCTTACTTATCTGTCTCCCACTGGATTATGAGTTCCTTGAGGGCATGAATTTCATCTCATCTATTTTACATCATTCATTCCTAGGACAGTGCCTGGAAAACATAAATGTTGTATATTAATTATGGCACCGTGTCTTCCTAATCCCACTTAAATTACCTATGAAATACTAAGTAAGGAAAGATGCCTCAGCAGCAAAAAGGAATGAGAATTCAGGTAGGTCTCTGATGTGCCTAAAATACCCATGAGACAAATGTGGACACCACAGAGAATTATCTTCATTACTGTGTTGTCCTCCCTTTTCTGGCTTCATTTTGTACTGTAGGTCCAGGCTTCCACTTCTGCATTCATCTCTCTCTCTCTCTCTCTCTCTCTTGCATTTGCCCTCTGTCACCTGCCATTAAACCCCACATTAAATTGCGGAAGACTTATAAATGCTAATTCGTTTTTTCTTTTACTTTCAGTCACAGACCAGGCCTCCAAACTTCATTCTCTGTGTCTCACTGAGTAATTATAACAATGTGAGTGCTTAGTCACTCAGTTGTGTCCAACTCTTTGTGACCCTGTGGACGGTAGCCTGCCAGGCTCCTCTGTCCATGGGATTTTCCAGGCAAGAATGCTGGAGTGGGTTGCCATTTCCTTCTTCAAGAGATCGTCCTGACCCAGAAATCAAACTCACATCTCCTGTGTTTCCTGCCTTGTAGGTGAATTCTTTACCCACTCAGGTAGCATTTATTGAGAGCTTGCTGTGTGCCAGGCTACTTTAAGTACATCTCATGCACTAAATATATCATTTAATAGTATGAAGAGTAAATAGTATCCTTTGTGCTACAGACTCATTCTGAACTGAGGTGTCCCTCAGCTAGCCTTGAACTTTGTTTGCTGACTCACTTCTTTATTTGATTTGGTTATGTCCATCTCTGGGGCTTCCCAGATGGCACAGTAGTGAAGACTCTGCCTGCCAATGCAGGCGACACAGGAGATGCGAGTTCAGTCCCTGAGTCGGGAAGATCCCCTGGAGGAGGAAATGGCTACCCATTCTGATATTCTTGCCTGGAAAACACCTTGCAGAGAGGAGCCTGGCAGGCTCTACTCCATGAGGCCACAAAGTGGGGCGTAACTGAGCACACACACACACACATCCATGTCTATGCTGGAAGTCAAGGATTGTCTTCCTAGTCTTCTTGTGTTGTGAACCACATCATTTCACTACGTGAGAGATTCCTATGCTAACATCTTATCCTGACCCTAGAAGACAAGTTTTAAGAATAGCTGTTCCAGCATAAGCAACCAACAACAACCACATGCAGTATATACATTGTTAGGAACCTGATGCAACAAACTAGTTATAAAAGACAGTTTTGAATCACCAGGGGAAGTCTGAATACGATCATGCAGTGTGAGATATTAAGAAGTTATTCTTAATTTTGTTAGATGTGATAATGTCATCGCAGTAATGTGTTAAAGAAAAAGTTAAGGATGTGTTGTTCAGATTTAAGAGTGAAATAAACTGGTGTTTGTGCATGTGTGCATGCTAAGTCGCTTCAGTCACTTCAGTCTCTTTGCCTCCCTGTGGACTGGAGCCCACCAGGCTCCTCTGTCCATGGGATTCTCCAGGCAAGAAAGGCAGTGGGTTGCCACACCCTCCTCCAGAGGATCTTCCTGACCAAGGGATCAAACCCACATCTGTTATATCTCCTGCATTGGTAGGCAGGTTATTTACCACTAGCGCCACCTGTGCAAAATAGTCTAGCAAAAATTATAAAAATTTAAAAAATGAAAACAAAAAAGATCAAATGGGGTTACTAGTAATAGAAGAGGACATAGATGAATTGTTGAAGTTGGGTGATGGGTACAGAGTGGGTCACTGTACTATTCTGCTCTAGTGTGTATTTGAAAATTTTGTATCAAACATGTAACAAGTGGTGGGTCCTGGCACCCTATCTTGGTTGTGCTGAACCAAGATTACTGGGGGTGGATTCCTCGAATCTGCATTCTTAGAAAGCTCCCCAGGTGATTCCTAGGTGCCTAAAATTTGAGAACCACTGGTTGATATTTAAGATGGCAGGATCATTTCTCTAATATCTGTCCCTCCCCAAGACAATAATTGCTGCTGCTTAAGATGTCCAAGCAAACCTTTAACTTCAAGGATGAAAATATCAACACATCAATCTTAAAGGTGAATAGCAATAGCAGCGAGTCTACCACACAGAGCCAAATTATAAGGGCTCAGAAATAAACTTGATCTATTTCATGAAATAAGAGGACATGGTTTTAGAAATTACCCACTTTTTATGCCTAATGAAATAAAAGAGGACATTGTCTCTATTGAGAAAAAGCAGGCCTGGGTAAGAAGAGCATGCTACATAATGAAAATGACAATAACTGAAATAAAAATCTTATTTGAAAGTAGTAAAAAGCAGACTTGACATTGCAAATAATCAAATCAGCCATATCCAGAATACTGAGAAAATGAAATCATGAGTTTAAAAAATGAGACCAAGTATAATGGGCATAGAGGTCAGTCATGAAGATAAAACCTGTAGACTAACAAATGGATCAAAATTAATCATTAAAGATGTAATAACATATATTTTAGAATTCTGGGATGAAAAAGACCCCAAAATACCAGTTGAAAGAATTTATCATGTCCCAAGTAGCCTAGTAATCAAGGTAATGACAGAAGCAATTTCTTGTTTTAATTTTTAAATTATAAAAGATTATGATGATGTATTTCATAAGTTTCAGAACAGAAAAGCTAAGTTCCTTCAATGGGAGTTAATATTATCTTTCTTCATCACTCTCATCTGCATTTCCTTAGGCCTGAAGATAATGGAGCACCTCTAGTATTCCTGGGGGGAAATCATGAGAATTTCATATAAGAAGACACCCTTATTTTAACCTTGACAAAATCAGGATGCATCTTCCAGTCAGTGGTGTCCTTAATTGCTCCTTGATAGGCAGCAGTTGTGACATAGTTGTCATTGCCTTCTCATGCACAAACCTGGCTGGGATTCCTGTTGACACGACTGAACAAGAGCAGTTTCAAGAAACAAGATAAGTTTGAAGAAACAAACTGTTTCATGGCAATAGGAAGAAAGAATATGAGTCCCAGTTCTTGCCTGAAAACATTCTATTGACATATTCTAGTAGTAGCAAGAAAAGGTAAGCATCAAGCCTTGCAAGATAACTATTAGCAACTTAGGAGATAAACCCTTCAGATGGTAAAAGCATAGCTCTTTATTGAGTGTTGCCTTGAACTGTGGGTCCAAGGAGATTCATTATACTATTCTCTCTACTAATATGCATCTTGGAAAATTTTAAAGTCTTTTAAAATTGGAGGAAGTAGAGGAGCAGGAAGAAAAGAGAAAGAGATAATGCATTCCCAATGCTCCCTGATTGCTCAGATGATTTTAGATAGAAAAGCACTGATATGGAGAACTCAGAGTTTCCGAGTGATTCAGCACAGTCAATCTATCCAATTAAATTTATGTTTTTCTTTTTATATAGGCACAAAAGTAGTGTGTGATGCAAATGTGTACCTAGATCTGGAGACCCTTTTTATTAAGTAAAAATTCTAATAAGAAAACATGATGTTGAAATTTAATTTGAAGTGATTTTTTTCTTCCTTTTATAGTACACATAATGGTACTGCTTATAATCAGTGGTGTATTAGACCCCATGATGTAATAGAAATTATTATTTATGAAGCAGTTGATATCTTCTGGGAACTGTTTAACTGCTTTGCATGCTTTTTATTTCTTAAAAGGAAGGTACTCTTACTATCCTCACTTTACAGAGGAAGAAACTGAAACATGGGAAGTTAAATTAATCAAGATGTCCAATATCTCACAGCTAGTAAGTGGATTCAGATCCAGGTAGTCTGAGTCCAATGGCCAAGCCCAAAACCACTGTATCACTGCCTTACAATGACTTTAAGAGGAGAAACATTTGGTGCTCACTTTACATAGGCACAGATAAGGAATTGAGGCCCAGAGGCCTAAATAGCTTGACAATAATCAATTAGTGATAGAATATAGTCTGATTTTGTTCTGTGTTCTGTCTGTCTTTTATGGCCTTCACAAAAAATCACACTGTGAATATTCAGACCCTGAAACCCTATATACGTGTGCACGTGTGCATACATACACACACACAAACACACACACACACACACACAGAGTTCTCATTATTGCCCCCATGGGCAGCAAATGGAAGGAAAGGAATGCAGAAAGTTTTGAAGCAAGTCAGGCCATTTATGGGCTTCCCTAGTGGCTCAGACTGTAAAGAATCCCCCTGCAATTCAGGAGACCCACATTCAATCCCTGGATCAGGAAGATCCTCTGGAGAAGGAAATGGCAACTCACTCCAGAGTCTTGCCTGGAGAACCCCCATGGACAGAGGAACCTGGCAGGCTATATAGTCCATGGGGTCCAAAGAGTTGGACATGACAGAAGCGACCTAGCATGCGCACACACATGCAGGCCATTTATGTTATTTAATCATCACAACACTGCTTCAGGTTATCATTTTCATCTGACAGAGGATGAGATGGTTGGATGGCATCACTGACTCAATGGACATGAGTTTGGGTGGACTTCGGGAGTTGGTGATGGACAGGGAGGCCTGGCGTGCTGCGGTTCATGGGGTCGCAAAGAGTTGGACTGAAACGAACTGAACTGAACAGCTGAGGAAATGAAGTCTTGGAGAGGATAGGTAATTTATGCTAAGTTCCAGAGCTATTATGTGGCAAAAGAAGACCTATCTACTGCCAAAGCCCACAGTCTTTGATTTTCCAAAGATAATTAAGTGCAATTACTAGTGGCCAAAAAGAAGCTTTATTGACACATCAGAGGCACGATGGCAGTTTACATTCAAATTTTGCCTGTAGATGTGGTTGGTTTGTCATGCACATTGTTTTCTCTTAAAATTATGTCAACTTTAAATACGGAGAGATCACCTGCAATCCTAGTTTTTTATAGTTTCTCTTGAAAAATTAGAGAATGTGGCTGAACTGGATCCAAATTCCTACATGGAGAGACTCAGCTGGAACTGACCTGTGATTGCTTCCCATATCCAGTGCCTGAGTTCCCCAGAGTTCCAAAGAATAGCAAGAAGAGATAAGAAAGCCTTCTTCAGCGATCAATGCAAAGAAATAGAGGAAAACAACAGAATGGGAAAGACTAGAGATCTCTTCAAGAAAATTAGAGATACCAAGGGAACATTTCATGCGAAGATGGGCTCAATAAAGGACAGAAATGGTATGGACCTAACAGAAGCAGAAGATATTAAGAAGAGCTGGCAAGAATACACAGAACTGTACAAAAAAGATCTTCATGACCCAGATAATCACAATGGTGATATCACTGACCTAGAGCCAGACATCCTGGAATGTGAAGTCAAGTGGGTCTTAGAAAGCATCACTACAAACAAAGCTAGTGGAGGTGATGGAATTCCAACTGAGCTATTTCAAATCCTGAAAGATGATGCTGTGAAAGTGCTGCACTCAGTATGCCAGCAAATTTGGAAAACTCAGCAGTGGCCGCAGGACTGGAAAAGGTCAGTTTTCAT
>NW_011495072.1:13375628-13376127 GCF_000754665.1 Bison bison bison | reverse complement strand
TGTATGCAGGTCAGGAAGCAACAGTTAGAACTGGACGTGGAACAACAGACTGGTTCCAAATAGGAAAAGGAGTACGTCAAGGTTGTATATTGTCACCCTGCTTATTTAACTTATATGCAGAGTACATCATGAGAAACGCTGGACTGGGAGAAACACAAGCTGGAATCAAGATTGCCGGGAGAAATATCAATAACCTCAGATATGCAGATGACACCACCCTTATGGCAGAAAGTGAAGAGGAACTAAAAAACCTCTTGATGAAAGTGAAAGTGGAGAATGAAAAAGTTGGCTTAAAACTCAACATTTAGAAAACGAAGATCATGGCATCCGGTCCCATCACTTCGTGGGAAATAGATGGGGAAACAGTGGAAACAGTGTCAGACTTTATTTTGGAAGGTTCCAAAATCACTGCAGATGGTGACTGCAGCCTTGAAATTAAAAGACGCTTACTCCTTGGAAGGAAAGTTATGACCAACCTAGATAGCATATTCAAAAGCTG
>NW_011495072.1:13358147-13375528 GCF_000754665.1 Bison bison bison | reverse complement strand
AATTGATGCTTTTGAACTGTGGTGTTGGAGAAGACTCTTGAGAGTCCCTTGGACTGCAAGGAGATCCAACCAGTCCATTCTGAAGGAGATCAGCCCTGGGATTTCTTTGGAAGGAATGATGCTGAAGCTGAAACTCCAGTACTTTGGCCACCTCATGCGAAGAGTTGACTCATTGGAAAAGACTCTGATGCTGGGAGGGATTGGGGGCAGGAGGAAAAGGGGACAACAGAGGATGAGACGGCTGGATGGCATCTCTGACTCAATGGACGTGAGTCTGGGTGAACTCCGGGAGTTGGTGAGGGACAGGGAGGCCTGGTGTGCTGCGATTCATGGGGTCGCAAAGAGTCGGACACGACTGAGTGACTGAACTGAACTGAACTGAGTTCCCCAGCCCCCCAGACTCACACACATTTCTTTACACACAGTATACTTCACAGTTTGCCTGTGCCTTCCTGGCTCCTAGGGGCCTGAGTCTGTGACCTTGAATCTAAGTGATTGTTAAGCAATTCAGAGAGCTGTTTACTTGAATACAATAAACTGTGAATTGCAGACAACTAAAAAAAAAATTTTTTTTAAGTTAGGAACAGCAGTTAGATCTGTTTTGTGATATTCAGTCCTTTTAAAAGAAATCTAGATCAAGAAAGTACTCCATTTCTTCTTTTTAATTTTGGGAGTTTTACCTGAGTCTTAAAAATTAAGAAATCTTACATTGTACTTTCAGGCTTCCCATTCTCCTTTGTCTTAGTGGTAAAGAATCTGCATGCCAGTGCAGGAGACACAGGAAACATGGGTTCAGTCCCAGGGTCAGGAAGATGCCCTGGAGAAGGAAATGCCACCCCACTCCAGTATTCTTGTCTGAACAATCCTATGGACAAAGGAACCTGGTGGGTTCCAGTCCATGGGGTCGCAAGGAGTCAGACATGACTGACTACAAATTCTACTTTCATCTTCTGTTAATACTCTGAATTAATTATTGGTGTATTCATTTATTTTAGCATGAAATATCAATAAAAAATATCATAATGTTTAGATTTATTTTCAGATTTACTCTGAGGGAGCAAGAACTCTTACTATCTATGAAAGTTTTCATATACCATTATTGACCTTGACAGTAGTACGTATCACTAACGGCTAGAGTCCATCCTGGACAGACAGCAGAAGGAACAAAAGTAGAGGAGGAATGGGGGACAGCTTCTCCATTCTCATGGATTAGAGCTTCATTTTGGTCGAGAATGTCCACCCAAAGTGGTCTCCTTCCTCTCCTGGTTGTCTCCAGACTCATCAGATGTGTACTTCATCAGTAAATAGGGAGCATATACTTTTAATTATGTATATTCTTTTGTATAAGAATAAGTTCTTATTTTGCACTAATATGTTTTATGCATTATGAAACATATCAAAATAAAATTTAAGGCATGAGGTAACACGTGGAAATAGATATTCCAGTATTTTTTTCAACTCCTGTAATGGGTTATTTTGTATCTGCTTCTTAATTGTATCCACCACCGTGTTCCAAAATCTACTCTATGCAACAGCAGCACAACATCATTTTAATAACAAAAGATTTATTTGTCAAGTAAGTTTGGAAAATGCTGGATTAAATCAGATAGGTGTCCTTGCCATGTGACTTCTCATCCTTAATACAGACTCCCACTGTGAGTTTGAACGAGGGAGACTGTCGATAAGGCTAATATTCCTGTAAGATCCTTTTGGGAAATTCTGCTCTACCTGTTTCCTAGAGATCATCTTTGCTTGCTGTTTGCCATTTTCTTTCCATAGAGTTTCCATATAATCTCCCAAAGATCCTGGACACCAGTTCTCAATCTCTGAATTCTGAGTCTTTCAGTTCACTGACTCTTTTCTTTCCTAAGACCATGTCCTCCCCTTTGCATCCAGAACCTTGTATCTTTTTAAATAAGCCTTGTTTGAGTCATAGCCTCAGCTCTCTTCTTATCCAGGCAATAGTTTTATCTTGGCTTTAGATAAGACTTGTCCGCCTAGTTTCACTCCAGTTTCTAGGATGAATCCTGGTCTCAGGTAAAAGAGATTTAAAATAGATCTACTCCACAAGTTGGAACTTGCCACAAATTTACTCTTCCTGCTTTGTCTTGATCAGGTATAGGAACACTTATTCTGATAACTTTTTATTCCTAGAACCTAGTTCCCACTATATTCCATTGATGATAAGCCAGTGATTGCTAACCTGCTTGGCATCTGATCCTTTCAAGAACTTTAAACTCTTACTATACAGAGAATATGCTTATCAGGGACTGAAACAAGTAAAGTATCAGTTTGGTTCTGTTCTGGAGCTACAGTAGTGTACCAATATTTTGATTGTAAAAAAAAAAAAAGCTTAGAGTTGGTTCTGTCCACTTTCTGCCACCACTAGCTGCCACTACAATCTTGGCAGTTCACTTAAGTCCCAGTTTCCTTATCTGCAAGATGAGAATAATAATAATAATAAAATAACAGTTTATTCCCCCATAGGATTGGTTTGTTTTATTTCAAGAATCAAAAGATTTAATTCATGTAAAACATTGAGAATAGAGTACTTAGAACAGCCCTAGCATATAATAAATTCACAATAAATGTTAGCTTTTGTCATTATTATTGTTTTAAACAAAACAACATTAGGTATATTTCTGTAGTATTAGGCATTTTTCAAAAGAAAGTTCGGCCTTTTATGTAATTCAATAAAAATCAAACGTCTGTGTTTCATTTGAGGCCCCAAACTGCACGTTGTTTCTGGTTTTAGTATACTCTTAAGTATTGCTCAATACTGATTATTCTTGGTGGTGATGTTGCCTAGTGGCTAAGTCATATCCAACTTTTTGCGACCCCATGAGCTGTAGCCTGCCAGGTTTCTCTGTCCGTGGGATTTCCCAGGCAAGAATACTGGGGTAGGTTGTCATTTCCTTCTCCAGGGGACCTGCAGTTTCCAGGGATTGAACCTGCATCTCATGCACTGCAAGCAGATGCTTTTACTGCTGAGCCACTGAGGATACCCACTGATGATTCTTACCATATGTCAAAATAACTGTCCTGTTCGTTTGCTTTTGTTTACTACTTTTTGTATGGTGTCAACATATCAGACTATACAGAGGCAGTCTCTCTTAGTTGAAAGCGTCTTTTTGAAGGCAACACCACAAATACAAACATATTCTTCGCTTTTTCATGTTAGCCTGGTGTTTGTTTTGTTTTGTTTGATATTTCTTTTACTATTGATACAATAGCAACATATGACTTGGCCACCAGATGTTAATACATTACTGCATTTAAAGTTTGGCAAAATTTATTTTAAATCTTGGCCTGTCCACCATTCAATAAGTAATATAAATATTTTCCCTCACCCTGTAGGCTCATGAGCCATCAAATACTGTACTAAAACAATACTGATCCTGCAGCAAGATAAAAAAGAAGGCTAGCAATAAGGACAATGTGATTTTACACTTTAATATCTAAAATTAGATCCAAAGTCCAATATAAAATAATCTAATATTTAAAATTCAATATCTTCTGACTTCTCAGTTCTGAAATCACTTGAGTAGACCAGTGCAATCCATTCAAGACAAGTAGATTTTCCACTGATACGGTCCTGAACTAATATCGAGGAAGATCTGAAATTGCCTAAAATCAATCCTTTTATTGGTTTCTTTAAGGGAAAGTTAACCACAGCAGATTAATGAAATTAGAAGGTGAGGAACAAAGGAGGCATTTATTCAATAATCTTAGTCATAGAACATCCTGGCTACTAACTAAAAAGATTTAGCCAACACATAAGAGAGTTTTTTGCACTGGGAATACATCCTGTGTTTGCAAAATTATAATGTAGATACTTAGCAACTTAGTCCATACTTAACCTTTTTTCATGAGTATGTTTATCTTCTCCTTTCCTACTACATTTATTTGCACTTTGTCATCAAAACTGATCAGACTTAAAAGTGCACTGCCTGATCCTTTTCCCCTAAACTGTTACACCATTTTCCTTGCTTTCATTTTAGACCTCTCCAACGTGTGTTTTGAGCCCCTGCTTCCTCCCCTCCCCTAATTTTTAGAAATCATTCCATCATTCTCTAGTATGATAGTTTCTGCCTCAACTATTATAACAAGTATTTTCAAGGTCATTGACAACCACTTTCAAGACAAATCAGATGATTTTTCTTATTCCTTATATTCTCTCAAATATGTGGCACTATTAATCATATACTCTTTTTTTAACCTCTGGCCTTTTAAAATAATTTTTTTATCAAGGATAGGAATTGCATTTTCTTGGAGGTCATATTAAATTTGTATGTCTCTCCTGAACATATATCATATATTCAGATATCCAGAGTGCCCTAATTATATATATATATATATATATAAACTCAAATGTGGGTTGTAAGCTGCCAATAAAATCAGTTGTAAGTAAATGATGTGTTCACATTTATGACCAATACATGAGGTCATCCTTTTTTTAGGGGAGTTGATTAATTCCTACATGATTGGTCCAGAAGAAGTTCCTGCACAAAGAGTAACTCATCCCCTAACCCTAAATTCTGGAATGACATTAATACTGGGGTTGAGGAATTTCTATTTACCTTTCTGAAGGAACTTAAGTGCATCCTTGTTGCAGTTTGATTTTTGACCATCCCGTTCATATTCTTTTCATGTAATTTTTAAGGAACCTTTTGGTCCTTGTGGCTGCTCTTTTTTTGACTTTCCTAGCCATGAAAAACACAAATCTCAGACAATTCTTCAAAGATTCCCTATTATTCTATTTCTCATCTTAGTCTTTGCTTTCACCAGCAGGTCAGACTGTTTTTCATGCCATCTGTACTCATGTTGCCCAAAGCAAACACGTCCAGGATGTCAAGTGCCTATTTCCATTGATGGCAAAGATCATTTCAATCTAAATTACAAGAAGTAGAAGGACCATTATGAATATTCACCTGTCAGAGAGTTGTTACCTTAATCACATCTGGTTGATTGTTTAAACTAGTATTGTCCAAGAGAAATATAAGGTGTTCATATAATTAATTGAAAACATAACAAGGGGGGAACAAACAGGTTAAACTAATTTCAATGTGTTCTATCTCCCTAGAATATCCAAAATATTACCATTTTAACATGTATCAATATAAAGTTATTAATGAGATACTTTCATTGTTTTGTACTAAGCCTTTGAAATCCAGTGTGTGATTTATACTTACATCACATTCATTTCAGACTAGCTACATTTCAAGTCCTTAATAAACACGTGAGCCTTGTGGCTACTGTATTGGGAAACCTAGGTGTGAACTGTTAAAAGGAAAAGAGAATGGAAATTGAAGAAAATGGATCTATGTTGTTAACTATATTTCAGTTTCTGTGTTATGTGTGGGTTTTCTTTTTCTAAGGTATTACCTGCTTTAGTTTTTACCTGGAAGTGAGGTGTAGTCTTGGTTCTATACTTGAGAAAACAGAGGCCCAGAAAAGTTAAATAATTTCTCCAAGTTGATTTTGTTCATAAATTCAAGAGTATGAATTCAGTCTAAGGTGTATCTCTTCCCATCTGGGTTTTAATTACTCTGAATTCTGAGTTGACTGGCAGGGTAGGAGGATTATGTTTTTTCCCCCTAGATTGGCCAGGTGTGTGTGCTCAGTTGCTCAGTCCTGTGTGATTCTTTGCGACTCCATGGACTGTAGCCTTCCAGGCTCCTCTGTCCGTGGAATTTTTCTAGGCAAGAATACTGGAGTGGGTTATCATTTCCTGGTCCAGGGGATATTTCTCACCAAGGGATTGAACTCATGTTGGCATTGTCGGGCAGATTCTTTACCACTGCACCACCTAGAAAGCCCAGATTGGGCATAGCTACTATAACAGGTTTGATTCTGAGTGATAGATAGGGTATTTTCTAAGAGTCATCTGTGGATGTTTTTATGTGCTCAATCACTTCAGTCACATCTGACTCTTTGGGAGCCTATGGACTGAAGCCCACCAGGCTCCTCTGTCCATGGTATTCTCCAAGCAAGAATGGAGAAAGTGGCCTGCTGTGCCGTCCTCCAGGGGATCTTCCTGACCCAGGGGTCGAACCCGAACCTGCATATCCTGCACTGCAGGCAGATTCTTTACTGTGAGACACTGGGGAAGCCCAATGTTTTTATATTAGTCCACAAACAGCACCCTGGGACCTTGTATAGTTACAACATAAATAATAGGAATGGCATTTTTGCATTTGGATTCTCAAGAGATTGATTTATTCTATGTATTCTATGAAGAGACTAACTTCGCCCCTCCATTTTATTGGCCTACTTTGAAGAACTGACTACTAAACTATTTGGTGGCAATAATTGACTCTGAAGAGGAAGCTTTTAAGAGAAAACAAGTTGGAAAGGTCATAGTTAGAAACAGCAATGATAATAATGCCAGTCATGATGATAATAGTATCCTGGACATTTATTGAGGTTCCACTATGTGCCAGACACCATGCTAAGCTCTTCTGCGTATTAGCTCATTTAATCCTCACAAAAATGCTATGAAAATGTACTGTTATTCCTATTATATAGACCAGAAAACAGAGGCATAAAGAATTCACAGAGGGGTGGGATGTGAATTCTGAGAAACACAGTTCTGTGCTTTTTTTCATTACAGGAGAAGCTGCTACTTCTTGATAAAATAACTATTTGTTCCAATGATCCAGGCTTGAAAATAATGATTTCATCTTCGTCCACCACTGATATCCCCATGCATCACTAGTTTGCAGCTCACATGGCTTATCTTCACATTACTCCTAACCTGTTCCTATTTTTACTAGTTTCTATTTACCTTCCAACGCTTAGTCCTATTCACTCTTCCACTTGATTTTTTCCCACTTCCTTGTGACTTCTTTGGGAAGGGTAACATAACTTGTTCATTCCTTGGGTTGCAGTTTCCAGCTCTAGTAGTCTCTTGTTGAAAATATGGTTGGTTCCACTTAGCTCCTTAAGAGTATTTACAACTCCTTGCACTGGCTCCTGAGGGCTCTGTTTTGCCTTTTGGACTCTTGGGTCTTTATTTTCCAAACTAGAATAACGTGTAAGAAGGATATTTGAGGAAAACAGACTAGCTGGATTTGTAATGAAGTAGGCAGACAGTGTTGGAGAAGGCAATGGCACCCCACTCCAGTACTCTTGCCTGGAAAATCCCATGGACGGAGGAGCCTGGTAGGCTGAAGTCCATGGGGTTGCTCAGTCGGACTCGACTGAGCGACTTCACTTTCACTTTTCACTTTCATGCATTGGAGAAGGAAATGGCAACCCACTCCAGTGTTCTTGCCTGGAGAATCCCAGGGATGGCGGAGCCTGGTGGGCTGCCGTCTATGGGGTTGCATAGAGTCAGACACAACTGAAGTGACTTAGCAGCAGCAGCAGCAGACAGACAGTATGGATGTGAGAATTGGAAGGCTGAATGAGAAAAATTTAATGGTTTTGAACTGTGGTATGGAGAAGACTCTTGAGATCCCCTGGACAGCAAGGAGATCAAACCATTCAATCCTAAAGGAAATCAACCCTGAATATTCACTGGAAGGACTGAGGCTGAAGCTGAAGCTCCAGTACTTTGGCCACCTGATGTGAAGAGTCAACTCACTGGAAAAGGCCCTGAAGCTGGGAATGACTGAAGACAAAAGAAGAAGGCAACAGAAGATGAGATGGTTGGATGGCATCAACGACTCAGTGGACATGAGTTTGAACAAATTCCAGGAGATAGTGAAGGAGAGGAAAGCCTGGTATGCTGCAGTTCACAGGGTCACAAAGAGTTGGACACGACGTAGCAACTGATGATGGAGAACTTTAAAATATTTTGTTGAACATTATGAATTAAAAATCTTTATGACATTTTAAAAAGTTTTCAGTTACATTGGCTATCAAACTAACATTTTGCAAATGGAACTCTGCTGGGATAGGCAGTGATAGAGGGCAAATCTTTTACTAGTTGTAGATAGATACCTTTTTCACTTTTTACCAGGCATTAAACCTTGGTGTCACCAATGATTCTGTCTTTTTCTTTTTTTCTCCACTTTCAGTCAGTCTAATTTCTGTCGAATCTTGCATACCTTTCTATTCACTTCATTGCAGATCCTTGTGCCTCTCAACCTCCAGTCCATTCCCCCTTTCATTATTGAATGTGCTGTGCTGTAGTTATCATGACACTCCACAATTTCTAAGGACATCTCAGTTCCTGTTCTAGATGTCATTGGAAATAGACTCACCTAACTTTAGGTCAGTTCCAGAGTCTTTCTAGTTTCATAATAAGAACTATTGATTTGGAAGTGAAGTTTCGAAGGATTTCTGTAATTAGGAGAGCCATTTAAGCAGTAGCAGATTAAATAAAGACCACTTCCTTCTTTTCCAGCAAAATATATGTGCTTTGTTATTGAACAACAAGAAAGTTGGACAACAGTTTCCACATTTGCACATCTTATATTTTTTCAAGGATTTGCACTACTGAGGTACTTCTGTGCCTGGGTATTTTAAAATTACAACCATCTCTTTTGCAGCTTCTTCCTTCAGTCTTATTTTGTTCTCCATAATTGTCCAAAAATAAATAAAAGTCTTGGTATTTAGCTACTCCTGTATACTTAGAAGAATGCTGTGGGTTGGATAAGTAAGGAAAGATGAGGTGAGGAAAAGAGATCGTTGGCTGTAAACTCACTAGGAGAAATACTACTGTGACTGATGGAGAAAAATGAAGATCAAGTGAACACCAGGAAAGGACTGGGACATAATTGAAGCTCATGCCATTTGTCTTTGTCCTCCAACCTCACCAGAAGTCCCAGTAACTGTATCAATCACACACAGGCATAATGCACTTGGAGTTGGACTCTGTTTTTTGTTTGACTTTATTCTTTTTTGATACAGCGAATTACACCAAACAAATTCTATCTGCAACTTAGGGAGCTGGGACATTCTTAAAGCTTGGTTATCTGTTTGATCCCAAATCACCAACCTATGAGCAAATCCTTCCCATCTTACTCCAAACTTTGAATCTACTTAATTTATTCTGTTTCCTCTCTGACTTCCTGTTTTTCTGCTTTCCTTGTGTTCTTTTGATCCATAAATTTTTGTTGCACCCTTATTATGTACCAGTTCTCATAGAACTCTAGTGGAGGAGACATAAAAATAAACAACCAGAATTTAATATGATGAGTCATATAATAATGCATATGGTCCACTGTTTATACACATATACTCATAGGTTGGTACGTTCAACTTATGAGGTATGAACTTGAGTGAATTACGAAATAAAAATTACAGAGGCCAGATCTTGAAGGATCTTAAAAGCTGGGAATTTGAATTGTACTCCTGAAGGTAATGGGAAGTCCATTAAAGAGCTTTAAGAGGAAGTGTGATACAGTTAGTTTTGGATTTTAGAAAGATTACTGTAGCAGCTAGGTAGAGAATAGATTATAAGAGAACTACATAACCATACCATAGAGCGCGAACATTTAAGAATCTATTACAGTAACTCTGGGCTTCCCTGGTGGTCCAGTGGTTAAGAATCTACCTTGTAATGCAAGGGACACCAGTTCAATCCCTAGTCTGGGAAAATTGCACATGCCACAGGACAACTAAGCCTGTGCACCATAACTACTGATCCAGTGCTCTAGAGCCCACAGGCTGCAGCTGCTGCAGCCTGAATGCCTGGAGCCTGTGCTTCAAAACAAGAGAAGCCACTGCAGTGAGCAGCTGGTGCGCTGCAATGAAGAGTAGTCCCTGCTTGCCACCAATTAGAGAAAGCCTGCATGCAGCAACGAAGACCCACCATAGCCAAAAACCAAAATAAATAAATGAATAAATAAAATACATGACAAAGAAATGATGATATAATTATAAAAATCTATTGCAGTAATTCAGGAGAAGAATATTTTTTAAATTTTAAAATATTAAAGAAAAAAAAAACCTAAGGACAGCATTGGCAGTATGAATAATGCTGTGGTGATGAGTTGCATCTGGAGAACTTGGCTGGTGAACAAACTGAAGAAAAAGAGAAAAATATAAAATGGTCCCCAGGTTTCCTGATTCAGAAATGGAAAATTTTGTGTCATTCTCAGAGTCAAGGAATATAGAGGGAGGAGCATGGTTAATGCTAGCTACTATTAATAATTATTGAGCACTCATTGCATGTCAAGGAGATGCTAAACACTTATGTAATTTTATTTCAAATTAACATCATAGAATATGTATTATTATATGAATTTAAAGAAGAATTCAGGGCTCAAAAAGGCAAGTAGCTTGTTCAAAATTATGTAACAACTAAATGATAGAGCTGGAATCAAACCTAGGCAGCTCTAACCTAGGACGTTGGTTCTTAAACAATACACCAGCATTATCAAAGTATGATCCAGAGGGGATCTGCATCAAAATCATCTAGTAAATTTGTTAAATCATGTTCCTGGTTCACCCAATATATGGAAACCAAATTCCTGAGGAGTGGGACTGGACTTAATGTATTTCTTATACAACTTAAAATTTATATAGCATTGTGTGCATAGTATATATTATGACATGGTGGAAGGAGAGTTACAAATTCACTTTTTAAAAAAACATGGAGATTTTAGTATATGAAGACTACGACCTCGGTTACCATTGGTGGTGGTGGTATTCAGTCGCTCAGTCATGTTCGACTCTTTGCGGCCCCGAGAGCAGCAAATGTTCTGAGGTTGGAATTTGATGAGATGGTTTAAGCCACAGTTCTCAGTCTTGGTAAAGCTTGTGTTGCTGCAACCACTACAGAGTGGTTTAGATATGCAGGAAGGATGTTGGAGTGAATAAATTATCACCCAGCTGAGCCCCTAGACTCTTCCTCCTTCATACTCTTGTTCCATGGTCTTTGACACCTACCTCCAAGTCTGTTACAAGCATGAAAGGTCTCTGTTTTCTTTTCTAAAAACACTTGCAAATTTATTTTTGCACCTTACTCCATTAAATGTCTGTTTTTAATACAAAAATATGTCTATTTATGTACCAAGGGGTGAAACTCCAGGAGCTTGTACAAGGTCATAAGTGACACTGTTTACCTTCAAGGACACCCGATGCTCTCTCTAAAGGCAGGAGGAGCCAACCTGAGAAACATGTGATTTTGTTGCTTGCTTAGGTCTAAACTTCACTACTAAATTGTAAACATTTTATTGTATTAATAATGTGTTTTTTTTACAATATTTTAAAAATAGCAGTGGTACCCAGTAAACAGCTAATGAACTTGGAAGGAGGGCATTTGAAAGAAATAAGGAGTATGAGAAATCAGAATAGACTCACCAAAACCCAGTCACATTTGGATGTCACATTAGAAAGATCCCCTGCCACCTGTGACAATTAAGTGATCTCTTCAACAGAGGACGCTTTGGTCTTCCAATACTCTCTTAAAGATGATGGCTTTCAGAAGATGGACGTCAAGCAGATCTTGGATTTGCTTTCTCATGTGAGAGAAAAATGAAGCAGTTTGGGAGATCAAATCAGATCTTTCAAGATTGAAAATGTTCAAACTAATTCTCACAATGTGTGAAGGTATCAGGATGCAGAACATTCCTACCTTTGTGGTATTTTGCTCACCTTGTTTCTCCTAAGTTACTTAAACTGTTGACAGCCTGCTTCAGCTTTGTGTTATTAAAATTTAAATGTCTGTGTTCTGGTCTATTTTGAGACTATTTGTAAGGCAAAAATATTGTACCAAAGGTTTTTCAGTAGTATTTATTAAGAAAATAAAATTTAAAAAACAATTGCCTTACCTGTTATAATATGAGTTTACTACAGTGTTTTTCAGTAGATATTAGCTTTCAAACCCACTTGATTCTATGAATATATATTTCTTCTTCAGTACATACCAAGTAATGAATTAGATGCTATATATGAATCCATTTTTGTGGTTTGTGGCTTGAGAATTTTATCGGCTCCTTCTTAGAAACTTGGTCTTTTTGACCTCTGCAGCCTTCACCAGTTTGAAAATCCTAACCATAATCCTCTGTGGGGATTTACACAGGTGTCTATTATGGCCCGTAATCTGTGATATGGCTTGCAGCATTCTTCTTGTAGAAAGGTTAAGCCCTCCTGTCTTTATTCCTGAGTAAAAAAGTCCACACGCAGAATTGTCAGTGAGCAGATGGAAACAAGCAACAGCTTCAATCAGGCCTTAAGCCCGTATCTATGGCAGGGAGGAATCTTTGTGATGAGTGAGGGCTTCCATTAGAAACTGGAGTAGTCAGTTTTTAACTTCAGAGTTACAAAAATAAAATTCTTTATCCTGTATCCCACGCTCAGAGTTGGGACTAATGCTCCCCCAAATACACAGGTACTTTTATGATAGCCGTTATGTAACATTTTAGTTGGGACAGTCCCAGGATAATGTTCAAGCTATCTTGTTACCATGTGTAAGCCCTACATTGGGGTCCCTGCCAATCCATAGGGCAGGTTACAAAGTGAAATTGCATTGCCATTTGAAGAAATCTCGCCCTTTGTTTCCAAAGGAACAATGGACACCTGGAAACGCCCTGTCTTGTGAGTTTTTCCCATCTGAGGACATAGAGTCTGTCCCCATTGCTGTGGTCATCAAGTGTTTTTCAGTATTGGTGGCACTGATATTTATCTTTCAGATTTCTGGAAAAGATATTCACTATCTTGGATTGTGTGTGCATGTGTGCTAAGTCACTTTAGTTGTGTCTGACTCTTTGCAAACCCATGGACTGTACTCCACCAGGTTCCTCTGTTCATGGGATTCTCCCAGCAAGAATACCAGAGTGGGTTGCCATGCCCTCCTCCTGAGGATCTTCCCAGCCCAGGGATCAAACCCATGTCTCTTATGTCTCCAGCATAGTCAGGTATTTTACCACTAGTGCCATCTGGGAAGCCACTACTTCAGATTTCTCTCTGTTCTCCCTAATGTCAGTAACAAAGCTATATGGCCTGAAGAGGGAACCTCAGCATGACTAACTCAGCATGACTACACAAGCTCCCATACTCAGAGTAGCCCAAGTTTCATCACATAAGTCATAAAGGAGGGGCCTTTCGCCTTTATTAGAGCCAAGGAAGAATCCAGAAGTTCCAAGACCCAAGAAGTTCCAAGAAAGGACTGGGAGTGGGGAATCCCCCCAACCAAAAATTGCCCCTCTGATATAATGAGATCAATCACCAGCCTCCCCAAAACTGTCCTGCTTGGCTCCCAATGAGCTGTATTGAAAGAGGAGAAAAAGGAGCCATCTCCTGAGGGCGATCACCTAGCCTAGCAGCTAAAGCCTGGCAGCTCATGGTCTGTTTCTCTGAGAGTTGAGCCATGGACTGTGCTACTGGTGTCTTTACCCTTTGAAAACCTTGCATTGGCAAAGCCATATGTGTGTGTGCGTATGTGCGTGTGCATGCCTCTTCGCTCAGTAGGTACAATTCTTTGCACATCCGTAGGCAGTAGTCTACCAGGCTCCTCAGCCCATGAAATTTTCCAGGCAAGAATACAGGAATGGATTTCCATTTCTTTCTCTAGGGGATCTTTCTGACCAGGCATCGAAGCCACATCTCTCGTGTCTCCTGCATTGGCAGGCGGATTCTTTACCAGTGTGGCACTTGACCATACTGATGTCCATTTCAAAATCGCAGTGGAAACAGGTCAGGAGTGCTATCCCAGAATAATGCAGCAGTTTCTGCTCCCCTGGGTTTTGTGTCATTTTTTATTTGTTTGTTTGTTTTTCCACTGTTACCAATGAAACAAACAAGAATGAGCCAGAGGCACATGGTTGCTAGGCCATTCTTTCTCAGTGTTTTTCACGATCCATGTAAGTGTTAACCCAAATGCTTCGCATAGCCACTTGTAAGCACATGCCTGCATGGGATGTAAATTTACAGGTTTGTAGCAAATCTGTCATGAGGATTCTCTATATTTCCAACTGTCATTCCCAATAGTTTGCCAACAGGTTAAGCTTGAAAAAGTAAGTTCACAATGGTAGGAACCACAAGGATTACATTATATACTGCTTATATAGAATTTCCTTTTTTTTTTTTTTTTAACTCTAAAGGGTCTAGCAGATCTTAGGTAAAAGGATGTTCTTTTTAAGTGTCCGGTCCCATCACTTCATGGCAAATAGATGGGGAAACAGTGGAAACGGTGGCTGACTTTATTTTGGGGGGGCTCCAAAATTACTGCAGATGGTGATTGCCGCCATGAAATTAAAAGACGCTTACTCCTTGAAAGGAAAGTTATGACCAACCTAGACAGTATATTAAAAAGCAGAGACATTATTTTGCCATCAAAGGTCTGTCTAGGTAAGGCTATGGTTTTTCCAGTGGTTGTGTATGGATGTGAGAGTTGGACTGTGAAGAAAGCTGAGCGCTGAAGAATTGATGCTTTTGAACTGTGTGGTATTGGAGAAGACTCTTGAGAGTCCCATGGACTGCAAGGAGATCCAACCAGTCCATCCTAAAGGAGATCAGTCCTGGGTGTTCATTGGAAGGACTGATGTTGAAGTTGAAACTCCAATACTTTGGCCACCTGATGCGAAGAGCTGACTCATTGGAAAAGACCCTGATGCTGGGAAAGATTGAGGGCAGGAGTAGAAGGGGACGACAGAGGATGAGATGATGGATGGCATCACCGACTCAATGGACGTGAGTTTGGGTAGGCTCCAGGAGTTGGTGAAGGACATGGAAGCCTGGAGTGCTGCAGTCCATGGGGCTGCAAAGAGTCGGACACAACTGAGCGTCTAAACTGAACTGAACTAACAGAGGGAAGACACTTCTGTCCATAGAAACAGTAAAAACATATCTAAAATTTTATTTATTCCTCTAAGTTCTGAAAACACATTAAAGAAGAGTAACAGCATTCGACTTTGGCTACAAAGTGCTAATTAATAACTACCTTCATTTCTCTCAGTAGTAAAATATTACATTATTTTTTAAATGAAGCTAAGCATCACAGTCTTCTAATTGTTTTACAAATATTGAATATTTAGCAGCAGTGTCTGTTTAATTATTTAGACATTTCTTAATAGTGTAAATATTATCAGCATAGCCATAAATATTTTCTGCTTTGTCCATAGACAATCAGCTAAGGATCTGTTCCTTGTACGACTTAAATTAAGATCTATTTAAGACTGCCTGCTGGCCACAAAATAATTACTTACATTTGCAAATGCCTGAATCTGTTAGTTTTAGCAGCTAGAAGTGTTCTTTGCTCTTGCAAGTAAGAAGAAGTTATTTTTCTTATATAAATTTTATTGTTGATTGTATTAGAGAGGATTAGGGTGTGGTTGAAATAGTTGAAATTTTAATTAATGTAATCCCTTTAACAGCAATTGTTTTCATGTTGATAATTCTCTATAACAACAGTACTACAGATCACACCCTTGTGAAATATTTACACTAAATATTTTAGCATATAATCTCTCCTCCAGCTTTGTCTTTCTAGAATTGTAAGATTTTCAGCTTTGGCTTTCTTCTTTTCCTCTCTCACCTAACATGCAGGGTTTCTTCTTAGGGAACCAGAAGGACTTTTTTTTTCCCTCAGCTAATTTTCTGTCAATGTCATTATCTCTAGTAAGTTATGTTGTTGTTGTTCAGTCACTTAGTCCCGTGCCCGACTCTTTGCAACTACATGGACTGTTACAGCATGCCAGGCTTCCCTGTCCTTCTGTATCTCCTGGAGTTTGTTCAGATTCATGTCCACTGAGTCAGTGATGCTATCCAACCATCTCATCCTCTCTTGCCCCCTTCTCCTCCTGCCCTCAATCTTTCCCAGCATCAGAGTCTTTTCCAATGAGTCAGTTCTTCACATCAGGTGGCCAAAGCATTGGAGCTTCAGCATCAGTCCTTCCAGTAAATATTCAGGATTGATTTCCTTTAGGATTGACTGGTTTGATCTCCTTTCAGTCCAAGCGGCTCTCAAGAGTCTTCCCCAGCACCACAATTTGAAAGCATCAATTCTTAATGGTCATCAAATCGTTAATCTCCTAAAAGAGCATGGATGCTATGAAATATGAATAGTTCAATTTTTTATGTTTGGGTTTTGGTATCTGCATTCATTAGTGTAGTTTTTCATTTGAAATGATTTGTTTACTGAATGATTTTAGTAAATCGTTGTGCTGCTAAAATTATCTCTAGGAATAGAGTCATATAAAGTATGAAATTGTCATTTTGGTTAACCTCTGATTGTCTCCTGTGTAAACTGGGAATTGCTCTTAATCTGCTCAAATGTTGTATTGTTCAGGTGAGATTTTCTCTCACCTCCCAGTATAAAATTACAATCAGTATCCTTTCTCCAACACCATTCTCTCCTCCAATTTGCTTTATTTTTCTGTATAGCAGTTATCATCATGTAACATTATGAAGCATTACATATCGGATTTTTGTTTTTGTTTTTTTTTAGTACATCTCCTTTGACTAAGATGGAAGCTATTCTAAAAGCAAGGACTTGGATTTGTTTAGTGTTATATCCTGAGAGCCAAGACAAGTGCCTTAAATATAGTAATACTGTAAGCAGTCAATAATTACAGCTTTTCTCTCAATTTCTCTGGTGTCTAAGGCACCAAATCAGTGCAAAGAAATGAAAATTTCCCCTCTTCCCAGCATGCATTTTGATAGCTGACAATTGGATGTAAGAGTAAGCATTTATCCTGGATTCGCTGTCTTCTCAAGCCAAGTGGAAGCATGTCCCTCTGGAACAGAAGCAAAGAGTACAAGATTTGGCTACATCTTCATTAATGAACTAAAGCTTTAGGTTGTGCCCTGTTGGTTGGCATCCCATCCATGTGCTTACAATTTTAAGAGTAATACAAGCAGAGAATCTCAAAGGATGCTCTCTAGAACTCTACTTATGTGGTATACAAGTAGGGATTACTAAAACAAAAAAGAGTTCCATGGTCAAATAAGTTTCTGAAACTGGGTAGTACATGAAGCTAAGGAAGGTTCTTAATATCAAGGCCTCTCAGAGGTATGATAATGCTCATTAGGGCTCTCCAAGCCAAGAAGACCTGAGGCTTGGTCATAGGTTCTTCGATTCTGCCAGCCTACTCTTGTTCCCATAACTAGGTTCCATATAGGGAGCGCCATTGACTTAGGAGTTGAAAGGGCCAGATCAGGTGCAGAGAAAGTGGGTTCCGGCTCCACCACTTACTCACTCTGTTATATGACCTTGGGCAAGTTGCTTAACACTTCTCTATGCCTCAGTTTTCTCTTCTGTAAGATAGAGAGGAGATGAAAAGGATTACCCAGCATAATACATGTAAAGCAACTGGTCCATAAATGCTAAATAAATACAGGGTATTGTCAACACTCTTTATCAGAGGTGGAAATGAGTGCTTCTTAGATATATGTCTTCAAGCATATTTTTTAAGACAGGCTTATTATTACTGAACCAAACCCAGAATCAGCTAGCTGTGCCTTTTTTTTTTTTTTTTCCCAGCACC
>NW_011495072.1:13347999-13358047 GCF_000754665.1 Bison bison bison | reverse complement strand
TTTTTTTTTTTTTTTTTGTCCCAGCACCCTGTCTCCATCTCAGAAGCTCTGTGTATCTGAGTGGAAGTGGAAGAAATGCTGTCTTTCAACAAGACTTAATACAAATGTCTGATAACTCACTTTGGTGTATCCCGCAGAGTTGATTTCCTGTGTTTCAGTATCCTTGACCTCAGATGAAGACACTTTTGTCAGGAGAAAGGTGGTAGCATCCATATTAATGATTGTGCAGATGGCTACATGCTGGTAAATTTTGCAGTGACCATATTTTTTCAGTAAATTTCAAATGAAGGTGTGATTTGTGTAAATCTGACCCCTTCCCGTAAAATGTGCATTTCCATATATTTAGAATTTATAAATCCTGACAGATTCCACAATATTTATAGCCCTCCATAAAAAGTCTTTGCCAGTTTGCAGAGCTATGCATTTGGCTCTCTGGTATGCTTAAAAGAGTTTAAATAATAATAAATTTGGTGATTTATTCCACCTGGAACAGAAACTTATTCCCCCCCTTGGCTCATTTTGAAGGGGATACTATAAATAGTGCCACAGACGCTGGGATCAGGAATAGGATATTGAAATTCGAGAGAGAACAGAAACATTTCCACTATCACTGATGCCTTGAATATCTTTTTAAAACAGTTCTGTTCCTCAAATAATGTACCTTCTCTCCTTTCTCCTGCCCCTTCTCAGTTATACTCAGACCCCCAAACTTGTTGCCAGCTTTAGGATTCAGTTGCATTAATGGGAAAGAGAGAGTGAAAGTTTTAGCTGACTAGGTAGGAGGAAATTGCCTCTAGGGAGGCTGAAGCGAGTCTCCAATGTTCATCTCATATTTCAAAGGAGTCAGCCAGTAACTGAGCATCGACGTCTAAAGTGTAAATTCATTATTTGAGACTCAGCTTATGCATCCTGTAGATATGATGGAAAGCTCCTAGTTCATGAAAAAGAAAAAAGAAAAAAAAAAAGCCTAAGAACAATGTCAGAGGATCGAATCTTTTACCCATCTGCGGTTAAAATTACCCAGTACAGGATAATAGAGAAATACCTGAATAGTTGACTCCAAATGATACCATTTTTAAAAAACAAAAAATGAAACCCAAATTGGGAAGCCAGTTGTTTGATGTGGTATCAGTCTACTGATAAAATCTGAGAGCAGCCATTTAGTTTCACATAAGTGGTGTTATAACTTGTGATATGACAAGGAAACTTATTTTCAGCTTCTTGTTGAGGTGGAATGTGAAGGAATTAGCCTTTGTGTGAAAGAAAATAATAATGGCTAACATCCATGGAGAGCTCACTGTGGGCCAGCACAGAGTAAACACATCAAATGACTGTGACTCTGTAAAAACCTTCTAATTAAGTGCTGGCTTTTCCTCTTCTGATAAGTTGGAGCACACCCCCGCCCAAAGTTTTTCCTGAACAATCCCCTTGCCTCTAGCTAATAGGATGGCAGATGTTTGGACCAAGCCCCAGAGCCTGGAGTGTACCACATTTTAATGATTTGTGGTGAACAAAGTAAATGCTTTAAAAGCAAGCTTTATGAAGCAGGGACCCTGTTACGAGTGATGGATTTGAGGTGAAGCAAAAAGAAGCTGAATGTTGTATGGGGGTATTGTCTCCCAAACAAATCTATGGTTCATTGCAAATTCTAAAGCTTTACTTGAAAAATGACTTTTTAAAAAACTGTGCTCTTGAGGAACGCCCTTGAGGCACAGAGGAATCTCCTTGCTTTCTATAGCATCTTTCTAAGGGGATGTGGAAGTATTGAGCTCTTAGTTGCTCAGTGTCTTTGTGCTTCCGGGATCACATTATGGGTCTAACACATATGGGATAAATAAACTGTTTCATTTCTTAAAGATCATGGAAGGAAACAAGACAAGAAAATTACCATATTGTCTCTATTTTTTTTTAAGCTATTAAAGAGGAGAATCCAGTTATGGCAAATAAAAATGATTGCTGCAAACAGGTTGGTTTTTTTTTTTTTTTTTTCCCTTCCTTTTTCTCCTAGCCTCCTACTCAGTAATAGCAAGATGGCAAGACTTGTGTCATAGCAGTGTTTTGACGCACCCTCTTTTGTTCTTCTTCCATAGGGCAACCCGTACATGTGCAATAATGAGTGTGATGCAAGTACCCCAGAACTGGCACACCCACCGGAACTGATGTTTGACTTTGAAGGAAGACATCCCTCCACCTTTTGGCAGTCTGCTACTTGGAAAGAGTATCCCAAGCCTCTCCAGGTTAACATCACTCTGTCTTGGAGCAAAACTATCGAGCTAACAGACAACATAGTTATTACCTTTGAATCAGGGCGTCCAGACCAAATGATCCTGGAGAAGTCTCTTGACTATGGACGAACGTGGCAGCCGTATCAGTATTATGCCACAGACTGCTTAGACGCTTTTCACATGGATCCTAAATCCGTGAAGGATTTATCACAGCATACGGTCTTAGAAATCATTTGCACTGAAGAGTACTCCACAGGTTATACGACAAATAGCAAAATCATCCACTTTGAAATCAAAGACAGGTTCGCATTTTTTGCCGGACCTTGGTTACGCAATATGGCTTCCCTCTACGGACAACTGGATACAACCAAGAAACTCAGAGATTTCTTTACGGTCACAGACCTGAGGATAAGGCTTTTGAGACCCGCCGTCGGGGAAATATTTGTAGATGAGCTACGCTTGGCACGCTACTTTTACGCAATCTCAGACATAAAGGTGCACGGAAGGTAAGAAAACAGTTGTTTGGCTTGAATGAGAATGGGTGTTTCCAAAGAAAAGGCCAGTTTGCTGGTTGTGCAGCTAAAGAGTGACATTTGTCACTTTCTATTGCAAGATTTTCTCAGGAACACCGGCCTAGAGGTAAGTTCTGAGGCATTTGAGACCCTTCTAACTCAGCAGTAATTTTTGATCGCAGACTTGCTGTCACTGATCCTGAACCTGGTGGGATTTCATAGCATTTAAACCAAAGGCAAAAAAAAAAAGAAAAAGAAAAGCATCTTACTTGAGACCAAGGAACTCCTAGGTCAGGGGGTGGTTTAAGTCCTTAAGGTAAGGAAGCCAGGGCAACAAAGCCAGCGTCTCTGTAAAAGGAACTGAAAAACAGTTGTTCTTACTATTGTTTTTGAATTCAAGAGAGGGTTTTAGCATGGCGCAACTCTCTGTTTATGTTTTGTTATGTAGTATTTAAAAAATTCTGAAAATGAAAATTATATCTCTTTACATTTATTAAATCGGAACCAAAAGCAGTTAGGAAACATTACATTTGTTAAAGCAGGGAAACCTTTACTTTTCAGGGTTTTGGATGTTATTATTTAAAAAAAATAAGCTATCACTTAAAATATGAGTCATGCTGTCTTCATTTTATCGGTCAATTACAGGCTGACCAAAGTTCAAATGCATTAATGCTCACAGTCAGGTATGTCTTTGTTTTGATAATATACCAGAGACACAGTTGAGCAGGTTTCCAAGGACTTTGAAGACATTTAAATAAAAAACTTGAATAATGAGAACCAAGACCACCAACAGAGATTTTCAACCTAATTTTTTTGCGGCATATTACCAGAATAACCAGCTGATGGGAGTTGAAGCATGAGATGATGAGGTAGGAAAACTAAATATAAGAGTGGAGTACAGAGCACAATGGGAGGAAAAATGGAAGTGTGAAGCAGAGCAAAAATCATTCTAAAAATGCCAAGAGAGCTTTAAATCAAATATATGACAATAAGACTATAAACAGTACATACATCATGTAGCTTTAGTTAACTGTGTAGCTTTATTTAATCCTATGTATAAACAGTGCATATATTGTGTAGGTTTAGCTAAACAACAAGTCAGGATTCATTACGTTTACTGGCTTCCAGCATCTCTAATGGCGGCTTAGTCCTCAGAGACTAGAGAAGTGTTGAGACTCGCTGGGCTTTCAGAGAGTTCTCTCAACCCAACTTTAGTGATAGCACTTACACACTTGTGCACTGGAAGAAGTGGTCACTGCTGCTAGGTGAGGGCCATAGTGGGCATACAGAATGAGCTGGTGGGCATGAGCTCAGTACAGTGGCAAAGGGATTGTACCTTATGGAATCTTACTTATGGAGAGTAGCAGGAACTGATGGCCACCTATTCTCAGCTTTGTTCTAGCTTCACGTTTCTCATGGAAGAGTCAAGAGTCTTTAGCTATGGAGCCTCTTTAAAAACTTTTAACCGAGGCTTGGTGAAGTTTGGTGAAGTTATCTTTAGAGCAAATCTGAAAGAAATATGCACTGGTTCAATATTGAGCTTGTGGGTTCTAAGGTTCATATATTACCAGGGTATAATGAGAGAGCAGTGTAGAGCTATGACCTTAAATATGAGCTTGTGATTTATAATAAAAAGCAGCTATTGTACTTGTGACTATTTTAGCACAATATCAGTTTCCAGTATCTTATTCTTGGGAACATGTAATATATAAAAATAGTTGACATTGATATTGTTAATAACAGCAAACCATAGCAAAGTAACAGGTATTCTGTTTTATCTACAAGAATAATTGCTAAATTAATAAGCTGATATTTGAATTTGAATCCCAGTATGATCTATATTGTTAGGTAGAATCACCTAGGTCAGTTTACTTACAGTTTGAGAACTCCTTAATCTAAGCCAAAATCTTTATAGTCCAACTTCTCTAAAACTCTCATTTTACATTTATAAAAAAGGCAGTCTTGTGATGTTCTTTGGCTGGGAAATAACCATTGTTAGGCCTTATTTCTGTCATTAGATATTTATTTTTGTTTCCTCTGAGTAGTCAAGAGAGTGTAAAGTATATTTTGAAGCTAGAGGCATTTTTGTGCATTCTCTATGGGGTCAGACAGACTATGACCTAAAGGTGCCATGGTACAAGTGTAGAACCCCATCGGATTTATCAGTTATCTTTTAGCCCTCACCCTAGTACTCTCCTTCAGCTGCATTTCAGTGGTTCTGAGGAGTTTGGAGGAGCCCTCCTCCCTTCTCTGGAACTCACCTCTGTCTTTTCCTGTTCACCAGTCAACTGTAAGCTGGTGAGGAAACAGCTGGGCAAAAGAGAAAGGTCCAGTAGAGGTGAGCCCCTTCCATAAAGTCCCACTCTGTCACTTCCAAACTCTGTCCAAATTCCTCAGGGCAACATCTGTGCTAGGCACCAGGTGGCCGCGGTATTTTTAGTCTCAGAGGAGGGACTAAAGATCTAAGGCCTGATGGCTCCGGCGTGTCTCCAGCTTCTAAGTTATGTAAGGAAGATGGAGCCACCAAAGGGGACTGTTAAGTTGTTGCCTGGTTCACAGCCCTTTCAGCAAAGAAACTGATACAGAGTAGAAAATTCCCATTGGGTGAAAATCCTGAGTTTTCTTCTTCCTGCATAGTAAATAATCTACAGAGGGGTTGAACATTAATTGATCATGTCTAAAATAAAGTTCTAAAAGTTTCTTTTCAAGAATATTATAAATACAAGCTTTCCAAAATATAACTGAAGTCTTTGCTTCCCTCAGCCCACTCTTCTCCAGCCTCGATGTGATTGCAACGTGTAACTTACTTTTACATGTCTGTGTCTGATCATGATAATAGATGTTTTTCTACCTGTCACGCCCCCTCCACCCCCATCATAATGTGAGAATTGGCATGAGTTATTTGGGGGAAATGGGTAAATTTCCTTACAATCAGATCAGATCAGATCAGATCAGTCGCTCAGTCATGTCCGACTCTTCACGACCCCATGAATCGCAGCACGCCAGGCCTCCCTGTCCCTCACCAACTCCCGGAGTTCACTCAGACTCACGTCCATCGAGTCAGTGATGCCATCCAGCCATCTCATCCTCTGCTGTCCCCTTCTCCTCTTGCCCCCAGTCCCTCCCAGCATCAGAGTCTTTTCCAATGAGTCAACTCTTCGCATGAGGTGGCCAAAGTACTAGTGGACACATAATACTACAGGTTTTTTCTGCTTGAAATAGTAAGCTATGAAACAAAAACAGTGGAGTGTCTTTGTTCAAATTGACTGAAGACTATGAAGTCCATTTCTCTACTTCCTGTGCACATATGTGTATGTTTTGTACTGGCTAGTATAATTTGCTGTAAAAAATGATGTGTTGATTGTTACTAAACCAGTGTAGCATTTATGTTCTTTTTTAGCATGTGACACATCTGATACCAGTTTCACTGGTGACAACAACTGTAATCACATCATAAAAATTTTATTCCTCATTTGCCCACACTTTTTTGGCTTCCATTTACTCCATCTTATTGTGTAATTTATTAAGATAATGGAGGGAAAAGAAGACACATGGCTGTTGGCATTCTTAGTGATTCTGTGTTACTTACATTGTTCAATAAACCTAATAATCTTCATGGACTAATTCTGACTTATGGATGTCCTGCTTCAGTAAATCAGGGTGATTTTCTCTAGTGAATAATAGAGGAGTGTGCCAGTACCTTAATTAAAGAGTGGCTCTCTTAGTCTTGATCTCATTTTAATTTACAGGGTAATACTACAATAATATTACTAATGGAAAGTACATTAAAGGGCATCAAGTAGCATTAACTGTATTAAATTATGGTACTTGTGTTAATTAACTGGTGAAGCAAGATGGTTCTAATGGCCAAAAAGGTCATCTAATGCATAAATAAAATCTCCCCAGATGAGGGGTGAGAGGAAAAGTGAAGAGTAGATGTTTGTTCTGAACATCTTTTTTATACAGACAGACAGTTAAATGCCCAGGCTGATTAAATACAGATAATGTCCAAAATGTATTCTTAATTACACAATTGGAAGTTCTGCTTTTTAAGTGTTTTGTTTCTGTCTAAACAGATTTAAGTTAATCAAAAAGTAAACATTATATTTCTCAGACAGATAGACTTTATAGAATATAAATTCAACATTATTGTTTTTTTGAGGTGAAAAGCTTCAAGGAAGTAATGTGATTTACTGTAATAGTCTGAAAGACCGATGATCACTGGACAATATGTTCATTGTTTTGTAAGATATATTGTCAGCAATGTATCATATATAAGATAATAGAAAAATTTTTTTCAACCTCTAGAGATTTAGCATAGAATTGTAAGAACTTTTCTCAGTGGTAGAAAACGCTAATGAACATCTCCATTACTTGCCTTGTTATACAATATTCCTAAACATAATTATCAATATTTTTTTCTCAGTGGTGTTTACTCATTTCTTAACCCCTTCAGAGCCTACCCAAGCTCTCTATAGGCAGTTGGCTGTCAGTTACTAATTAAAGAATTGACGTTGCCCTCTATGCCTCCATCTATCTTTAAGAAAGGAGCCAGGGAGCACTCGCACAGAAGCCCCACTTCTACACAGTTTTGGGTGCTTTCTTCCCTTCACTGATGCCCCAGCTTAGAACCACAGCCTCCCTGCCTAGTCTCAGGAGCTGGGAAAGTCCAGGGGCAGAAGTATTCTCTTTAGGTGTCAGGAGTGAGAAAGGCCCCCCTCTACTCTTACCTCATAAAGAATAAGACATACTCGTAAGCCCTCACTATAAAATATGACTGCTGTTGTATTTGCTCTAATTGGGACAAAATGTGGTTGAAATTCACTTTCTTGAAGGAAGGTTTTCAAATGGTTAGTGTACAAACTTGTGATATTAGGTAAGTAGAAACACCTGTGGAAACTTAAAAGTATAAAAGCACCTGAGCATTCTACAGTTTTTTTTTTTTTTCAAATAATTTGCAAAACACATGTAATACAAAAGTGCTCTGCTAATTATAAAAGACTTACATTTATCCTACAAGTTCTCCTACTCTTTTTTCTAGCTGCAATTTGAATAAGTCCACTAAAATATTTGCTCTTCACTTCTCCTGTGAGAGGCATCCTGAAGGGTGCTTTTGACACATTTGATCTGGCATTTGTCCATTCTTCCCAGTTAGTCCTGATTATTATTGGGCTTTGCTACTGCTTAACCGACTCTGCTTTTGTAATACCTTTCTTCTTTCTGTCACCCAAAAAGACTTTACCTCTGCTCTGGGACCGATGCTGGGCTAGACAGTGGCTATACAGAGATGCAGAAGGCATAGTGAATGCCTTCAAGGAACTGATATCCAGAAGGGGACCAGACATGAAACAAAACATGATGACAGTTTGGGTTAAATGCCTTTACTGTGTGAGTGTGTGAAGTGCCCTGGAAAAAGAGCAAGAAATACTAACTTAATCTGGGCAGCCTAGCAAAAGTTTTGCTAGGCTTTTGTGTGATATCACTTTTCTGTGATAACAGTTGTGTGATATCTTGAATATGTGCCTTAGAATGCCAAGCAGCCAGTGCAAAATGAATATCCTAGGTTACAAATTATGCTTCACAACAACAAAGCATGTTGAGGAACTCCATTTAGTGAGGAATTTGTGGAGTGGACAAATCCTCGGGGACATTCTTCTGTCTTCTTCCTGTGGACCTTTAGCATCTCCAAAAGCCTTGAAGGATTCCTGCAGCTTGGTATCTGAGTTCCCCATGTCACAGGAAATCTACGATTTTATGGGTTCTAATATATCAACTAAGTATAGGTGAGAAGCATTCAAGGCAATGGTATTAAAGGATGATCCAGTGTGGCTATATTAACAAGGAAATACAGAGTGGGACAAGGAGAGCTCTAACATTGCTTAATTGTGGAGCACCTGTAACTGCAAGTCTTGATGCTCAAATGGAGTCTGTGAAAGTTCTCCAAATTCCATAAAAAGCCATCAGAGCATAAGGGCTTAATATTTGCTTACAAAGTCAATAGGACTTGGCAACCTATCAGATTTCAAAGAAGGAAAGACTTTAGTAGAGATCCAAGTGGAGAGTTCAATAAAGGATTTGCAAATATTGCCCTGGTGTCCCAGAGAGAGGTTTGTGTTAGAAATGTAGGTTTGAAAAATATCACTTTACATGTGATGGTTGAAGTTTAGGGAAAGGATGACACTGATATGATAAGTGTTTTCCCCTTATAACTATAAATGACTTTTATAAGGGCTTCCCAAGTGGATCAGTGGTAAAGAATTCACCTGCCAATGCAGGAGACACAGATTTGATCCCTGAACTGGGAAGATCCCCCACAGAAGGAAATGGCAACCCACTCTGGTATTCTTGCCTGAGAAATCCCATGGACAGAGGAGCCTGGTGGGCTACAGTCTATGGGGTTGCACGAGTCAGACACAACTTAGTGACTAAACCAACACCATTGTCATTTATAGAACATTTACAGAACTCCCTGGAGTACTGTCATTTAAGAGGTAATTTAAAATATATATCAGATCAGATCAGTCGCTCAGTCGTGTCTGACTCTTTGCGACCCCATGAATTGCAGCACGCCAGGCCTCCCTGTCCATCACCAACTCCCGGAGTTCACTGAGACTCACGTCCATCAAGTCAGTGATGCCAACCAGCCATCTCATCCTCTGTCGTCCCCTTGCCCCCAATCCCTCCCAGCATCAGAGTCTTTTCCAATGAGTCAACTCTTCTCATGAGGTGGCCAAAGTACTGGAGTTTCAGCTTCAGCATCATTCCTTCCAAAGAAATCCCAGGGCTGATCTCCTTCAGAATGGACTGGTTGGATCTCCTTGCAGTCCAAGGGACTCTCAAGAGTCTTCTCCAACACCACAGTTCAAAAGCATCAATTCTTCGGCATTCAGCCTTCTTCACAGTCCAACTCTCACATCCATACATGACCACAGGAAAAACCATAGCCTTGACTAGACGAACCTTTGTTGGCAAAGTAATGTCTCTGCTTTTGAGTATGCTATCTAGGTTGGTCATAACTTTCCTTCCAAGGAGTAAGCGTCTTTTAATTTCATGGCTGCAGTCACCATCTGAGGTGATTTTGGAGCCCCAAAAAATAAAGTCTGACACTGTTTACACTGTTTACACTGTTGCCCCATCTATTTCCCATGAAGTGATGGGACCGGATGCCATGATCTTCGTTTTCTGAATGTTGAGCTTTAAGCCAACTTGTTCACTATCCTCTTTCACTTTCATCAAGAAGCTTTTTAGTTCCTCTTCACTTTCTGCCATAAGGGTGGTGTCACCTGCATATCTGAGGTTATTGATATTTCT
>NW_011495072.1:13339795-13347363 GCF_000754665.1 Bison bison bison | reverse complement strand
TTCTAAGGCCCCCTTGACTTCACATTCCAGGATGTCTGGCTCTAGGTCAGTGATCACACCATCGTGATTATCTGGGTCGTGAAGATCTTTTTTGTACTATATATATATATTTATTTATTTGCTTATATGGCTGCACCAGGTCCTAGTTTTAGCATGCAAATTCTTAGCTGTGGCATGTGGGATCTAGTTCCCTGATCAAGGATTGAACCCGGGCCTCCTGTATTGGGAGCTCTAAGTCTTAGCCACCGGACCACCAGGTAAGCCCCAAGAGAGAATTTTTAAAAGAAATTAAAAAAAACTCTGAGAAACAGAAGGAAATCAGAAAAGAGGGGAATGAGTTAATTCCCCTGTTAATATTCAAGTAGTATGCCTTTGCATTTGTACAGCATGCAGGTTCTAAGATTCTTGTCAGACCCCTCCTTTCCTTTAATCCTTACCAGTAGCCTGTGAGGCAGGTGCCATTAATTCTATCTTATAGATGAGAAAACTGAGGACCAGACAAGTTCTATAACTTTCTTTTAAATATCCTATACATGATAAAGTAACAAAATCAGGTTGCTATTTATGAACTTCATATTTTCTATTATTCTCTTGTAGCCACACCAGCCTGAAGCAAGCTCAATAGACAAAGAATACACAGAATATCCGCCCACCCCACCACCCCACCACCAAAACCCATCTTTAAATGGCAGTAATGAACCAATAAGTCTTGTGGCTGTATCCTTCTTAGAATGTTCGGGAAGCCACCTCTCCAAGACTTGTGACCCAGTTCAGTTATCCCCACTTTGCTTTTTACAGAAGATCTATGTTAATATCTGTTTTTGCTAACCAAAAGGAGTCTGAAGAGGATTTTTACCTTTATTTAAAAACGAGAAGAGCAAAAATAGCATTTAGGGATTGTTTGGCCGCAAGCCCTCTTGGAGGCAGCGTGCACCATGAGCGGCCTGGTGAGAGCTGCATCACCAGGCCCCTTCCCTGGGAACCACACTCATCATCTCAGCATCGAGGCTCCACAGTTTTGATCTGGGTCTGTGAGTTTCTGGGCTCTATCTCAGTTTGTTCCATGCATCTGTTAGCAAGAAGTGTCCTAAGGTAATTGCTTCTTCATTTTAGACCTTTTAGCTTAGGAAAGGTTTTACAGGAATGCCCTGTTTTCCGATAGTGAAGGAAACTTGAATTTCATTATACCAGATTGCATCGCATTTATCTGAACTTCTTATTTCATTTTACCAACTTTATAATGTGTGATTGGGCTAATTTGTCACATTGTATTAGATCTAAGTGTTTTACAGCTAAAACAAAATTATGTAGTTGCTCATTTTCTGAGGGAGAAAATAAATGAACTTAATTTTCTCAATATTAATTTTTCTCATATTTTCCATAGACCTTTAATACCTGCAACTACTCCCACTTAATAGACATCATCAAACAGTGAAACAATACACAAATATTAATGGATAAACTTAGAAATAGCCAACTATCTTAGTTATTTAAGAAAGTATATCTTTCCGTTGAGAGCAGTCAAATTTTCCTTTTAACTTCTTATGTTAGTCCACATTCTGTCTTCTGGAACTATAGTGACCATGTGCTGCCTCTTTCATATAGTAAGCTTTCATACATTTGCAATGATTCTATCCCTTGAATTCTTCTTAAAGTAAATTTAACCATTATATCATCCCAAAACTTTCATTTTAATTTCTTCTTCTTTTCAAAAGAAAATGAAATTCAATAAATGAGAGCATTCAGATGAAAAACTTAATAACCATACTTAAAAATAAAAAACAATACAAAGCATTGCTACATAACTGCAGTGGAAATGCTTAAAATAAAGATTTATGGTATGAATCCATGTTAAGTGGACAATAGAGTGCCATTCTGATTCAGAGTATATTTTTTAAATCCTTAAGGATTTCTTGAATTATAAAGAGAATATATGTATAAGCAGCTCATTTTCCTTTGAGATTTGTACCATTATAAGGAGAGAATATGTCTAATAATTTCTCCAATTAAATTATGAACTTCATTAGTGTGCAGAAAAACAACCCTGTTTAGGAGCTTGTCTCTTTATCCTAACTCCTCAGTGCTAGAGATTTTTTTAAACTAGTGGATTGTTAAAGGGAAGATGTCTCCTTTATAAGAAACCAAAGGATATTTTTCTTCCCTCACTTAACTGAGCATTTTTATAGGAAGTTATGTTCTGGCTACATCTATATGACCAATCAGTGGGAAATAGGCATACACTTAGCTTTTCTGTCCAGCTTCAGAACCATGTTTTTTATTCTAATTCAGTGGTTGTGGTCTTTGGAAGGTCTTCTTGATTTTTTTGTCCCTAGGATCAAAGGTATTTCATAACACATTAGGAGTTCTCGGCCATTGGTTGATATTTAGTGTAAGAGATTTTGTGGATCTGTGTGACCAATGATTCAGTAGAAACGTTCTTTCCATTCATTCTCCAAATATAAGAACAAAAGTGTTAAGGTCCTGGTTTTTATCATAGTAATTTGACTGTGTGGATAGATATACTGATTTTGTAGCCATATAAGTATAAACTCCAATTCATTAAGCCACTTTTAGAATAAAAAATGTTAGCATAATCAGAATTAACTGTGCTGTATATAAATTCATGATTGCTATTTCTGCCTATTTTATAGGTAAGAAAACTAGAAAACTATATCTAAACAAGATCAACAATTAGTGGCAAAGGGATTTTTTTGCTTTTTTATTTAAAAATTTGTATACAATTTTAAAGATTACTTTCCATTTATACTTATTAAAAAGTATTGGTATATTCCTCATGTTATATAATGCATTCTTGACACTATCTTATACCCAATAGTTTGTATTTCCCACTCCCCAACCCGTATGTTGCCCCCACCCCACTGGTAACCACTAGTTTGTTCTCTATATCTGTGAGTCTGCTTTTTTGTTTTATTCATTTGTTTGTTGTAATTTTTAATTCCACATTTAATGATATCATATAATATTTGTCTTTGTCTTATTTACTACACTAGCATAATGCCCTCCAGTTTCATCCATGTTACTACAAATGGCAAGATTTCATTCTTTTTTATGACTGAATGTATTCAATTATACATGTATACCACATTCTCTTTATCCATTCATCTGTGGGTGGACACTTAGATTGCCTTCCATATGTTGGCAATTCTAAATAATGCTGTTAGGTATCTTTTCAAATTAGTGTTTTTGCTTTTTGCAAGTACATACTTAGGAGTAGAATCGCTGGGTAATAAGGTAGTGCTATTCTTAGTATTTGGAGAAACCTCCATACTGTTTTCCTCAGTGACTGCACCAGTTTACACTCCCACCATCAATGTACAAGAGTTCCCATTTTTCCACATCCTCACCAACATTTGTTATTTGTGTTCTTTTTGATAAGAGCTATTCTGGCAGGTGTGAGGTGATATCTCATTGTGCTTCTGATTTGCATTTCGTTGGTGATTAGTGTGTTGAGCCTCTTTTCATGCACCTGTTAGGCATCTGCATTTCCTCTTTGAAAAAATGTCTATTCAGTTCTTCTGGCCATTTTTTAAAATTGGGTTGTTATTTTTGATGTTGAGTTGTATAAACTATATATACTGGATATCAACCCCTTATAAGTCATATTATTTGCTAAAGTTTTCTTCTGCTCAGTAGGTTGTCTTTTTGTCAATGGTTTTCTTTGCTGTGCAAAAGCCTTTTAGTTTAATTAGATCCCATTTGTTTTGTTTTTCTCTTATTTTCTTTACCAAAAAGATATTGCTGTGATCTATGTCAAAGAATATTCTGTCTGTGTTTTCTTTTACGAATTTTATAGTATCCAGTCCATGGGATCGTGAAGAGTCGGACACAACTGAGCGACTTCCCTTTCACTTTTCACTTTCATGCATTGGAGAAGGAAACGGCAACCCACTCCGGTGTTCTTGCCTGGAGAATCCCAGGGACGAGGGAGCCTGGTGGGCTGCCGTCTATGGGGTCGCACAGTGTCGGACATGACTGAAGCGACTTAGCCGCATCCTTACATTTAGATCTTTAATCAATTTTTAGTTTATTTTGAATATAATATTAGAGAATACCTAGAGACAAATGAAAATATGATGATTCAAAACCTGTGGGATGCAGAAAAAGCAGTTTTAAGAGGGAATTTTATAGCAACACAACTTACTTCAAGAAACAAGAAGTATATCAAATGAAGAACCTAACTTTACACCTAAAGGAATTAGAGAAAGAAGAACAAATGAAGCCTAAAGTTAGTAGAAGGAAAGCAATAAAGATCAGAGCAGATATAAATGAAATAGAGCCTACAAAAAAAAATAGAAAAGGTCAATGGGACTATTAATAAAAGCTGATTCTTTGAAAAATGTAAACAAAATTGATAAACTTTTAGTCAGACTCATTGAGGGAAAAAAGAAAGTGTAAGTGGCTCAGCCGTGTCCAATTCTTTGTGACCCCCAAGGAATTCTTCAGGCCACAATACTGGAGTGGGTAGTCTTTCCCTTCTCCAGGGGATCTTCTCAACCCAGAGATCAAACCCAGGTCTCCAAAGGGAGCAGTCCCAAATCAATAAAAGCAGAAATGAAAAAGAAGTTATAACTGACACCACAGAAATACAAAGACTCATAAGAGACTGCTGTGAACAGCTACATGCCAAAAAATGGACAGCCTAAAAGAAATGAACAAACTCTTAGAAAGGTACAATCTCCCAAAACTCAACCAGAAAAAAAAGTAGAAAATAGGAACAGATCAATTTCCAGTAAGGCAATTGAATTAGTAATTTAAAAGTGCCCAGCAAACAAAAATCCAGGACTACTGGCTGAATTCTGCCAAACTCTTTAGAGGAGTTAACACCTAAACTTCTGAAACTTTTACAAAAAATTGTAGAAGAAGGAATACTTCTGAACTCATTCTTTGAGGTCACCATTACCCTGATACCAAAATCAGACAAAAATATTGCAAAACAAGAAAATTATAGGCCAATATCATTGATGAGCATAGATGCAAAAATCCTCAACAAAGTTCTAGCAAACTGAATCCAACAATTCATTAAAAGGGTTTTATGCCATGATCAAGTGGGATTTATCCCAAGGATGCAAGAATTTTTCAATATCCATAAATCAATCAGTGTAATATAGCACATTAACAAACTGAAGGATAAAAATCATATGATCTTTTCAATAGATGAAGAAAAGGCTGTTGACAAAATTCAACATCCATTTGTGATAAAAAAAAATCTCTCCAGAAGGTAAGCAAAGAGGTCTCCCTCAATGTAATAAAGGTCATATATGACAAACCCACAGCTAACATCATACTCAGTAGTGAAGAGCTGTTTATTTCTGTGAAAAGTTCTTTATTTTCCTCTAAAATTTGGAAAGAGACAAGCATGCCCACTCTTATCACTTCTATTCAACATAATTTTGGAAGTCCTAACCACAGTAATCAGAGAAGGAAAAGAAATAAAAGGAAGCCAGATTGGAAAGAAAGAAATAAAACTCACTGTTTACAGATGACATTATACTATACATCGTTGTTTTTGTTCAGTCGCTAAGTTGTGTCTGACTCTTGGCAATTCCACGAACTGCACCACACTAGGCTTCCCTGCCCTTCACTGTCTCCTGGAGTTTGCTCAAACTTATGTCCATTGAGTTGGTGATGCCAGTCATAAACTATACATAGAAAATTCTAAAAATGCCACCAGAAAATCACTAGAACTTATCAATGAATTCAGTTAAGTTGCAAGGCACAAAATTAATATACAGAAATCTGTCACATTTCTATACACTAAGAGTGAAGTGAAAGAAAGTGAAAGAAGCAATCCCATTTATAATTGCATCAAAAATTATAAAATACTTAGGAATAAACCTACCTAAGAAGGCAAAAGACCTTAATCCAAAGACTATAAGATGCTGATGAAAGAAATTGAAGACAACGCAAACAGGTGAAAATATGTGCTGTGTTCTTGGATTGGAAGAATCAATATTATTAAAGTGACCATACTACCCAAGGCAATCTATAGATTCAGTGTAATCCCTTTCAAAATACCAATGGTATTTTTCACATAAAATTTTGAAATTACTTATGTTTTGGCCGATAAGTTCATTACTGAACCACTTGAAAAAAAATTGAATGAATGAATTGTTCTTCAGTCACTAACTTGTGTCTGACTCTTTGCTACCCCATGAACTGCAGCATGCCAGGCTTCCCTGTCCTTCACTATCTCCCTGAGTTTGCTCAAACTTAAGTCCACTGAGTCAGGGATGTCATCCAACCATCTCATCCTCTGTCACCCCTTCCTCCTCTTGCCCTCAGTCTTTACCAGCATCAGGGTCTTTTCCAAAGAGTTGGCTCTTCGCATCAGGGGACCAAAGTACTGGAGCTTCAGCTTCAGCATCAGTCCTTCCAATGAATATTCAGGGTTGAGTTTCCTTAGGATTGACTGGTTTAATCTCCTTGCTGTCCAAGAGTCTTCTCCAGCACCAGTTTGAAAGCATCAATTGTAAAGCACTCAGCTTTCTTTATGCTCCACCTCTCACATCTGTACATGATTACTGGAAAAACTGCACCTTAGACTACTTTGTTGGCAAACTGATGTCTCTACTTTTTAATATGCTGTCCAGATTTGTCATAACTTTTCTTCCAAGGAGCAGTGTCTTTTAATTTCGTGTCGGCAGTCACAGTTTGCAGTGATTTTGGATCCCAGAAGATAAAATTTGTCACTATTTCCATTGTCTCCCCATCTGTTTGCCATGAAATGATGGGAATCGATGCCATGATCTTTGTTTTCTCAATGTTGAACAGCCTAGGTTTAAAATGTGTGATATAAGAGACTCACATCATTGGTCCAAAGATGCCAATCCAGAATATTTGGATATGTAATTGGGATGGCTACTATGTCATCTCTTTCCTTGCCTAAGACTGGTGTCTAAAACAACTGATAATGTGCTGGGGATGTATTGAGAGGACAGAGGACAAAACATAAGGATCTCAATATCATTATTTGTCTTATTTTAGAAGGAAACAGTGGCACTATTGGTAAAGAATGCAGGATATGTGAGAGATGCAGGTTTGATCCCTGAGTTAGGAAGATCTCCTGGAGTAGGAAATAGCAACATGCTCCAGTTGCCTGAAAAATCGCATGGACAGAAGAGCCTGCCAGGCTACATTCTGTGGGGTCACAAAAGACGAGACAGGAATGAGCGATTGAACACAGAAGGAAACATTAACTAGTAGTCAAGAGAAATAGTTTTTAAGCAGGTCTTCTCATCTTTGAAATGAGATTGTTATACTTGATTTGTGTTTCTCAAAATTTTCTTCAAATAAAGGCTATTATGGTCAAAGACTTGGGAAATGTTATTTGCAATATTTCCTTCTAGGAGAATTACAGTATATTATATTAATATATGAGCATGTTAAAGGCCCTGACATATCCTACAGTAAAGGAACATTTCCATTTTATTTCACCAGAGCCTCCCAAAATAGTCAAAAAACTCTCTGTTGGTACCCCATCTATTTGCCATGAAGTGATGGGACCAGATGCCCTGATCTTAGTTTTTTGAATGCTGAGTTTTAAGGCA
>NW_011495072.1:13297893-13339695 GCF_000754665.1 Bison bison bison | reverse complement strand
CCATGGAGTGATGGGACCAGATGCCCTGATCTTAGTTTTTTGAATGCTGAGTTTTAAGGCAGCATGTTTACTCTCCCCTTTCACCTTCATCAAGAGGCTTTTTAGTTCCTTTTCACTTTCTGCCATAAGGGTGATATTATCTGCATATCTGAGGTTATTGATATTTCTCCTGGCAATTTTGATTCAAGCTTGTGCTTCATCCAGCCTGGCATTTTGCATAATGTACTCTGCATATAAGTTAAATAAGCAGGGTGACAATATACAACCTTGATGTACTCCTTTCCCAATTTGGAACCAGTCTGTTGTTCCATGTCCGGTTCTAACTATTGCTTCTTGACCTGCATTCAGATTTCTCAGGAGGCAGGTCAGGTGGTCTGGCATTCCCATCTCTTCAAGAATTTTCCAGTTTGTTGTGATCTACACAGTTAAAGGCTTTGGCGTAATCAATAAAGCAGAAGACGTTTTTCTGGAACTCTCTTCCTTTTTCAGTGATGCAACAGATGTAGACAATTTGATCTCTGGTTCCTCTGCCTTTTCTAAATCCAGCTTGAATATCTGGAAGTTCTCAGTTCACATACTGTTGAAGCCTGGCTTTGAGAATTTTGAGCATTACTTTGCTAGCATGTGGGATGAGTGCAATTGTGCAGTAGTTAGAACATACTTTGGCATTGCCTTTCTTTGGGATTGGAATGAAAACTTATCTTTTCCAGTCCTATGGCCACTGCTGAGTTTTCCAAATTTGCTAGCATATTGAGTTTAGCACTTTCACAGCATCATCTTTTAGGATTTGAAAAACTCAATTGGAATTCCATCATCTCCACTAGCTTTGTTCATAGTGATGTTTGCTAAAGCCCACTTGACTTTGCATTCCAGGATGTCTGGCTCTAGATGAATGATCATACCACTGTGGTTATCTGGGTCATGAAGGTCTTTTTTATATAGCCCTTCTATGTATCCTTACCACCTCTTCTTAATATCTTCTGCTTCTGTTAGGTCCATACCACTTCTGTCCTTTATTGTGCCCATCTTTGCATGAAATGTTCCCTTGGTATCTCTAGTTTTCTTGAAGAGATTTCTAGTCTTTCCCATTCTTGTCTCACCTTGCTGTTCTTTGAAACTTTGCTTCCAAATCGGTATATCTTTCCTTTTTTCCTTTGCCTTTAGCTTCTCTTCTTTTCTCAGCTATTTATAAGGCCTCCTCAGACACCCATTTTGCCTTTTTGCATTTCTTTTTCTTCGGGATGGTCTTGATCACTGCCTCCTGTACAATGTCACAAACCTCTGTCCATAGTTCTTCAGGCACTTTGTCTATCAGGTCTAATCCCTTGAATCTATTTGTCACTTCCACTATATAATCATGAGGGATTTGATTTAGGTCATACCTAGATGGTCTAGTGGTTTTCACTACTTTTTCAATTTAAGTCTGAATTTGACAATAAGGAGGTCATGATCTGAGCCACAGTCAGCTCCTGGTCTTGTTTTTGCTGACTGTATGGAGCTTCTCCATCTTTGGCTGCAAAGAATATAATCAATCTGATTTCGGCATCAACCATCCGGTGATGTCCATGTATAGAGTTGTCTCTTGAAATTAAATTAAAAGATGCTTGCTCCTTGGAAGAAAAGCTACAACTAACCTAGACAGCATATTAAAAAGCAAAGACATTACTTTGCCAGCAGAGGTCTATGTAGTCAAAGCTATGGTTTTTCCAGTAATCATGTATGGATGTGAGAGTTGGACTATAAAGAAAGCTGAGCACCCAAAAAATGGATGCTTTTGAACTGTTGTGTTGGAGAAGACTCTTGAGAATTTCTTGGACTGCAAGAAGATCAAACCAGTCAATCCTAAAGGAAATCAGTCCTGAATATTCATTGGAAGGACTGATGCTGAAGCTGAAACTCCAATACTTTGACCACCTGATGTGAAGAACTGACTCATTGGAAAAGACTCCAATGCTGGGAAAGACTGAAAGCAGGAGGAGAAGGGGACGACAGAGGATAAAATGGTTGGATGGCATCACTGACTCGATCGACATGAGATTGAGCAAGCTCCCAGAGTTAGTGATGGACAGGGAAGCCTGGCATTCTGTAGTCCATGGAGTTGCATAGAGTCAGACACGACTGAGTGACTGAGCTGACTGATTGGTTCCCCAAAGAATTAGTGTTAATGGAACTCATGTTAGGGTAACAAGGCCTCTTCAATCTCCAATATCACCAGATTCTTCCTAGGCTATAAGGAAATGAAAACAATGTGTATGTTTCAACTATTTGCATTGCTAAGAACAGATTGATATTTCATACCAAGGTGTAATTTTAGCTATCATTCTTCCTAATCATTGCTACATTGAGACAAAAAATGATACCATCTTAATGAAAGGTTAGCTTTGATGGGAATACCTTTCTTTTGTTACTGTTACTCTTATTTTTTGAACCTTGGAAAGTTCTGTGTATTGTTAGGAATTATAGGAAATTCACTATTCTATTGGAATAGATAGGGATATTTTTGTTTTGTTTTTAAGCTAGAGAAATTGTGATAGAAGAGTCAGCAAAGATGTAAAAAATGAAATGCCAAGAGGTACAATCTGGTGCATTTTAGAGATAAATGGAGATGGTGGAGTATTTGTCTTCCTCTCAGATGTGGCTCCTCAAACTCTAATTAGAGCAATAAACTAAAGTCATATATATAAAGGAAAATAAGATTAGTTAATATTCAAAGTATTATTTTTATTTTTTCCTTTGCTCTGGAAGATATTCTTGAAACTACAGGCTGATTTTAGTTAAATGTGGGTTGCCTTCCTTCTACTTCTGAGGAGTGTTAATGAATAACAAAGGAGAGCCCAGTAAAAAAAAATTGTATCCAGCTAAGGGATATTGTCTTGTCTAGGAATTGTGTGGCTGCCCTGGCTGCTCTTACTCATTTGGTCCTGCTAGAATATCAGGGAAGCAAAGCTGTTATAACATATTGGTGACATCCATGTGTAATTATAGATCCTCCAGGGCTGCTGAGAACAAGGAACAGATGGGGGTAGGGTGGGCCAAGAGATGATGGGATGGGGAGTCTAAGAGGTCAGCAATTTGGCAGGTTGGGAGGAGACAGCCTCATGAACTCATATATTGGAATTAAACGGACAGTGTATATGCCAAATATAGAGTCATAGCATTGCAAAATCATTTAGAACTGAAAGAAACAGTAAAAATAATGTAATCTAACTCCCTCTTTTTCAGATGTGGAACAGAATGCTTAAATGAATTAACCAAGTATGGTACTATTGCATAACCAAAATTTAGATCCAGATGGAACTTGTGTTTTACTCACTGATCTTCCCTTTGTGCCTATGACTGGACCTGGCACATAGTAGGCATTCCATAAATACTTAGTGAGGGAGTAACTGAATGGGTATGGAATATCCTTTGAAGCATCAAATTCTTGAGCAACCATTCTAAGAATCTGTATTCTTCCCCTTAGGCTTCCTATGGCCACCTTTGTGTATTCCTTACACAAAACTATAAGGGAATTGGAGCTAAGCACAATATTTTTGGTAATGCTACTTTATCTAATATACTAAAATTGCAAAGCTTCAATTTTCAACCAATTGTTCGAAGTTAGAGAATAAAATTAGTCTACCTCAGGTATCAGAGTAATGCATATATTCAGGATAATAGCACCCTACCCAAACACACATTGTTTCTTCTATTATTTGTCTGATTGGTGTTTTTAAGACCAGAAAGACTCTTAGTTCTTTTCCTGGTTAAGGACAAGTCTGTGAAAAGAATTGGACTCTTCTACTACCCACCATCAAGAAATATTTAGTGGTATCAAAATATCACTGAATTATTACCTCTGGAGGCTCAGATGGTAAAGAATCTGCCTGCAATTGGGAGACTTGGGTTCGATCCCTGGGTTGGAAAGATCTCCTGGATAAGGGAATGGCAATCCACTCCAGTATGACTGAGTGACTACACTTTTAATATCACCATATGTCCCAAAGTCACCTTCAACTGATATTTGTCACTTGGGTTCAATAACCAAGGAGTTTAAAATGTATAAAAACCATCTTACAGTTTGTAAATGAGGCTTTGTCGCACAGAGTCAGACACGACTGAAGCGACTTAGCAGCAGCAGCAGCAGCAGCAGAGATTAAGAAAACAATCTCATTTACAGTACTGTCAAAAGGGATAAAATACTTAGACACAAATTTAACAAATTTAACAAAAGGTAAAAGACATATACAAGAAAAACTACAAGACATTGCTGGAAGAAATTGAAGAAGACATTTATAAATGAAAATAATCTCATATTCATGGCTTGAAAGCTATTAAAATGTCAATATTACCTAAAGCTATATATAAATAGTCAATGTAATTTATGTCATAATCTTGATGACAATTATTGCAGAAACATAAAAATCCATCCTAAAATTCATGTGGAATCTCAAGAGACACCAAATAGCCAAAGCAGTACTGAAGAAGAATAAAGCTAAAAGTCTTCTACTTTTTGATTTCATAACTTATTACAAAGGCAGTGTAGTACTGGCGAAAAGATAGACATATAGAGTGGTAGAATAAAGAGTCCAATAAATGATGTTTCTCAGGAAATCTTGAGATTTCTGAGAAGTCTTTAACTTCATGCTATATTTTTCTGCACTCCTACCCTAGATGATCAGATCATTTGAGAAATCTCATTCACTTTTAAAGCATTTTTTATTGCCCAACCTCATGCTAACTGTAGATCAGAAAAAATAAAAGGGTAGAGCATGTGCCCTTCTTGGTTCGAGGGAGAGCTCCAGATCGCTGGAAACACTCAAATGCTTTTTGATTATTTATTTTTGAAATTTTTATTGGAGTATAGTTGATTTACAATGTTGTATTAGTTTTAGGTGTACAGCAAAGTGACTCAGTTGTACATGTACATATATCCACTCTTTTTATCTTTTTTAATATTTTTCCTCCATAGGCCATTACAGAGTATTGAGTAGCGTTCCCTGTGCTATAGAGTAGGTTCTGACAGATCTACTTGTCTAGCTTTTGTGAGTTTCAAAAGTCAGAAGACAACAATCTAAAATGCAGTCTTTCATGTGTTCTAGAGTGACCCATTTAGAAGAAGAGGTAAAACAGGCTGAAAATGAGAAATATGTAGTGTTAATATCAAGAGACCAAGCAACAACCTTCTTAACCTCAGCAGGACAAAGAATGTAAAATGTACCAAAATACCATAATGTATAAACAGAAACTTATATGAAAAGTAGTCAGGCAGTGTCAGAAATAAACTATAATCAAAAAAGGGGAGAAGTCCATTTGGAAATAGCAGTAACCATCTTATTAAACTTGTTAATGAAATGCAGACATTTTACACTTTTCAGCATAGTTTATTCTTGTGGCTTAAGAAAGAAGAGAATAATCAGTCATGTTTAATTAAATATACGTGGAGTTATAAGCTTTGTGAGAACAATAATTGATAATAATAAAAAGGAGTAAAAATATTATTTAACTGGGAATCAAATCTGGATTCTAATTCAAGAACTTTAATATGGGAAGTATTAATACCTACCTTACCTCCTTTCCAAGAATTTTGAAAAATGAAAAATATACTACATATAAATGTAAGCACTTAAATATTTAGTGTTTGCTAGTTCCTAGCAGTGTGCCAGTTGCTGGAGATAAAAATATGAAAAGCCCAGTCCCTGTCCTCAAGTTGCTATCATCTGGATGGGCTGATAGCCACTTCACAAGGAAAATTATAAAGCAATGTGGTCTTTTCAGTGGTAGGGTTGTATAGAAGGTTGCTATGGTAACAGCAGGAAGGAGGAGGAAGACCTTTGGGATGGAGGAAGCTTTCTGGAAGACTTCCAATATTCTCTTCTTCATCAAGGTTATTTCTAAACAATTACCTTCATACGTTATGTCAAACCATCTGAAATTGTTACTATTAATCAGTTACAGATGGTTGAATATTATCTAATGATTGAAAATATCTAGTGCCCTATTTTAGTATCAGTACATGCTTAGAAAGTTTTCCTTCTCCTTTCCCTAATATATCTAGAAAATTTATTCACAGTAGACTTAGTTCCAGACACACAGAAATATTAAGTAAAATGTGGATTTGTAAGACTGCATGTTATTTAATCAGACTGAATGACAGGCTCAATTTTCAATACAAAGTTAATCCTGTTTTCATTAAATATAAATGTTATTTATGGAAAACAAGAGTCCCACAGAAGCCAGAGGATATCTCTCAGGGTTACACATTGTATACTTGCTTAGCAATGATGAGTTTAAACCAATAGGCTTCTTTGCAATATGAATATTTGCTCCTTTCCTTGATACTGATTGTTCTATTAGATTTTGCTATTAACAGAAGCACATGTAAAGATTCCAGTATTATTTTACTACCAAAATAAGATGCCAGAGGAAATTACTACCACAGTTGAGTTTTTGACACAAACTAAAATAAGAAAATAGTAAGTTGAAGCATATGCTTGTTAACCAACTATGGTTTACATGGAGAGGCAGCAGAGGGTAGCTGGAAGCAAGACAGACCTGAGTTCGAATCCCAGCTCCTTCACTCGCTCCTTGATAGATTTCAGAAAAAATTGCGTAATTTAAATATCTCAGAGTCTCAGTCCCCCTCCTCTGTAAAGTGAAACAAATGCCCTCCATGTTAGTGAGCTGTTTTAAAGATTATTAATGTATGTAAAATGGAAGTGCATGTTAAATAAATGGTGGTTATTATCATGGGTCCAGGACTGGTAGTGGAAATTGAATATTATGACTTCAAAAGCAGTGTTTTTTTAAATTATTTTTATTAGTCTTACTACAATATATTGAACCTATCAACATTAACCATTAATAATTTTCTGTTTTTACTAACTCTATCTTCCTATATTGTTGGACTGTATTTTCCATATTGCTGAGTTTATACTAATATATAATTCATATTCTACTGTACCTTTGTTAATGCACTTACCTGTCTTAATTGTTTCCTTTCCCTTTAAAGACTTCAGCAAGTTAAATTTATTGCTGCCATGTTTCAAGAGTTCTCTGTTGGTAGAAATCCCCATGAAAATTAAGACCAGGGATAGCAAAATGAACAGAGTAGGTTCAGGTTTTCTGAGGTTGGCTTCTTGAGCCCTGGGTAAATGCAGCTATCTTATACCCTATTTCCTCTGGGTCACCGATGGGCATTTGTCCTGACCGATGATGAGTGGCCTACTTTGACACTTTGCATGGATGACTGTTGGGAATGAAGACTGTAGTTATAAAAGATTCCTTGGTTCATCCTACACTCCTAACATTGTCACCTTGACACACGGTGACAGTATTGCAATGTCCATTGACCTTGTTGGTCAGCAGAAAGGAGAAGAAAATGTCTCAGGATCATCTAAGACAGAAAAAAAGAGTTCAGGACTTCTTTTCTGTAGGATGCAATAGCTGATGCAACTTTAGTTTTGTTTTTCCTTTGGCTTCCGGGAATCTGCTTTGGAAAGGCAGCAAAAGCCCTGTGTACTGGTGAGGTTCAGGGTCACCAACTTAAGAAGCACATCCAGTTCAGAGTCAAATCCATGGGTCATGAGGGAATTGGAGCAGAGATTTAGCAGGTAAAGGGAAAAATTATGTCAGCTCAGAAGAGTGGACAGTTAAGAAGATATGATATAAAAAGAGTTATATATTATATAAATGATATTCAAACACAATTAAAATTAGTCACTCTTTGTTAATCACCTTTTTTGATTAGTAATATTTCATCTCTATAATATATTGAGTATGTTCTATTAGTGGACTTATTGAAAATAAATATTTTGCTGGATTTGGGAGTAGATTAAAAACATTCTAACATTTAAAAGTAAAATAAAACTGACTTATGAGTACCTCGGGGAACTCTGACATATAAATGATAACCTAAATTTTTAAAAAAATGTATAACTGAAGCATTAATAGAACCATAAAGTACCATACCATATAATTGCCATAATTGTAAGACAGATGTCAAAGTTCAGACTTAAGTGCTTTATACAAATGAAACAGTAAACTATAATAATATAAAACATAGAGGAGGGCTCTGAACATTTAGATATGCGTCTTTACACTCAACTAATTAGTCGCTACTGAATGTTTTTGCTTTGCTCAATGGCATGTGGTACATAAATCACTGCAATATGTTAAATGCAAATGGTTGTTAATAGAGGAACCATCTGCTCTGTGCTGAAGAGTTTGTTAAAAAGAATGTGGTGAACCCACTCTGGATAATGTTGAAAAACTCAAATACCAAATTTCTAAAATGAGCCTCTGTTAACCCCAACATTACTAATACTCTCCTGGCCTTTTGAATTCTACAAATTCATCCTAAACCATAGTCTGTGGTGTTTGCTTGTAACCCTAAGGGACACTTACAAAGGCAGAATAGCCTCAGTCTTCACATTGCATGGGGACCCACCATGTCCTAAAATTGTGTTCAGACATTTAGAATAACCAATAAATAATCCAGATGATCCTTTCTAGAATATCTTTGCTAACATGAGTAAGACAGACCCTCCATCCTTGTCCCTCCTGGAAGCTGTTCCTTTATAGCTGTAGATCACTGGCAAGTCTCAGGCTGATGATGAATTGCCGTGGGTATCATCAGTGTTTGCAAGCTCCATCTCCTGTAATCCACAATACTGTATTTCTCCAAAAGATCATCAGTGCAAAGGGGAGCCATGATTTCTCTCCCAACATACTTTATTAGATGCTGTCACATAGCTTCCTAATAATGTCTGCCAGACTCACCAGTGACAGTGTAAAACATGGGAAAATTAGTAACAGGGCAAGAATCAGAGCCCTCAAGTTTCCAATGTCATTCTCCACTTTCTGGCAAAAAGGGAATGCTCCTTAATCCTATCCTTTTTAATCAGTTCCTGGTCAAGGTTGCTATCAGTATATTTAAGAGCCAGCTGCCATGATGATCTATTACATTAATATCTATTGGAGGTGTGCTCAAATGGTGTCATACTCAAAATAGAACTTTGGCCATGAAAGAACAAGCTTAGAAATTAACTGTGTGGATGAAAATCTTAAAGCATACAACTTCACTAAAGCCAGATGCAAGGTTTGATTATTGGCCTACTGCTAACTTGGCTTTCTCGACCCTACATTTTTTTTTTTTTTCTTTCTTTCCTTTACCCTACCCCTCTCTCTTTTGGCTTTTACACGGTCTGATTTAAGACTATGCTTTTTGGGTTTTGCCTGCGGGAGAAGAGGCTGCAGGAGAGCTCATTAGCCCAGCAGACTCTCTATCCCTGGATGAATTATACAATGAAAAACTTGCTTCTGAGGGCCACCAAAAAGAGCCAGGGCTTTGTGGAGGTGGGCAGCCCTGCAGTGCAATACAAGCTTTTTATTTGTTAAAAAGGGATTTTGTACTAAAAACATTTCCCTTTGTTTGTTCTCATGAAAAGAGGAGCCTCCTGAAGGCTGCATGCATTTGATGACTCCATTTCAAAATGAACACTTGTCAGTTTCCAAACAGGGCCGCTGTACTTGAAAGTCACACAAAACCATTCAGAGATGGAGAGACTGGCACGATAATCAGACAAGCGATACCTTTAAGGCAGAGTGTGCTGGCTGTGAATTTGAGAAGCTCGAATATTGAACTGGATGCTGACAATGATCTCGAACTTTTATAAAGCTCATGCTTTAGATCTGGAGACTAGAAACAAAAAATTTCTTGGGTTGTCTAATTACATTAGTTTATTGAGCTGTAGTACCACTTTGGTTCCCCAAACACCACTTTAATTTAATTTAGATTTTGTTACTTCTTTTCCTCCAAAAGGAAAACTTCACCATGGAGGCATATTTATTGTTTTAATGCTTATGCTTGGAAACATTCATTAATTCATTTTCCCACTTAATTACAGAGAACAGGAGGATTGATTCTTTAAACCTACAGATGATATTTACCAGAGTTTTTATGGAAATATAAGTGGAAAGTTTCTTTGACTCAAAATTATGGTCTGATTTTCCTGGAGTTTTTTTAGGAGAGGAAAGGGCACCTAGGGAAATATAAAGAGCCAACAAAAGCCAGCTGTGGAGACATGGCATTCATCAACCTTGAGTCTTCCGTATAGGGAAGTGCATTTGGGTCACTGCAGCTTTCCTTCTTGGCAGGATCCTGTGGGGCCTCCCCTGTTCACTCTGCTGATATTCGGTGACACACACACACCAGCAGGGAGAGAATTCAGACACATTCCATCTGTTGGTGTTTTAATTTTTTTCAAATCCACTTGATGAGGTGTTTGTCAGCAAACTTGTCATTCTGTTGATTTTGAGGCTGGAGCCCTCTTCTTAGGCCCAGAGATATCTCAGAGATGCAAAGTAGAATACTATAATCCTCCCTTAGTACTTTATGCTGGAAGTGCCCTCAATTCGAAAACACTTCTCTCACTTTTATTCTGAAAACTCCTTGGGGTCATAAAGTTCAGATTATCTAGTGAAGTGAAGCATGCATTTATTTATTCTCAGTGATAAGGATAATTTTTTTAAACCTTGCCTTCTTTGCAGTGTGATATTCTGCTGTAAAATAGCAGAAATTCTTGATTTGTGAATAAAATATCTAGTTTTCTTTAAGACTGATCAAAACAATATGTTTTACTGTCAGGAAGAGTAGTCTCACACGATTCAAATACTGATATTCATGGAGTAGTTCCAAAATGTCACTTCTAATATTTTTGTCTTTCTAAGAAGGATAAGATTCAGTAATTCAAAGAGAGAATAGGGATTGCATTGTATTGTAGATCGGATCATGAAAATATCTCCAAATGTTTGATTTCATCCCATTTATCAGGGAGTTAAAATCTGGTGTTCAAAAGCTGAATGGAAGATCTGGATAGTACTAGGGGTTTTATCTCCACATTGCTTGATGCTAGAATTATTTGTCAAAATAAAGGGAGCTAACATTTTAAAGCAGGTTATAAGCAGGAGCTGCAGCTTGTTATATGATGATCAGAATAATCAACCCTTATTGTTCTTTGTGTGAACCCAAAGAGCCCACGGAGTGAGTTTCCAAGTGCCATAGATCATGCTGGAAGGCAGCGTGGTCAGCAGGTCACTGGACGGTGTGTGCGCCGTGACATAGAGTCACAAACGCAGCAGCGTGAGGACGCGAGTTACTCTGCTCTTCTCCTTTGAAATGGCATTTTTCTGTGATGGGAATGTCAGATGGCATTTCAAATTATTCATGATGGCAACCCCTCAGCCCAGAACCATTGTTCTAGAAAACCTGTCTGCTCACTGAGAGTTGTCCTCATCTCCAGTAGTCGGAATGCAACCTTTTAAACACCTTAAAGATTATTTCCCCTACTCAATCCCCAAATGAAGAGTGTGCCGCCTGCCCTGGGTTTGTGCTATTCTTTCTTTCTCTTTTAGAAAACTTCCTGAATTGAAAGCTTTTCATTCCTAGATCATGTGTCTGACATGGTGAGCAATACCCTCTTCTCATTTCCAGATTGAGGGTACTCTCATTTCTCCATCTTCTCAGAATTGAGAATGTTCATTAGCTCATCTGGCATGGATTGTGTAGTTTTCTTAGCTGTTTCCTGAGAAGGGGTTTTGTGTGATTCTCACACCCCAGCATATCAGAAAAAAACACAGTGTATCAACCAGCAACAAACCAAAAGACATACCCAAGAAGCCTGGATTTCATCTGGGATCTGGGGTCTCCCTGCCACTGTGGCTGGTGTGTTGCAGTCTGACTTGCCCAGGCATTGTAATTTCCATAAATTTCAAAAAGAAGTGCATGAGACTGAGAAATGCTGAACTACAGCCAACCCAAAGTGGCTGAAGGTTTTCTCCATCATAAACTCTGAGAGAAGTTTGCTCCCTCGACACCAGCTCTATGAGGAAACTGCATTTCTTTGGCTTCGAGTGTGAATTTTGTATAGTTTTCTGGCCAGGGACTCAAGACTCGAGCCAGTCACTTTGGCTCCCTTGGGCTTTGCAGGCTGTAGAAGAAGACCAGTCATTTGAGAGCAGCTCAGATGCCTGGTGAGAGTTTACCCTTGAAGTGTGTTCCAGGCAGCAGAATAGACACTACCTATGGCCCCTTCCTTGATGACAGCTTGACTACTTAGGCTGGAATAGCTGTTCTGAATCCAGAATACATTTCTCTCAAGGTGCACTCACAAATCTCTTATATATTTAGATTTTTTTGGCAAGATTTAAAAAAATCTTTGGGGATGTCAAAACAAGTAAAAAATTTATATCCAAGATAAAATGTTCAGTGCCTGGTTTAAAAAGAAGCTTTGATCAGGCGTAGGGGACCAGAATAGCATTTGGAAGTTATTGCAAGGCAATCTTTATTTAACGTATCCCTTCAAAATTGCTTAACTATGTCTTCAGTCTTGCCCCTATAACAGCCAGGACTTTCTTATCTTGTATTTGCATTTGTAAGGATCCCACGTGTACTGGGAATTCAACAATTCCATCTTACTCTTCGTCTGTCCCTGCTATCATCTCTTACCTATCCTGGAAAAACAAAGTTTCCTTTCATTAGGGGTGTATGGACCCTGCACTGATCCTTCAAAAGATAAACTGCTAGAACTTGTCTCTGAATCAAATTTCAATTTCTTTCCTTTTTCTTTTTGTTTAATGGATTTTTAAAAAATTTATTTATTTGTTTGTTAGTATTGAGATATAATTGACATACAACCTTAATTAGTTTCAGGGAGGCAATACAATGGTTTGGTAGTTGTATGTATTGCAAAATGATCACCACAGTAAGTCAAATCAATGTCTGTCACTGTATATAGTTAAACAGATTTTTTTCTTGTGATGAGAACTGTTAAGATGTACTCATAACAACTTTCAAATATGCAATAAAGAATTATTAACCACAGTGGTTAAGCTTTACATTACATCTCCATGACTTATTTATTTTATAACTGTAAGCTTGTACCTTTTGACTACCTTCACTCATTTTGCCCATCCCATACTTGCTGGCTCTGGAAATTACCAGTCTGTTCTCTGTATCTATCTGAGCTTGGTTTGGGGTATTTTTTTCTTTTTTAGATTCTATATATAAGTGAGATATGCAGTAGTTATCTTTCTATGACTTATTTCGCTTGGGATAATTCCCACCAGGTCCAATCATGTTGTTGAAAATAGAAAGATTTCCTTCTTTTCTACAGCTGAAATAATATTCCTCTGTGTGTGTGTGTGTGTGTGTGTGTGTGTGTATGTGTGATGTTTTATCCATTCATTCATCAATGGACAGTTAGGTTGTTTCCATATCTTTGCTATTGTAAATAATGCTGCAATGAACATGAGAGTGCATGTATCTTTTCAAGTTAATGTAGTCATTTTTTCCAAATAACCCAAAGTGGGATTACTGTATCATATGATGGCTTTATTTCTGAGTTTTTTGTGCAAGTTCCATTTTTCCCATAGTGTCTGAACCAATTTACACTCCTACTGATAGTGTCCCCTGGTCCCCTTTTCTCCATATTTTCACCAGCACTTATTATTTTGTGTCTTTTTGATAATGGCCATTCTAACAGGTACGAGGTGATATCTCATTGTGATTTTGATTTGTGCTTCACTGATAATTAGTGATTGTTGAGCATCCTTCACATACCTGTTGGTCATCTATATGTCTTTGTTGAAAAAATGTCTATTCAGAACCTCTGCCCATCTGTTAATTGGATTGTTTGGTTTTTTACTGTTGAGTTATATAAATTCTTTATATATTTTGGATAATAACCCTTTATCAGATAAATGATTTAAAAATATTTTCTCCCATTCAGTAGATTGTCTTTTCATTTTGCTAATGATTTCCTTTGCTGAGTAGAAGCTTTTTTTAGTTTGATGTGGTCCCATGTTTTTGCTTTTGTTGTCTTTGCTTTTGGTGTCAAATCCAAAAATTATTGCCAACACAAATATCAAGATTACTGCCTGTGTTTTCTTCTGGGAGTGCTATGGTTTCAGGTCTTTAATTTTTAGTTATGGTATAAATTTAAATGTGGTATCCAGTTTTCCTAACATCATTTATTGAAGAGGCTGTTCTTTCCTTATTGTAAGTTTTTGGCTCCTTTGTTGTATGTTCAGAGAAGGCAATGGCACCCTACTCCAGTACTCTTGCCTAGAAAATCCTATGGATGGAGGAGCCTGGTGGGCTGCAGTCCATGGGGTCGCTGAGGGTCGGACACGACTGAGCGACTTCACTTTCACTTTTCACTTTCATGCATTGGAGGAGGAAATGGCAACCCACTCCAGTGTTCTTGCCTGGAGAATCCCAGGGACGGGGGAGCCTGGTGGGCTGCCGTCTGTGGGGTCGCACAGAGTCGGACACGACTGAAGTGACTTAGCAGCAGTTGTATGTTAATTGGCCACGTATGTCTGGATTTGTATCTTGTCTCTCTATCCTGTTCCATTGATCTATGTGTCTGTTTTTATGCCAATACCATACCATTTTGATCTCTATAGTTGTGTAATATAGTTGGAAGTTAAGAAGCCTGATGCCTCCAGCTTTGCCTTCTTTCTCAAGATTGGTTTGGCTATTTAGGGCCTTTTGTGTTTCCATACAAATTTTAGTATTCTCTGTTCTGCTTTTGTGAAAAAATGCCATTAGGATTTTGAGTGGGTTACATTGACTCTGTATATGGCTTTGGGTAGTATGGACATTTTAGCAATATTGGTTCTTCCAGTCCATAAGCATGGAATATCTGTTTATCTGTTCTTCACTTTCTTTCATCCATGTCTTATTATTACAATTTCTAAAGTCTTTGTGGGTCTGGATCTTTTCACTTTTTCTACCAACTCTCACATATGATTGTTTCTTGAAAGCTTTGTGATTTTTTTTTAAATTCTTAGCTTATAATTGATAGTATCCTATAGCAATTTTTTAAATAATAAAATAGGTTTATGTTTTCTTCTTTCTAGAAGCAACATAGATCCAAGTCTATTTAAAATTATAATTCAAATCTTGCAGTTCTGAGGGCCCTTAAGGACTAAGCATTGACTACAAACAATCATAGATATTTATTAACTTTTATCATTACTTAGAGCCAAGCCAAAAAAATTAACTTTTCTTACTGTCTCTGTAGCATTTTTAAAGAAGTATAGATGTGTGTATGAATGTGTATATATGTATGTGCACACACACATTAATTTACCCTTTTCCACAAGACTAACCCTTCCTGGATTCCATCTTTATTTAGGTTGGTCTTTGATCTGCTGGGCTCAAGTTCTTGCTAAGTACCAATTTAACTTCACCATTACCACTACCCTCAAGTTCTAGGCCACAGATTTCTGATAATCCAGTGGCTTCAATTTTCACCTGCTTTCCCAGCTTTACGGTTTATTCTTGACTTCAGTGGATTTTCTACACTCTTTTGGAGTCCCCAAAGTGTTTATCTTACATATTTAGATCTTGCGTTGTAAGAAGGTTCTAGAGTGTTCTAGACTGCCATAATGGCAGAAACAAAAGTCTTTATGAATATTTTGGACTGTTTCCTTCTTTCTTTAAAATATAAGGGGCTTTCCTGGTGGCTCAGACAGTAAAAAATCTGCCTGCAGCACTGGAGACCCGGGTTCAATATCTGGATTGGGAAGATCCCCTGGAAAAGGGAATAGCTACCCACTCCAGTATTTTTGCCTAAAGAATCCCATGGACAGAGGAGCCTGGCAGGCTATGGTCCATGGGATTGCAAAGAGTCAGACATGACTGAGCAACTGACACTTTCACCATGAGAATAGGGTTCTAGTCTGTCCTGCTCACCTTTGTAACCTCAGTGCCCAGAGAGTGTTCCCCATTCTGATTATACTTAGGATCATATCCAGTGCTACGTATTTGGTGTGGGGCCTGACATAGGTATTTTGTGAAAGCCTTTTAGGAAATTTAAATGAGCATACAGGATTGAGAAACAGCTACCTGGAATATACCTGGCAGGGAGTATATCCTCAGCAATATTTATTGAATGAATTGATGAGTGTTGAGAAACCCCTCAAGGAAAAGTTGGCCTATTTTCTAACAGGAATCAAGTAACTGGGAGATATTCATTGGTCCTTTGAGAATAGATAGAAAAGTTTGATGACTCTGGAGAGAATTTTACCTAGCCCGTTTCCATCTCGGTCTATAGCATCAGCAATTTCTAACCAAACAACACTTTCCAAATCAACAATACAGTTTGTAAATATCTTCTCTGACAAGCCCCATTTAATCAGAATTGAACTTGACAACTGTGTGTGTGTACTTTCCCACTTTACAGAGCACCGGCCTATAGTATATGAGTGCTAGGTGACCAAGGAGATGAACAGATGTGCACCGAGCACAGGAAAGCAAAGACAGGCTAAAAGATAACTCATGATTATAACATCTTTGCTAGATATCTTAACATGTAAATATTAAGGTATTTATTTAAGTTTTTATTTAAAGATTAAATCTTGGCCCCCAGACTCTCCACATGGGTATATAAGCTTCAGTTCAGTTCAGTCGCTTAGTCGTGTCCGACTTTTTGCAACCCCATGCATTGCAGCACGCCAGGCCTCCCCGTCCATCACCAATTCCCGGAGTTCATCCAGACTCATGTCCGTCGAGTCAGTGATGCCATCCAGCCATCTCATCCTCTGTCGTCTCCTTCTCCTCCTGCCCCCAATCCCTCCCAGCATCAGGGTCTTTTCCAATGAGTCAACTCTTCACATGAGGTGGCCAAAGTATTGGCTTAGACAGGCTTTAATTTTAACTATTTCATTTCTTTCATAGACATTTCATAGTTCTTTAAAAACTTGAAGTAATTTCATCTTTCATTTGACTTATCTGATAGAAATCACTGAGAAATGACCTGAAATTCTGGATCACAAAATTAACATTGAAACAGAGGATGGGCTAGCTTCAAAAGTTAAGAAAAAAGGAAAGAAACTGAAAAAAAGTACATTTTTAACATAAAAATATAAACATAATATTTTTGTCAGTGGTATTTAACAGTTTGTTTTTCACAGTGACAACAAAAATAATTATTTGTAATAGGTTTTCTCATCCTTAGCTTTTCAATTATATGTGGTTATTATAATGGTGAGTTGATACAAAATGAAGGAAAATACTGATTGGAAACATTTGAAGTATAGATGAAGTCATTTAGTTAGAATATTGAAGTTATACTTTGTTTGATATATCTAAGGAGCAATTAGAAATTCTAGCAGTAGAGGTAATATTTTACTCCACTATGGAAGTCAAATTACTTGTTTTAAATTTATGACTGCTCTTCAATAATGGATGACTCCATTCAAATATATGATTAAGATTTTTAAATATATTGAATTTAAAATGAACTATTATTGTGAACTCCATTTTAAACACTGAGAAATGTTTACATGTCCTAGGAGTGCAGTGAAAAGTTATTTTAGATACAACAATATGCAAAATCTAAAACTAAAATTTAGATATATGGGTTTTTTATCTTTGTGAAGGAAAAAGTAATTGGAAGAAAATATTACTCTCTTTACTAAGATAGCACCTCAATTTGAGTTATTTTCAAAGTTTAGTTCATCAAGCCTTCTTGGTGAAGTTGATAGTCCAGAGCTGAGCACTGGAAAATAGATGGGTATGAAGAGACAGTATGTAATTTGTTTTCCTTGACATCAGTGATTTCCTATTTGAAGAAGCTAGAATTTATCAACAACCAGTGGCCACTTGCACATAGGTTTGGCCACGAGTGGAGGCTTTCTATTCTTTTGTTCTGGATGACTCTGTCACAAGTAACATTTTTCTTCGTCGCCAGTTCATCTGCTGCATGGATGGTGTTAATCCAGCTCCCTGAAAATTTTGGTCTTCTTTTTCCAAAGTAATTTTCTATGAAAAAAAGTCTAAATTAGAATCTGCCTTGAAAGTAGTGAATTCTAAAGAGCATCTTAAGATGACAATCAAATCATTCCAGAAAAAAAAAGGCAAAGAGTTTAACATTATTCACAAGCTGATGTTGCTTGAAAACACACAATTTGAACTAAAATTTGAGCATATTTCTACCCTTTAGACATTATAAACTTGCTGTTAAGACCCTGCTGTGAGGACAGCTTTGGTGCCCCAGAAGTAAAAGTTTAGCTGTGATTAAAGGATTGAAGTCTGTGCTTTGAACTAACAATTTAGTTTTTGGTAGGTTTTCCCTGTTAATTCTTGGCTTAAAAACCTCACCATAAATTTATCCAAATGATGGCAAACTCCTACAAAGCCCATCATTGTCTTGAAAAAAAATCACAAAGTACTATTGAAAATGCTGACATCTTTATCACAAAATGCTATTCCAGTTTGGTAGGAACCTAAAGAAAGCAGCTGAAAACACAGCACAGCCTCGGTGCTGGTGGAGCAGTAGAGATCTGATGTATGCCTGACTTCTGTGTCACTGCTGTGAGCCTCCGTGTTTGTGTTTTGGTTGATCATGACAATGTAATTACATCCCGCCTGCCCAATTTTTCTCATAACTGAAGTTGATAAGTATAAACCACAGCTTATGATTGTAAATCACGGCCTGAAGCAACATGGCATGGACATAGATTGCAGAGAAATATAAATAGCAGATGCTAACAAATTGATTGACTCAATCCAAACCCTATCACAGACCAGTTAGGACATCAGAGAATCAGAGAACTGCCAAAGAACAATCTTAACTTCCCAGGAAGAGACCATGGATACAGAGTGGACAGGTCCGGTCATTGTATAAAAACTTTATAGCCTCATTAGCCTTATTCATACTTTTAAGATGATCCTTCCTCTGGAAATTAGCCCTCTCTGCATCCTTGAAAGTCGGTATCAGAAGTTAGGAGTGGCATTACCTCTTTTCTGTCTTGCAAGCCCCTACCCTTCCCATATCCATAACTGATGTATGTTCTTTAATTGAAGCTTCCTGTTTCTCTGACTAGAAAGCCTAGAGATGTTTTCATTTACAGTCACTGCCCATATTATTAGGTTGCTGAATAGTCAAGAATTGAACACATATACTGTGCTAATTCACCTTTAGGTCTTAAGGAAAAATGGTAAGGAAGAGAAGGTGAAAGAAAGGGAAGGAGAGAAGTGGGAAGAATATTTATTGAGAACAATATTTTTCTCCAGAACCAGCTGCCTTTAGGTGACTGTTGCTATCTCTAAATGCATACATTATGTAAACCTGAAGGGGCCAGGCCCAATGTGGTCCTCAAATGTATTTTATTTGGTGAGCACAGTATATCAGTTACTTTTTAAAATTTGAGTACCTTTTGAAATTTGAGTACCTTTTGAATGGAGCCTAAATTTTTCAGGTAGTTGCAGCTCCTGAAAGGTTGTTGCTGAATCACAAAAGATGCCGAGATTCTTGGCCTCCAGAGGAGAAGAATTCAATCCGGGCCAGAGATGAGGCTTGATCCCTTAGAGCTTTTGTGTAATAAAGTTTTATTAAAGTGTAAAAGAGATAGAGAAAGCTTCTGACATAGACATCAGAAGGGGGCAGAAAGAATACCCACCTGCTAGTCTTTAGCTGGATGTTATATAGTTACTAAAAGTGTGTTAGTGAAAGAAAGGAATGTCTCAAAACTCAGAGAATGGCACCAGGCCCCTCATCCACAAGATGCATTTTGAGATAATCTTGGCACCAGGTGGGTCATCCTGAGCCATAAAACGATTTACTTGTATCTTGTATAAAGGCAGATTACCATACAAATAGTTTCGTTTACATGGATTAGGAGAGCAAGGTATGAGGATAACATACTGGTTTGTCAAGTTAGTTCTGAGCCTTTAGGCAGTACATTAACATAGCTTAAGACAAGTATTTCCATAAGAGAAATGTATCGGTTAGCTCAAAATTTGAGAAAAATTAAGTTCAGGTGGAACTTATGGCAACACAGTATTTTAAGAGAAACCTCTTTTTAAATTTGTATAGAGAAGGGGGAAAAAATGTAACACTAGTTTGTTTCCTCCTGCCTCTTAAGAGAGAGAGAAAAAAATGTATGACACTTGCAGCCTCTTTCCTCCATTTGGAGACCCCTGGCCTTCCTGCCTGTTACTTCTCACTCCCACCACACCTTGTTGTCTTTATCCAGTGTCTGCTTACTTGCCTGACAGCTGAAGACACCATCCAACAGATTGATTTGGAAACATTGTCTCTTTTAGGGCATGCTTACTGAGTGCATATTAAGGTCCGGTACTGAACTTGACACGGGGCAAAACAATCAATTTTGTAATTTCAGGCAGACCCTGAAGAAAAATAACTTGGGTAAGGGAGAGAGAATGAGAAGATAATCACTTTATTTTTTTTATTTATTCTTTTTTTTGTGATTAGTTTATGAATTTTTTTAACTTTTATTTTATTTTTAAACTTTACATAATTGTATTAGTTTAGAAGTGACCTAAGAAGGCTTCTCTAAGGATAGGCTATCGAAGCAAGAGTTCCATTAAGGAGTGAGCGTTGTAAAGATGTGGGAGAAGAACATTCCAAAAGGAGGAATAGCAAGTGTAAAGACCCTGAAGAGAAACAGGAAATAGACTGTTGTGGAGTACTTGAGGTGGAAAATGATAGAAAGTGAGGTAGGGGACTTGAGCAAATGCTAGATTCTTTAGACAAATGGGAAACCTGTAGAAGATTTTTAGCAAGGAAATCAAGTACTTAGCTTTATATGATAAACAGATAACTTCTAGTTCACAGGTAGCACATACTTTAACTTACTTTAAATTCTCAAAATATTTGCAAAATTAAACACTGTTCCCAAAAAATTATTTCTGTATTCTTAATGTACTCAGCTAATCAGTATGTTGTTGTTGCTGAGTCACTAAGTCGTGTCCAATTCTTTTCAATGCCATGAACTGCAGCACACCAGGCTTCTCTGTCCATCACTATTTCCCTCTTTTCTCGAACTCATGTCCATTGAGTTAGTGATGCCATCCAACCATCTCATCCTCAGTCACTCCCTTCTCCTCTTGTCCTCAATTTTTCCCAACTTCAGATTCTTTTCCAATGAGTCAGCTCTTCGCATCAGGTGGCCGAAGTATTGGAACTTCAGCTTCAGCATCACTTCCTTCCAATTAATATTCAGGACTGATTTCCTTCAATATTTACTGGTTTGATCTCCTTGCTGTCAAGGACTCTCAAGAGCCTTTTCCAGCACCACGATTCAAAAGTGTCAATTCTTCAGTGCTCAGCATTCTTTATGGTCCAATTCTCACATCCACACATGACTACTAGAAAAACCACAGCTTTGACTATACAGACCTTTGTTGGCAAAGTGATGTCTCTGCTTTTTAAAACACTGTCTAGGTTTGACATAGCTATTCTTTCAAGGAGTGAGTTGAAGTGAAGTGAAAGTCACTTAGTCGTGTCTGACTCTTTGTGACCCCATGGACTATACAGTCCATGGAATTCTCTTGGCCAGAATACTGGAGTGGGTAACCTTTCCCTTCTCCAGGGGATCTTCCCAACCCAGGGATCGAACCCAGGTCTCCAGCATTGCAGGGGGATTCTTTACCAGCTGAGCCACAAGGCAAGCCCAAGAAGAATGGAGTGGGTAGCCTGTTCCTTCTCCAGTGGATTGTCCTGAGCTAAGAATTGAACTGATGTCTCCTGAATTGCAGGCGGATTCTTTACCAACTGAGATATCAGGGAGGCCCCTTCCAAAGAGTAAGCATCTTTTATTTTGTGGCTGCAGTCACTGTCCGTACGGATTTTGGAGCTCAAGAAAATGAAACCTTATATTGTTTCCACATTTTCCCTATTTGCTATGAAGTGATGGGACCAGATGCCATGATCTTAGTTTTTTTTTTAATATTGAGTTTTAAGTCAGCTTTTTCACTTCCCTCTTTCACCTTCATCAAGAGGCTCTTTCCTATTCACTTTCTGCCATTAAAGTGTTATCATCTGCATGTCTGAGGTTGATGATATTTCTCCCAGCAATCTTGATTCCAGTTTGTGATTCATCTAGCCCAGCATTTCACATGATGTACTCTGCATATAAGTTAAATAAGCAGGATGACAGTATGTAGCCTTGATGTATGCCTTTCCCAATTTGGAACCAGTCCATTGCTACATGTCCAGTTCTAACTGTGCTTCTTGACCTGCATACAAGGTCTTTTTACCTTCTCAGGAGGCAGGTCAGGTGGTCTGGTATTCTGATCTCTTTTAGAATATTCCACAGTTTGTTGTGATCCACATAGTAAAAGGCTTTAGCGTAGTCGATGAAGCAGATGTTTTTTTTGGAATTCCCTTTCTTTTCCTATGATCCAGCGTATGTTGGCAATCTGATCTGTGGCTCCTCTGCCTTTTCTAAATCCAGCTTGGACATCTGAAAGTTCTTGGTTCACATATTACGGAAGCCTAGCTTGAAGGATTTTGAGCAAAATCTTCTTGGCATGTGAAATGAGTGTAATTGTATGGTAATTTGAACATTCTTTGGCATTTCTTTTCTTTGGGATTGGAATGAAAACTGATCTTTTCCAGCTCTGTGGCCACTGCTGAGTTTTCCAAATATGCTGGCATAATGAGTGCAGCACTTTAATAGAATCATCTTTTAAGATTTGAAATAGCCCAACTGGAATAACATTATCTCCACTAGTTTTGTTCTTAGTAATGCCTCCTAAGACCCACTTGACTTCATATTCCAGGATGTCTGGCTCTAGGTGAATGACCACATCATGTGGTTACCGGGGTCATGAAGAGCTTTTTTGTACAGTTCTTCTGTGTATTCTTGCCACCTTTTCTTAATCTCTTCTGCTTCTATTAGGTCCTTGCTGTTTTTGTCCTTTATTGTGCCTATCTTTGTATGAAATGTTCCCTTGGTAACTCCAATTTTCTTAGAGAGATCTCTAGTCTTTCCTATTCTGTTGTTTTCCTTTATTTCTTTGCATTGATCACTTAAGAAGGCTTTCTTATCTGTCCTTGCTCTTCTCTGGAACTCCGCATTCAGTTGGGTATATCTTTCCCTTTCTCCTTTGCCTTTGTTTTTCTTTGCTCAGCTATTTGTAAGGCCTCCTCAGACAGCCATTTTGCTTTTTTGCATTTCTTTTTCTTGGGGATGGTTTAGTCATCATCTCTTGTACAATGTTACAAACCTCAGTATGTTAGAAAATATTTATTGAGCACCCACTATGTGCAAGGTCCTATGCTGAGTTCTGTTTACAGTGTAAAGATTACTTAATACATGTTCACTGGCTCAGACTTAGACACTATTTTATAACATATATTCACTAGTCACTGAGCATTTTCTATGCCTCAAAAATGCATTATTTATATTTTTCTTCCTATTATTACTAAAAAACAAACTTCAGAACCTTAAATTTGTTATTAGTCAATGTATGTGCTGATTACCCTGACACAGAACTCCTGTGTCACTCCTTTAATGCCTTTATTAATTGCATCACTTCAGAGAAAAGCATATTTCAATATGGATGTTCACAGATCCAGAAGAAAGGGCAAAAGACCTATGAAATGGGTTTGAAGGAAACAAGTCTTTTAATCACTGTCAGCACCTCTTCATCCTGCTGAAAGCCAGTGTCATTTTTGATACTCGGGAAACGATTTGTGTGGAATATATGATAAATCATTTTGTATCCTACTACATTAACCACATGAAAGATAGTGTTTGCTATGTCACTTCTGAGGATCACTTCAAAATTGTTGAATCATACCAAATTAGCCACCGAGCTCCTGTTATCCTATTTTCTAGAATCTTACCGTGTCACTGACAGGGTCTATAGGACACTCATCAAGGACCGCCTAGTTTATATATGACAGAGACAAGCATAGGGACAGAGAGAGTCCTGAACAAAGATGCAGGAAGGGTCATCTCTCACCCACCCCTCACTTATCCAGTGCTCATGTACAACCATCAGGAATTCCCTGGACACCCCACAAAGCACCCACCTCTGAAATCCACCTATTAGAATTACTCTGACCTCTGTCCCCTCTCTTTAGAGTCCTCTCTCTGATAGTGTTCCAAGTCTATGTGCCATGATATTTCCATCTCAATAACATAATTGCTCTTTTAAAGGGGTGGTGAAATCTTACCCAAAGGAGAATTTGAATGAAAATTCTAGGTACATTAGTAGGAAGCATAGGAGAGATATAGAAAAGAGCCTTTTGTCTCCCTTGAAATGTCACCATTTGATGTCTAATATGAAGCTTCCCAGGTGACACTAGTGATAAAGAACCTCCTGCCGATGCAGAAGATGTAAGAGACGCACATTGGGTCCCTGGGTTGGGAAGATTCCCCTGGAGAAGGCAACCCACTCCAGTATTCTGACCTGGGAAATCCCATGGACAGATGAGCCTTGTGGGCTACAGTCCATGGTATTGCAGAGTCCGACACGACTGAGCAACACACACACACACACACACACACACACACACACATATGCACGTGAGGCAGACCAGATACATGTGATTTTTTGGATACATATTACTGCCTAAAACTCTAGCTAGATGTGGTAAGTGCTGGGCCAGGTGTTCAATAGGTAATGCTCATTTTAGCCATACTACAGTACAATAGGATCTAAGTAGGAAAATGAAATTGTCTGTGTATAATCCTAGAACATGTAAAGCCAAGGCTGATAGGCATGTGATGTGATATGGTGGAAAGACCTTCAGAGTCTGAAGACCTAAGTGTGTGCTCCATCTCTTCTGCTAACAGGAGAGGTGTGGGGCAGGCCCCTCAGACTCTGAAACTCTTACATCATCTATAAAAATCCCACAGACTTAAATACAGAATATATGTTAAAACACTTTGTAAACTGTAAAGCACAAGGCAAATCATGCTATTTTCATTTAAGCAAAAATAGGATAAGGGCATATGAAGATTTTAAGATCTTCTTTTAGGGATTTTTTTTTTTTAATTTCTCTACCTTTCTTCACAATCTGTTTTCATTATGTCTTGATTATTTGAGGATGTGCTCAGGAAACCTTTCTGAGCAAATGTATGAGGTTCATCTCAGTGCCTCATCCTTTCACTCTATTTGTTTCCACACCCCCGCCCCCCCAGGCTTTCTTTTTTCATACAGGAAGTTGGCTTTGGGTATGCCTTTTGTATATCTTGCCAAATTAATGGTCACAGTTCCATCATTTTGTTTCTTCCTTTTCAAAAATTAAACAGAGAATTAGAGTTAGGTTTTTTTCCTTTATTTTGTAAATATGAATTTATCTAATTATACTTTTAAAAATAAAGTATATATCATCTAAATGTTATAAATGTATAATAGAATAAATGCAGGGCTTTTATTTTGGATTGTTTTCTGGGGAACACAATGGATAAAAAGCCCTGTTTGAAGTACAAATACAGAGGAACAGCATCCTGATCTACTCCTGTAAAGGAAGTAAAAGCTATTCACTCATTATTAAACTTTGAGCGTTTACAGTATGCCCAGCAGGATACAGAGTATTTCGGATGTGTAGAGACTCTCCTAGTGAGATTGCTAAAACTGTACCCCTTTGTTTACACTCCAGAAAACATCACCATCATCTTCTTTTTCCTGTCATTTATTGAGTAATTACTCTGTGCCAGGCTATGTTCTAAGTGCTTTGAATGCTTATCTCGTCTGAATTGGGTATTAGTATGTCCCCTTACAGGTCAGACTGCTAAATTACATGTTGTTGTTGTTGTTTAGTCACTAAGTCATGCCCAATTCTTTGAGATGCTATGAACTGCAGCACGCCAGGCTCCTCTGTCCTCCACTATTGACCTTTGGCACCACAGTTGCTTCTCAAAGGTCAGTTACATAGTCACATACACAACCTGGAGTCCCCATCTAGATCTGATACATGCCTAATTGTCTTGCTACTTTTTTGTCACCATGTCCCGCATTATTTAAAAAGTAGTTTTACATTTAGTACCAAAATCACAGATGAGAAGCAAAGAAATTTTACACAATGCACAGTTATACATTCACTTGGATCAGCACTAGAAAAGTATTGAAACCATATTGCAATAAATGTTTTATTAAAATTAATTTCACTTATTACTTTTTTGCATGTAAATAGTTAAAAAAATTTAAATTATATATGTGTTGCATCTGTGGCTTGCATTACGTTTCTGGTACAGAAATGCCTGACCTAAAAACAGTAGCAATCCAATATATCCTGTGGGACAACAGGGCGTATTTCTTCTGATAGACTTCATTAACAATGATCAAAGTCAACTCTAGGATCTGGTCTTCACTCACACTATAACCCATAGCTTCAGACTGTAATAGGAACCATAAAAAACAAAAACCCTGATGATCCTACAGATAGGAGAGCCAAAGGGCCACCAGTGCGGTGAGTGATTTATTGATGGTACAGATTAATCCTTCTTGGCACTTCAGGGCTCATAAAAAACAACTGGCTCCCAGCCCCATTTTTGAGAAGTTAAATGATAATTTTTAAAAATTATACACATGAATGAATATATTTATTCATTTGCATATAGGTAAACCAATATAATTTTATATGCATATTTTACAGTCACTTACCATATGTGATGTAATGATGTCTATAAGTATAAAAATTCAAATTCAGCCATAATACAGAACATACAGAATCTTCAATGAAACATAATCATATTTTTGCATATTTTTTCTATATGCCACTTGGCACAAGATATGATTTGTAAGAACTACTTAACATAATCCCTCAGGATCTGAATTCATAAGAATTTAAAGCCTGTTTTAAAGGTCTGAAACTACACTGAGTTTGTTTTGCTTGGGGGAGGGCAGATTTTAAGCATGCCACTGTTATGCTCAAGCATTATTTTATTTTACATTCTTCGGAAGCTATATTAAACAGTATGAAATTATCCTCTCTTGTTTCTCCTGCAGCAATAAACAATTCAACAGAAACTCAATTTTCTTTCAAATCATAAATGTACTATATTCCCCACTGTGTCAAAGTACCTTCTCTACTTTGCCTCTCCAGTAAGCTGATGACAGATCAAGATTCTGCTACCCATGTCTGTTCCATGTAACAATAGCAGTTGACATAGATCTGTAACAGCTCACCTGGGTAGCTCTGTTCACGTGGGGGAAAATAAAAACGTAGCAGGGCATTAAGTAATATTTTTGAATGGTATTGTGAGCATGTCCACTCAGATGGTAATTTAATCTTCACAATTTTAGACCTCCCACACAACAAATTGTTCCCTTTCAGTGGCACAGTAGGGAGAAAAGTGCAGGATACCAGCTGGCAGCGGCTGCTATGGAATGCTACCTACAAATATAGATCGGAAGTTGTGGGACACCACTCACATCTCAGAATAACTTTTTTAGGATGGCTACTGAGCAGATGTAAGGGCACTTTTAATTAAATATAGACCCAAAAATCTGTCTCAGAGTCAAAGTTTGTTGTGACACGTCCTCTCCAGAGACCTGGAAATTCATGGTTAAAATTAACTTTAGAACAAAAGGGTTTAAAGTCAAGGATGAGGCTCCAAAGGGCCACAAAAATGCCAAACTGACGGGGTTATAAATCTGTCTATACACAGAAGATCCTGTAAGGCTGTTTGTGTGTGTGTGTGTGTGTGTTTATGTCTAAAAACACTCAAAAGGATATAGTCAGACTTCAATTCTTTTCCAAATGTGAAGTCTTCCACACTTCATTTCTAGATTGAAATGGTGCAGAATTAATTCATTTTGTCCCCTGGGATTTAAGTTTTTTTCTGGGAATTTAAGAGGAATTATATGGAATCATTTTGAAATATGTTTTAATATGTTTTCAGTTCATTTTGTCCACAAAAGTTGTACACCGTTAAGTTTTTTGTCACATAGAATTCTACTTTAGCAATCTAAAAAGTCTAAATTTGTCTATCAGATTTACGGTACAACGTCATCTTGATTAAATATTTATAAATTTCTTAGAATGCATAGTTTGCTTGATCTATTGAATAAGCATACGTTCATTAGTCTTCTTTTGCGAAGGGATTCTAAGCAGAAACAATGTCTTTTATCTGTTTCTGTGTGTCTAGCACACTATGGGTGCCTAATAAATGTTTAATGACAATAAGCCATGTGATAAATCACTACTGTCCTACAGATATAATTGGAAAAGGTCTGCATCCTGAATGTAGACTTGGGCATTCTAAACCCGTGCCTGCCAAAAACAGCAAGTGTAGATCTTAATACTTGCCCAGAATTGATTTTTTTTTTCCATACAGGACCCTAAATAATGGAGGTAAGAAGTAGAAACATGCAGATTTGAAACTCTTTGAAGAAGAACACTGAATTTTCTGAATATTGGATACCGGCATGCCTAGTTCATATCAGATACTCAGTAAATAATTGTTTAGTGGATGATTATCCTTAGGGCCTAACTAACTACATTTGCAACGGTGATTAGATTTACCCTCAGAAAGCATTTCCCTGGGTAATTCTTAAAGTCTAGAATATTCCTGTTGCATCACAATCAAGCCTGGAATGGCAATGGTATTCCCATAGAATGACAATTTTTCTCATTTGCAAAACAGACAATTCTGCCACAAAATAAAAATATATATTATCAATATATGAGCCATCTCCCCTAGTCCTGAGGCTTGTGGAGTTAATCTGTGAGTGAAGTGAAAGTTGATCAGTTGTGACCTACTCTTTGTGACCCCATGGACTGTAGCCCACCAGGCTCCTCTATCTGTGGGATTTCCCAGACAAGAATACTAGTGTGGGTTGCTATTCCCATCTAGAGGGGATCTTCCCAACCCAGGGATCAAACTCAGGTCTCCTGCATTGCAGGCAGATTCTTTTCTGTCTGAGCCACCAGTGAAACCCTGTAAGATCTTAAAAAAAAAAAAAAGCTAAAACATCCACCCAGCATGGAGTAAGAAACCCTTATCTCCATATCCCCATTATTTACAGGGTTCTTGGAGGGCTTATCTGTCTGCTTATTACATTTTTGTTCCATATTCCTACTGCTACCATCTTCATCCTGTCTCTACCCCGCTTCCTCCCATTCCCTCCTTCGTTCTTTACCACATGAATGTACAGTGTGTTCCAAAGGATGAATATAATCTCAAGTGTGCAAAATACATTTCTTTATTTCCTTTGCAAAGGAAAAAAAAACTGTTGGTAGAGTTCTTTAGTACATTTAGTACTTCTTTATCTCATTTCACCTTCCTTAATAACAACTCTGTGTGGTAAATACTGTTTTTTATCCCCATTTTAAAGATAGGGAAATTGGGGCTGAGAGGAGTTAGGTGACTTACCTAAACTTTTGTAGCCAAGTAAATAACATGTTCTGAGTTGAATTTAAGGCTCCTATTCTACTACTGCACTTGACTTTCAAGTCTACGGTGATTCACTGCCTGCTCTTCAGCGGTATCATAAGTGATTTACACAGTGAGCACCATCTGTTGTACATAGCAGCACTCTTCTGGGTCCTTCAAAGTTCAGTTCAGTTCTGTCACTTAGTCGTGTCCGACTCTTTGTGATCCCATGGACTGCAGCACGCCAGGCTTCCCTGTCCATCACCAACTCCCGGAGCTTGCTCAAACCCATGACCATCGAGTCAGAGATACCATGCAACTGTCTCATCCTCTGCCATCCCCTTCTCCTCCTGCCTTCAATCTTTCACAGCATCAGGGTCTTTTCCAGTGAGTTAGTTCTTTGCATCAGGTGGTCAAAGTATTGGAGTTTCAGCTTCAGCATCAGTCCTTCCAATGAGTATTCAGGACTGATTTTCTTTAGGATTGACTGGTTTGATCTTGCAGTTCACAGGACTCTCAAGAGTCTTCTTCAACTATCCTTCACAGGTATTATTTTGTAGGATGTTAACCTGTCATTCCAGCTTTCGTTTGGTGTGAACCTGATATGTTTGTCCATTCTTTTACAGATAGCATATAGTTGCCCTTGCTTTTTCATCTGTATTTTAATTGGATGTTAGTTTTGGATTTAATATGATTCCTGAGGTTACTGATATTTCTCTTGCAATCTTTATTCCAGTTTGTGCCTCATCCAGCCCAGTATTTCACATGATGTATTCTGCATATAAGTTAAGTAAGCAAGGCGGCAATATACAGCATTGACATACTCCTTTCCCAGTTTTGAGCCAGTCTATTGTTCCCAGTCCGACTTCCCTAGTGAGAACAATAGACTGGCTCAAAACTGGGAAAGGAGTATGTCAAGGCTGTATATTGCCGCCTTGCTTACTTAACTTATATGCAGAATACATCATGTGAAATACTGGGCTGGATGAGGCAGTGCCAAGTGGTTTACAGTCTTGGATCTCAAAGATGCATTTTTTTGCATACCACTGGCTAAAGAATCCCAATATGTTTTTGCCTTTGAGTGGAAGGCCCCAGGAGAAAAACACCAACGGATGACTTGGACAGTATTACCTCAGGGGTTCAGAGATAGCCCCCACTTGTTTGGACAGGCCCTTAGCTGGGATCTCCTAGATCTGGACCTGGGACCTAATGGGAAAATATTACAATATGTAGATGACCTACAACCCACTCCAGTACTCCTGCCTGGAAAATCCCATGGACAAAGGAGCACGACTGAGTGACTTCACTTTCACTTTTCACTTTCATGCATTGGAGAAGGAAATGGCAACCCACTCCAGTGTTCTTGCCTAGAGAATCCCAGGGACGGGGGAGCCTGGTGGGCTGCCGTCTGTGGGGTTGCACAGAGTCAGACACGACTGAAGTGACTTAGCAGTAGCAGCAGCAGCTCTGGTTCTAACTGTTGCTTCTTGAGCAGCAAACAGGTTTCTTGAGAGGAAGATATGGTGATCTGGTATTACCGTCTCTTTAAGAATTTCCCACAATTTGTTGTGATCTACGCAGTCAAAGGCTTTAGTGTAGTCAGTGAAGAAAAAGTAGATGTTTTTCTGGAATTCCCTTGTTTTATCTATGAACCAATGTATGTTGAAAGTTTGATCTCTGGTTCCTCTGCCTTTTCTAAATCCAGCTTGTACATCTGGAAGTTCTCAGTTCACATATTTTTGAAGCCTAGCTTGAAGGATTTTGAGCATTTCTTTGCTATCATGTGAAATGAGTGCAATTGTGCAGAGTTTGAATATTGTTTGGAATTGCCCTTCTTTGGCATTGGAAGGAAAACTGACCTTTTCCTGTTCTGTGGCCACTGCTGGGTTTTCCAAATTAGCTGACAAATTTATTGCAGCACTTTCACAGCATCATCTTTTAGGATTTGAAATAGCTCAGCTGAAATTTCATCACCTCTACTAGCTTTGTTTGTAGTAATGCTTCCTAAAGCCCACTTGACTTCACACTCCAGGATGTCTGGCTCTAGGTGACTGATCACACCATTGTGGTTATCCAGGTCATTAAGATGTTTCTTATGTAGTTCTTCTGTGTATTCTTGCCGCCTCTTCCTCATATCTCCTGTTTCTGTTAGGTCCATACTGTTTCTGTACTTTTTTGGGCTTATCTTACGGCAGAAAGCAAAGAGGAATTAAAGAGCCTCTTGGTGAAAGAGGAGAGTGAAAAAGCTGAATTAAAACTCAACATTCAAAAAATGAACATCATGGAATCCAGTCCCATCATTTCATGCCAAGTAGATGGGGAAACAATGGAAAAAGTGACAGACTCTATTTTCTTGGGCTTAAAATAACTATGGATGGTGACTGCAGCCATGAAATTAAAAGGCACTTGCTCCTTGGAAGAAAAGCTAGGACAAACCTAGACGGTATATTAAAAAGCAGAAGCATTACTTTGCCTACAAAGGTCCATATAGTCAAAGTTATGGTTTTTCCAGTAGTCATGTATGGATGTAAGAGCTGGATAATATAAAAGGCTGAGCACTGAAGAATTGATGCCTTTGAACTGTGGTGCTGGAAAAGACTCTTTAGCGTCCCTTGGACAGCAGGGAGATCAAGTCAGTCAATCCTAAAGGAAATCGACCCTGAATATTCATTGAAAGGGCTGATGCTGAAGTTCCAAATCTTTGGCTACCTGATGTCAAGAGCCAACTTATTAGAAAAGATTCTGATGCTGGGAAAGATTGAAGGCAGGAGAAGAAAGGGACAACAAAGAATGAGATGATTGGATGGCATCACCAACTCAAAGGACATGAGTTTGAGCAAACTCCAGGAGATGGTGAAGGACAGGGAAGCCTGGCATGCTACAGTCCATGGGGTCACAAAGAGTTGGATATGACTGAAGCAACTGAGCACAGCACAATTTTCAATGATTCCTTAATATCTCCTTTGTTGGCTTATTAACTGTATATCTTTGTTTCATTTTAGAATTACTTTAGGGTTTATAGGGCTTCCCTGGTGGCTCAGATGGTAAAGAATCTGCCTGCAATGAAGGAGATCCGGATTCAATCCCTGGGTTGGGATGGTCCTCTGGAGATGGGAATGGTTACTCATTTCAGTATTTTTGCCTGGAAAATTCCATGGACAGAGGAGCATGGGGTGGCAGAGTAAACACAACTGAGTAACTAACACTTTCACTTCACATCTTTAGGGTTTATAATATGTAGCTGTAAGTTATTACAGTCTAACTTTAGGTGCTATTATACCACTTCAAATATAGTGAAAGGAGTATAATATACTTTAGTTTCTTCCCTCCTGGTCATTAGTGCTTTTGTTTTTATACATTTTTTTTGTATGTATCTTATAAGCCTCACAATATATTATTATTTATGTATTAACAATTATCTTTTAAATAATAAGAAAAAATCTTATATATTTACTTTCATAGCTATTATTTCCAGTTATCTTCATTGCTTTGTGTATAAATCTAGATTTCCATCTGTCATTTTTCTTCCACTGGAGTTCTTTGAACATTTCGTATAGTTTGGGTCTCCTGGTAATGAATCTTTCAGCTTTTTTAAGCTGGAAAATGACATTATTTTTCTTCATTTTTGAAAGATATTTTGCTGGGTGTGAAGCTGTAAATTGACAGGGTTTTTTTGTTTTTTTTTTTTTTCTTTCCTCTTTCATTATTTTAAAGATTTTGCTCCACTGTCTTGTATTGTTTCCAAAGAAAAATCAGTATGTAACATGTCTTTTATTATTGCTTCTAAGAGACTCTGGCTATGTGCATTTTGGTTATGATATGCCTTGGGGTAGGTTTCTTTTTGTTTCTTAGAGTTCATTGTACTTCTTGAATTTTTTAAAAATTAGAAAATTTGGGGAGATTATTTCTTCAAATATTTATTCTGTCCACCCCTATTTTCTTTAGGAATTCTAATTATACATCTCTTTGGTCACTTGACATTGTCATGTAATTCACTGATGCTCTTCGTTTTTAGTTTTTTTTGTGTGTGTCTATGGAAGTGTCTTTAAATTTATTATCTTTGCTTCTGTGTTGTCTAACCTGCTTCTAATCCCAACTGAGTGTATTTTTTCATTGCAGAAATTGTATTTCTTTGTCTCAAGAATTTTGATTTGAATCTTTTTTGTAACTTCATTCCTCTAGTTAACTTTTACACACTTGGAATTCAATTATAATAACCGTACATAACTATTTCAGTGTCTGGCCTGCCAGTGTGTCAGTTTTGAGTTGGTTTCTAGTAATTATTTGCATCATTTTCCTGCTCCTTTGCACAACTGGCAATCATTGATTGTATGGTTGATATTATAAATTATACCTTATTCACTACTGGGCATTTTTGTATTCCTATGAATATTCGTGAGGTTTTTCTGGAATTTGATTAAGTTATTTGGAAACATGTTGATTCTTTGGAGTCTTACTTTTGTGACTTATTAGGCTTGTCTGAAGCAGTCCTTAGTCTAGGGCTCAATATTACACATTACTGAAGCAATGCTTTGCTATTTTATCCAGTGCCTCATGAATTAAGCGTTTTTCTCATCTAGCTTGTGTGAACAGAACCTATTTATCGTCCTGTGTGAGTTGCAGGCACTCTTCTCCAGTCCTTTTGAAAGCTCTTCTCCCTGGCCTGCTGCAAGTTCTTCATCATCACACACAGATAAACACTGTGCCGAGTAGTTGAGGGGTTCACGTGCAGAGCAGTGTTCTTTGTGCTGTTCTTTCCCCTCCAGGACTTTATCTTGACTCTAGTCATCATAGTCTCCTGAACTCTCACCTCCTTCTCCTTTGATCAGAAAGTCCACTGGCCTCACTCTGGGTTCCCCTTTCTATACTATGGCCACAAAACTCTCTCAAAACAGCAAGCCAAGGCAGTGTTTGGACTCAGTTTAATTATTATTTTTTTCCTTTCTCTTCAGAGTCTTTGTCCTTCCTTTCCTGGTGTCTGGTGTATTGAATCATTTCATATATGTCATCTTTGTGGGGATTATTTCAGTGAAGGAGGAAGCACTGACCTTGTCACTCCCTTTTGGATGGAAGTGGAAGTCCTTCTGGAGTCTGTGTTTTTAGTATGTTTTTCAGTGATTTCTGGAATGGTCTAAAGGGTACAGTTGATTAGGCCTTTGTATATAGTAGGTTGGCCAAAATGCCTCAATTGGATATGAGAGAATTTTAAAATTACTGTTATATTTTAAGCCAAATGTGTTGACATATTTTTATTCTGAGCCACAAAGGGATCATTCCCCACAACTAAACCCATTTTAGTGCTTCTACCATCAGATTGACCATCTGACTGGTAACTGACAGTAGGCAGGATTTTTAGCTATGCCAAGAAGTGAATTTAAAATTCACTATTTTAGATGTCAGACAAGCTCAAATCTCAGTCTTTTGGGTAATCATTCTTTTGTTCTTTCAACTGTGTTTCATGCTCTTTAAGTTCATGTATCCAAACCCCTTCTTCCTTCCTGTTCACCATTGCCTCCTTTTAAAGGGTGGAAAGCAGAGAGTAGGTGACTAGTCAGGACATTCTGCCATTATGCAGTTGCTCCTAGCTCATCTCTGCCTAGAAAATAATAATAGCAGTGACAATTATATTTAAAATGTATTGGGTATTTGTGTTGTGTAGGAACTCTTCTAAACACTTTTATTAACTCATTTAATCATCACAACATCCATATAATAATATTGCTGTGACTATCCCCAATTTATAAGCCAGAAAGCTGAGCCACTGAGAAGAAAAGAAAGTTGTCCAAGGTCTCATAGCTAGTTGAAAGAGGAAAAAGCAGATTCCAACCAGGAAACCCCGCCCAAGAGCCCAAAATCCTACCCACTGTGCAGTGTTGCCTACCTTCTGCCCAGATTCCCTTAATTTTGGAATTTACATCTGCCCTATATTCTGTTTTCTTTTTTCCTGAGTTTCTGACATACTTTGCTCCAACTCTCAATTTGTATGATATGGAGATTTCTAGCTGTTAACGTATTACCTAGAGTGAACTTTACTGGATAAACCTCTAGTCTTGCTGTTTCCCAGGCACCAGTGCATACCTAAGTGCCTACCCTTTGTATTCTTTGCCTGCTCTTCATATTCACAGTTCACTCAGAACTATCTGAGTAATACCTCTTCTTAAATTATCACAGCCTTTGCCCACATAGTCACTGGTTCCACAGCAGAGCCCCATTTAGAAATAACAGTGAGTCAGGAGGATCAAGGAGATGCTGCTTTGCTAGGAGAAGACCAAAGTGCCCTGAGCCTTAATTACATGGCTCTAGGACTCCTCCGGCCTCACTTGCTGCTTAAAGGGGCTAATCAGATTCCTTGCCACATACCTGTTTTCTCCAATCCTAGACACCTACTTCCTTAAAACAAGATTGTTAAATTTAACAACACTTTATGGAAGGTTTGAGGAGCACTGAAGTACCATGTCAAGAGTGAAATTCTCACCACGTTCAGATTTGAATGGCTCCCAACTCCCAGAAGGTGTCACACAGTGGTGATGTGATAGCTGGGCCAAGGAGGAACATCTTCATGATCTCTAGCTGGAATCTCTAGCCACCTCCATGCCTCATAGTCCAAGTTCCCCACTTTCTGGCTCCAGAGAGGGAAGAAAGACCTCCTTTTTCCTTTAAAAGACCATGTAATTTTTTGCACAGGAAGATTGAGAATATTCTGTTCCTTCAAGAGAAATTCCCACCCCTGTCAAGAGAAGTATTGAAAAGTGAAAGGAGACTCATGTGTGCTGTTAATAATGCATTTCTTCAAGTCTGTCTGTTCCTCCACAACATCATCTTTGAGGCATCAATATCCAGTCAATGTGAGTATAATTGTCAGTCTGGTCCCTCTTCATAGTGTTTTCTCCAAAAGGAGAATAAGACATCGGAATACCACATTCCTCCTTGTTTCGTAAACTCCCCTAATACCCTATGAGCAGATTCTTGGGCAAAAGGATGCATCTCCCAAGGGACAAGTGAATTTTTCGGATAGCATCAATTGTGAATTAGTGGAGAGTCTGCTCAGAGGCTTGGATCTGCAAATGACACACATTTACTTCACTAACCAGAAAGCTTATTATCTCAAGCTGAAGCATCTGCATCTGAGTTATTTCACAGGATAAAGACTTTGTAAAGAAGAGTGGGTGGGTATTTGCATTCTATTGTATGAATGAAAAGCTCATCCAAGAGTGCTTCCACTCTTGAAAGCTTCCACAAGGAAGATTTTGCCAGATATAATCCATTGCAGATGTTTCTGGCAGAGCCCCCAAGTGACAGTTTTGCAACTTCAGTAAAGATTAAAATGCATTCTCTACTGAATACATAATATTTATATTTAATATAAAGGCTTCTTTAAAAAATAAATGAAAAAGTGGAATTATTCTGAATGCTTCTGTGAAAACTGAAGCTCAGAGAAGTTAAAAAACATCCCTAGGTCACACAGCTTCTTAAGTGGTGGCCAATAAGTGGTAGTTTTTAGGGACATCTCTCATAGCTCAGTTGGTAAAGAATCCACTTGCAATGCAGGAGACCCTGGTTTCATTCCTGGGATGGGAAGATCCACTGGAGAAGGGATAGGCTACCCACTCCATTCTTCTTGGGCTTCCCTTGTGGCTCAGCTGGTAAAGAATCCCTCTGCAATGTGGGAGACCTGGGTTTCCATCCCTGGGTTGGGAAGATCCCCTGGAGAAGGGAAAGGCTACCCACTCCAGCATTCTGGCCTGGAGAATTCCATGGACTGTATAGTCCATGGGGTCACAAAGAGTTGGACACGACTGAACAACATTCACTTTCACTTTCACTCCCCAGGTGAAATAGTGCCAGACTCACAGAGAGCAGCTGTGTCAGAAGTAGAAGCATGCCCCCTCTCCTAGTGGTAGCACTTTGTTTGTGACCTTTAAGGATGTTTCTGATGAGGTGAAAAACTGAGGGCATAACTGTGGGAGAACAACAAAGGTCCGTGTAGTCAAAGCTATGGTTTTTCCAGTGGTCATGCATGGATGTGAGAGTTGGACTATAAAGAAAGCTGAGTGCCGAAGAATTGATGCTTTTGAACTGTCGTGTTGGAGAAGACTCTTGAGAGTCCCTTGGACTGCAAGGAGATCCAACCAGTCCATCCTAAAGGAAATCAGTCCTGAATATTCATTGGGAAGACTGATGCTGAAGTTGAAACTCCAATACTTTGACCACATGATGTGAAGAACTGACTCATTGGAAAAGACCTTGATGCTGGGAAAGATTGAAAATGGGAGGAGAAGGGGACGATAGAGGATGAGATGGTTGGATGGCATCACTGACTCAGTGGACATGAGTTTGAGTAGTTGGTGATGGAAAGGGAGGCCTGGCGTGCTGCAGTCCATGGGGTCACAAAGAGTCAGACATGACTGAGTGACTGAACTGAAGTGAACTGAACTGAACTATGAGAGAAGATAAATCCGCAGACATAGCCAAGTGATTGCTTTAGGAGAAAGAGCCCTTCCTAAAGAACCAGTGTATTGGAAGTGATCAAGGTGAAAAAATCAGGATCCAACACCAAGTCTGGGCTTCCCAGATAAGGCTAGTGGTGAAGAACCTGCCTGCCAAGTGGGTTCTTTGAGCTATTAATAATGGGTTCTATCCTTGGGTTGGGAAGATCCCCTAGAGGAGGGCCCTTCTACCCACTCCAGTATTCTTGCTGGAGAATCCCATGGACAGAGGAGCCTGGTGGTATACAGTCCATAGGGTTACAAAGAATCAGACATGACTGAAGGTGACTTAGCACTCACACACAGAAACACCAAGTCTAATCACCAACAGATACAGGAATTAGGATGGATCCACAAAAATCCTACTAAAAAGTGAAGACTCGAATCTGAGGTACATAGAGCAGAGAAACAGCCTTGGAAGAAAGAGCCACAGCCTCAGAAATTGAGAATAAGGTTTTAAAGGAAGGCACCAATGAAGAGAGCAGAACTGGGTGTCCTGCCAATGTCAGGATCACAAGTAGAATGCGGGGGAAGGAGACAAGCCCAAGGTTCACAGATCAGAACAGTCTAGAGACAGAGAGGCTATTCTGGCACCACTGAGAGCATCTTGACAGCCTTAAATCCCTAGAGCCACCGCAGAAGCACCTGTACCACCTGGAGCTGTCTGGCGGGTTGTGGGGTCAGCCTGCTTGCTTCCCAGTAGGGTCCTGACACCAATCAATGGTGACCGCATGGCCCCACACAGACACCTCCATCGAGCAGAGGGCATGCTGTCAGGCAGATTCACTGTCAGCTTCCTAGCTTACTCTTTGTCAGAAAGCTCTTGTGTTTACCAGTGCATTAAATATAACCCTGCAATAGAGAACCCTCATTTTCATGCTTGAAATATATTATCTAATGGCATATCTATTTGACTTTTACTACATGCCTTTCATTCCTCTAAGTGAGGTAATTGACCTTTACTTTGCTACCCTGTGGATTGAAAGGCTGCACCACACTCTGCATTTGATATTTCCAGTCCTGCAGGAGAGGCAATTTTGATATGCTTTTGTTGCAGTCCTGCACTTCGGGCGGACCCTCAAATGAAGGGAAACCTCAAGGCCCAAGACTGCTTTCTGGCAGTTACTGTCACCATCATGTGGCTTTTATTAGAAAAAGCACAGGTCACTTCATTTCTAAGACCATTTCTGTGGAGTCTAAGGAGCGTGGGCCTATAAGGCTTCCAGAACCTTCCACCTCAGTTTCAGATGACATATCCTCATTGTCTGCCTTCAGTGGTGTTCTTTAGGGATCAGCAGCATTTTTGAGGTTGGTTCAAGCACCTTAAAGTTTAAATTTGTATCCAAACTGTATAATTTGTAAGAAAGAGAAAAAAAAAATTTGTGTTACTGGTACAAGCTTAGCCTTTTTGTCAGCCAGGGGTACCCAGAAACCCTTTGTGTGATAATTTATGACGTGTTAAGTAGAGCTCTAGAAGGCAGAGGAAGACTGAGCTTTCTCTGATGCCCTTTTAGCTCTAATGTCCTTTTCACAACCGAAAGGACAACAACAAAAATGATGATAGTGGTGGGGATAATGATGAGGCTAATAAACATTTACTATGTGCCAGGCACTGTTTTTAAATGCTTTGAAGATAATAATATATTATTCTTCATAGCGAGTCTTCCCTGATGGCTCAGCAGTAAAGAATCTGCCTGCAAAGCAGCAGATGCAGGAGACAGGAGTTCGATCCCTGGGTCAGGCAGATCCCTGGAGGAGGAAATGGCAAACCATTTACAGTATTCTTGCCTGGAAAATTCCATGGAAAGAGGAGCCTTGCGATGGGGTCATGCAGAGTTGGACACAACTGAGTGACTGAGCACATTCTTCATAGCAACCTTATGAATTAAGTGCTGTTATTATCCAGTTTTACAGATGAGGAAATTGAGGCATATAAAAGGGTGTAACCTGCTCAAGGTCACTCTGCAAGCAAGTAGTTGAGCCAGGCTCCAAATTGAGGCATTTGGTACTTGAGAGACAGAAGACCTGGATACAAGTGTAGATCCTAATACACTTGGACAAGTTGTGTATATAATGAGGGTATTTCACTAACTAACATCTGGTTTCTAGAGAATCCTCAAGTTTGTTCAGTTAGCCTCAGGAGGTACAGGATGCCAGGAGAATTTCAGGAACCCTAGGGAAAAGCAGTCGATCAGTGAACTCCTGTTATATGAAGAACAAAACTCCATCATTTCTGTGTGCTAACTAAAGACTGAAGATAGGGAATGGCTGTTGGGAGCTCCTTGTTCCTGGGAAGCACGTGATTAATCGCTGAGGGCTTTGACCTAACCATATAGTGGTGTCCCTTCCTGTGGTCCATCTTGCAGTCTGGAAACTCTTCCCTGGATCCTTCCCTCTGTTTTCCTAGTTCTGAGTTCCCCCTGAGACAAGGATTTGGATGAAAATAGTGTATTTGGGGGTAGGGCTTCCCAGTTGGTGCTAGTGGTAAAGAACCTGCCTGCCAATACAAGAGACATAAGAGATCCGGGTTTGATCCCTACATCTGGAACATCCCCTGGAGGAGGGAATGGCCACCCACTCCAGTATTCTTGCCTAGAGAATCCCAGGAACTGAGGAGCCTGGTGGGCTACAGTCTATCAGGTCACTAAGAGTTGGACGTGACCGATGTGACTTAGTACATCACAGTAGAGTACATTTGGGAAATAATTGCAGAAACTGTGAGAGGGAATAAGAAGTAAATAGAGCAGAAAGGAAAGTCAATAAAGTTGATGTTTCAGTCTTTCTCCTTGAGAGGGAAGGAAACTGGAGCATTTAACCTCAAGCATCCAGCCCTCGTTGGCTGAAGAAAGTGAAAGTGAAAGTTGCTCAGTTGTGTCCAACTCTTTGCAACCCCATGGACTATACACAGTCCATGGAATCCTCCAGGCCAGAATACTGGAGTGGGTAGCTTTTCCCTTCTCCAGGGGATCTTCCCAACCCAGGGATCAAACCCAGGTGTCACACATTGCAGGCGGATTCTTTACCATCTGAGCCAGCAAGGAAGCTCTGGCTGAAGGATGCTCCTGAAAGGTGATTCAACTCTAGCTTGTTCAACTTGCTGGCCACGCACCACGCACACTGAGGCGAGAGACCAGAGCTGGTCTGGCTGTTGGGGAACTGTCTGCAGGGCGTGGTGGTGCTTTTACTATACACTTTTTCTTACCAAAAATCCTCTCTCCTCTTTTCCTTCGTATCAAACGATTTTGGTAACTTATTCAAAGAAGAGCTGAAGTCTTTAGCGACTAAAATCAGGGTAGAAAGCGCTCAGTGTTTAAGTACTTGAAAAAATATTGGCTTACTTTGTTTAAAGTGTTGTTAATGTGATTCAGGGAGAGGCAGGCAGGGAGGTGTGTGGAAAAAAAACTAAACAATTATGTTCCCATATTAAAACAAGTTTATATCCTACTACTACATGTAAGCAATCTCCATATAAGTTTTCTTTATCTGTAAAATGAGAGAGAGCAAGACCTGCTGCTCTCTATCAAACTCGCTGTGTAAATGAAATAAAACACCATTAGAAAAATGCATCTTTTGAATGTACATTTAAACACAAGTAAGCTAAAAAAATACCAGCTTATTTGTTATTGTTATTATTTTTTCTGATCCTGTGTTTCCACATTTCCACGATGAGGGTATGAGATTGGATGGTTCTTCCAACAAATATTTTGAAGAGCCTGCTCTACACCAGGCACCCTGAAAGTTCCGTTCAGGAATGGGGAATTAGGCCTACCCTCGTGAAGTCCCCAAGCCTGGTCCCTCTCCTCCACACTGCAGTACCTCATGGTGCACCAGTGCTTCTTCTCATCCTTGTCTTAAATATAAAACAAGAATTAAAAGGCCTAGTGACTGTGTGGTAGTTAGGACAATAGGTCCCTTCTTTCTGTAGATATTGTTCAATTCAAAGCATTACTTGTTTTGCTTGTTTTAATGTTTCAATACTCATAAATAATATAATCTTCACCACAGTCTTATATATTGTAAGTGTTTAGTAAATATTTCACAATGATTGATGATGACAGTCAGTTCATTTCAGTTCAATCACTCAGTCGTGTCTGACTCTTTGAGATCCCATGAACCGCAGCACACCAGGCCTCCCTGTCCATTACCAACTCCCGGAGTCCACCCAAACCCATGTCCATTGAGTCAG
>NW_011495072.1:13292131-13297793 GCF_000754665.1 Bison bison bison | reverse complement strand
TCGGTGATGCCATCCCTCATCCTCTGTCGTCCCCTTCTCCTCCTGCCCCCAATCCCTCCCAGCATCAGAGTCTTTTCCAATAAGTCAACTCGTCGCATGAGGTGGCCAAAGTACTGGAGTTTCAGCTTTAGCATCATTCCTTCCAAAGAACACCCAGGACAATCTCCTTTAGGATGGACTGGTTGGATCTCCTTGCAGTCCAAGGGACTCTCAAGAGTCTTCTCCAACACGACAATTCAAAGGCATCAATTCTTTGGCGCTCAGCCTTCTTCACAGTCCAACTCTCACATCCATACATGACCACAGGAAAAACCATAGGCTTGACCAGACGAACCTTTGTTGGCAAAGTAATGTCTCTGCTTTTTAATATGCTATCTAGGTTGGTCATAACTTTCCTTGCAAGGAGTAAGCATCTTTTAATTTCATGGCTGCAGTCACCATCTGCAGTGATTTTGGAGCCCAGAAAAATAAGTCTGACACTGTTTCCACTGTTTCCCCATCTATTTCCCATGAAGTGATGGGACCGGATGCCATGATCTTCGTTTTCTGAATGTTGAGCTTTAAGCCAACTTTTTCACTCTCTTTCACTTTCATCTAGAAGCTTTTTAGCTCCTCTTCACTTTGTGCCATAAGGGTGGTGTCATCTACATATCTGAGGTTATTGATATTTCTCCCAGCAATGTTGATTCCAGCTTGTGCTTCTTCCAGCCCAGCATTTCTCATGATGTATTCTGCGTATAAGTTAAATAAACAGGGTGACAATATACAGCCTTGACGTACTCCCTTTCCTATTTGGAACCAGTCTGTTGTTTCATGTCCAGTTCTAACTGTTGCTTCCTGAGCTGCATGCAGGTTTCTCAAGAGGCAGGTCAGGTGGTCTGGTATTCCTATCTCTTTCAGAATTTTCCACAGTTTATTGTGATCCACACAGTCAAAGGCTTTGGCATAGTCAATAAAGCAGAAATAGATGTTTTTTTGGAACTCTCTTGCTTTTTCGATGATCCATATTAAATTACTTTAAATTTCATTTCTCATTAAAATAGTCTCATACATTTGGTACAGACCCTCTCTCTGAAGATTTAACTGTATCGATGGAAACACTAACTGTCATCATGACAGTATGGATACTATCTAGTCACTTTTGCCTGACCATATCCTATCTATTGGATCTCTTCAGAACTATTGCTGTGCTGCATTTCTGTTCTTAGAGTTCTTTCTCTGCTTTTAACAGTCATAACAGGTAATATCATGCTCTTTTAGTGGGAAGGTTCCTTTCTCCTTCCCCCCACCCACATTTTGTCGTTTTGGTCGTAAAACTTCAACTTTTCCAAGGCTTGTTAACAAAAGTAGGCCACCAAATAAGGGGAAAAAACCAAAGGCTTTGCTAGGTGCATTCTTCTCTATTGGATATTATTTTATTTCTCAGAAAACGGAGAATTAGAAGAAAGCTATTTCCCCCAATTTTCCATACCACCCATGGGAATCTAATTCAATTTTCTCTCAAATTTTGTAGTGAAAAGTAAAAGTATAGAGTACGGTTGCTATAGTGTATTCTTTTGCACAGATTTGACTTTTATTTCTAGTTATAAAGCTATTTATTCAGTCTGATCCATTTTTAATCAGACTCTAATGTAACCATTTGAAGAAATAAGACCTTTGTAAGTGGATAAGTATACACGTTTCAGAGATCTGAAAATCTTACCTGACAATCCAACCTGATGAAGGAATCCTACAGTGTCAGATGGCTTACAGCTCTACAGAAGAACCTTACTGAACTCTGGCTTTGCAGAGCACAGAACTTTAAGATTATTCCTGCCCTAATTTTGGTTTGCCCCAATTAATCCAAGAGAAAGAGGAGAAGAATTATATTTTTTAATGCAAGGAAATATGTAACAAATTATCGTAGTATAGCTCACATCAGGGACTTCCCAGGTGGTGCTAGTGCTGAAGAACCCACCTGCAAAGGCAGGAGACATAAGAGATGCGATTTTGATCCCTGGGTCAGGACGATCCCCTGGAGAGGTTATGGCGATCCACTCCAGTATTCTTGCCTGGAGAATACTATGAACAGAGGAGCCTGGCGGGCTACAGACCACGGGGTCGCAAAGAGTCAAGACACAACGGAACAACTCGGCATGCACACAGTTCAGGTCAAATTGGAATTTAAAAGATAGATGAAAAAAAAGATCACTTATGTGGTTCTATGAAGAAAAAAAAAGAAGAAGAAATCTAATGTAACTGGTTACTATAAACCACAGAATGGATGAACACAACTTGAATACATCAAAAATATTTAGAATTGGTTTTTAGATCAGGAGTATATTCAGTTTCCCAAAATAAAAAGGCTGACTTTTAAACAAGGAGGGGCTTATTTTCTGCGCACAAGAGGACATGGGCAGGTTGGTGGCTGGAGGCACACACAGTGTGTGAGGACATCACAGGGCCTTGATTTCCTCCTAGCCCCCTGCATGCTTGTCCTTAAACAGAGCTTCATGCAAAGCTTTAAGTCCCTCTAGTTTTTCAGTCTTTTCCCCAAACAACAGGAGGAAGGGGCAAAGAAGAAGGATCAAAAAGCCAAAGAATGATTCCATTCAAGCTGTTCTTTTTAAAAAGTTTTCCTGAACACCCTACATAATAATATCTAGACATGTATTATTGGTCAGAACTACATAATTTGTCCAACTTCACAGGAAGAGCAGCCTGCAAAATGCATATGTTAGTTTTCTCACATGTTTTATATAGGAAGGGAATGCAAAGAACTTGTAGATAGCTATGAATTTGCCATACCTGCCTATAAAAATAGCTATAATAATAGCCAACATGTATTGAATATTTACTATCTACTACAATCTGTGATATACACTTAACATGAACTGGTTCATTTAATAGTCATAACCATCTTGTAGTTACTAATAGTGGTCCATGTTAGAGATGAGGAAACTGACACTCAGTTGGGGTATATAGAGCTGGGACTAGAACTCAGGCCCTTAGAATCCAGAGTCCAAGCTCTTAATACCATGTCACCCTGTCTGTCTGATAAAATCTGGTTCCTTGAACATTGGTCATTTATATTTCTGGGATTGGAGACCCCTAGATATTTTTTTTCCTAAAAAAATTTAGAATGGTTCACTATGTCCATATTAAGCATCTAAGATCATCTATAATTGCTAATTGGTCTTGGATTAGTTGAGTTTTAATTTAACTAGCTCTCTACCTGCCAGTCTTCAGATTGATTGCTTGTGTAGAGGAGAGTGGCAGTCTGGATTGTAATGATTATCTTGTTATGCCTTTTATCCTTCAGCACATCTTATCTAACCAGATTTCTCTTGGGTGTAGTTAACAGGTCACAGAGCATCATTATATACCCATTCCAAGCTCAGACAATGTATTATCTCAAACTTATAAGCTCTTACTTTTATTTTATAGTCATGGTACTCTAGTCTCCCTGGCAAGCTTTAGAAATAGAAACAGACTATTTTTAATACTATCTAAAAGAAACAGCATTTAAGTGAATCATGTAATCTGATCTTCACCATGGATAAGTTTAGGGTATCAAGTAAGGTTTAAGTGGAATTTTTAGAGGGTATTAAAAATGCCATAAGAAGGTTTTCTAGTTCTTGTTTCATCAATTTTTGGACCAAATCATTAAGATACCAGAGTTAACGAAAAACTGATCTGTATCTCAGTTTTTATTTTACACTCCCAGAGAAAACTGTATGGCAGTACATTTCTCTGCTTCAAAAATCAGTTTGCAAAAATAATTAATTCTTCCAAAAACAAAAGTTAGGAAGTGGAGGTCTCATCAATGAAGGGCCATACTAGGAATTCAGTATACAGTGTTGTGAAAAGAATGAGCTTAAGAGCCATATGGAAACCTGCCCTCTGGATTTGCAGGTGGCTTCCCAGAGTCCTCACACCCCTCCTTTCATCTGTGTTTTTCATGTAATACAGGAGGCCAAACACAAGTTGAATGTTCAGCCTCTTTGTTAGTCTGTTAGTGTGTGGCTGCTGTCAAAAAAGTATAAACCTGTTGGGCTTCTCTGGTGGCTCAGTGGTAAAGAATCCACCTGCAGTGTAGGAGATGCAGGTTCGATCCCTGGGTCGGGGAGTTCCCCTGAAGAAGGAAATTGCACCCAACTCCAGCATTCTTGCCTGGAGAATCCCATGGACAGAGGAGTCTGGTGGGCTACAGTCCATGGTGTCCAAGACAGTTGGACATGACTGAGGCGACTTAGCACACATGCAAGCAGATTTCTACTTCACATGGAACTCTGACCATTGCATAGCTCATAAAAACACATCTTCTGAAAACATTTTTGCTTACCAGTGATAAGTAGCATCAGACACTAGATTTTATTTGTGGAGGAATAGGTAGTTGAATGCTGGAAAGTTTGGAGCCCTCTCTTTCATAGTGGGATTAGGGTCAGACCAGCCCCATTTGATATTTGAAGATCTAGCATTTGAGGTAAGATTGTGATTAAAAATACATGTAATAATAGTAGTAGCCTATATTTATTAAGTGCTTATTGCATATGAGTTGCTGTTTTCAGATATAATTTAAATTGTGTGTAAGATTCTCTTTAACAGTGCCTTAAACAAAGCAGAAGTTTATTTCTCTCTCCCTGAAGTTGGAAGGTAGATGCTCCAGAGCTGGGATGGTGGCTCTGTCCTACATACGCACCTTGATTCACATTCCTCTGACTGCAGGGGATGTTGTTTGAGAGACATAGTCCACTACCAAAGTCCATGAGATCTGAGATGGTTTCATACCCTGTACCTGTTCCAGGAACTAAGTGAGAAATGGGAATGGGGTGCAGACACAGCAGGAGTAGCATAGACACCATTCCTGTAGTGTGCCATTGGCTGGCCACTCTTAGCTAAAGAAAATGCAGGGAAATGTAGTCTTAATGTCTGTGACCATATGCCTAGATAAAACTGTTCTGGTGTGGAGAAAGAAAGATCAATGAGCAGTTTCTGGCTCATCACAGTGTATCATTCAATCCTCCTAGCAACCACTAACATAGGTATTTTACTATCCTCATTTTATAGAGGAGTAAAATGAGCTTAAGACTTTGTGTTGGAGTAGGAAATGGCAACCCATTCCAGTATTCTTGCCTAGGAAATCCCGTGAACAGAGGAGCCCGGTGGGCTATAACCCATGGGGTCACACAGAGTCAGACATGACTTCGCAACTAAACAACAAAGGTTCCTGCTAATGCCAGAATACCTAACCCCAGAGCCCAGACTCTTATCCACTGTTTGCTGTCATCTCTTTTGGATAAATACACTATTTCACTTAGTTAATCTTTTTCATTTGTTTAATGCACAATTTAGTGGGTGTTAGTGTATTCAAAAAGTTGAGTAGCCAACTATCGAATTCCAGAGCATGACACTAAAAGCCCTGTTCATTAGCAGCCATTTCCTATTCAATCCTCTCCCCAGATCAGATCAGATCAGATCAGTCGCTCAGTCGTGTCCGACTCTTTGCGACCCCATGAATCGCAGCACACCAGGCCTCCCTGTCCATCACCAACTCCCGGAGTTCACTCAGACTCATGTCCATCGAGTCGGTGATGCCATCCCTCATCCTCTGTCGTCCCCTTCTCCTCCTGCCCCCAATCCCTCCCAGCATCAGAGTCTTTTCCAATAAGTCAACTCGTCG
>NW_011495072.1:13284907-13292018 GCF_000754665.1 Bison bison bison | reverse complement strand
TAGGTTGGTCATAACTTTCCTTGCAAGGAGTAAGCATCTTTTAATTTCATGGCTGCAGTCACCATCTGCAGTGATTTTGGAGCCCAGAAAAATAAGTCTGACACTGTTTCCACTGTTTCCTCATCTATTTCCCATGAAGTGATGGGACCGGATGCCATGATCTTCGTTTTCTGAATGTTGAGCTTTAAGCCAACTTTTTCACTCTCCACTTTTCACCTTCAAGAGGCTTTTTAGTTCCTCTTCACTTTCTGCCATAAGGGTGGTGTCATCTGCATATCTGAAGTTATTGATATTTCTCCCGGCAATGTTGATTCCAGCTTGTGCTTCTTCCAGCCCAGCGTTTCTCATGATGCACTCTGCATATAAGTTAAATAAACAGGGTGACAGTATACAGCCTTGACGTACTCCCTTTCCTATTTGGAACCAGTCTGTTCTATGTCCAGTTCTAACTGTTGCTTCCTGACCTGCATACAGATTTCTCAAGAGGCAGGTCAGGTGGTCTGGTATTCCCATCTCTTTCAGAATTTTCCACAGTTTACTGTGATCCACACAGTCAAAGGCTTTGGCATAGTCAATAAAGCAGAAATAGATGTTTTTCTGGAACTCTCTTGCTTTTTCCATGATCCAGCGGATGTTGGCAATTTGATCTCTGGTTCCTCTGCCTTTTCTAAAACCAGCTTGCACATCAGGAAGTTCACGGTTCACATATTGCCGAAGCCTGGCTTGGAGAATTTTAAGCATTACCTTACTAGCGTGTGAGATGAGTGCGATTGTGCGGTAGTTTGAGCATCCTTTGGCATTGCATTGCCTCTCCCCAGCTCCAGCTAATCACTCGTCTGCTTTCTGTCTGTACAGCCTTGCCTTCTCTGGGTCTTTCACATAAAGGAAAACTGCCTACGTGGCCTTTTGTGTCTGGCTTCTTTGGTTTAGCATAATGTTTTCAAGGTTATCCATGTTGTAGCATGTCCCAGTACTTTATTACTTTGTTTTTTTCTACTGTATTGTTATCTGCATCTTCTTTATTCATTCCTCAGTTGATAAGCATTTGGGTTGTTTCCACTTTTGGCTATTATGAATAATGCTGCTAGGAGCATTTTTGTACAAGTTTTTATATGGATATGTTTTCAGTTCTCTTAGGGAAGTATCTAGGAACAGAATTGTTGGGTGATATGATAACTTTACATTAACTTTTTTGAAGAACTGCCAGATTGTTTTCAAAGTGACTGCACAATTTTGCAGTCCTACCAGCAATACATGAGGGTTCTAATTTCTCCACATCATTGCCAACAGCTGCTGCTATCCATCTTTTTAAATTGCCATCATCCTAGTGGATGTGAAGTGGTATCTCATTGTGATATAATTTGCATTTTTCTAATGACTAATGATGTTGTACATTTTTTATGTGTTTACTGGTACTTACTGGCCATTTGCATGTATCTTTTTGGAGAAATATCTATTTAGATCCTTCATCCATTTTCTGACCTATAAAAGTTTTATACTATATTTAATTTAATGTATAAACCTTTTATGTTCAGCTTGTGACTACAGCTAGAACCTTTGTGCTAGTCAGATTTAGGCCAGACATTTCCAAACAATATGGTGGAAGACAGAAGGTGTGCATAAGGATCTCCCCCACTATTTTAGTCTTCTTGTTTAGCAGGACTCTGACACACTGGTGAGCTCAGTAGTCCTTTTCAACTTTTCCTGTGTACATAAATCACCTAGAGATCTGGCTAAAATCCAAATTCTTATTCCGTAAGCCTGGGAGAGGCCTGAGATTTTAACAAGCCTCGGGGTGATCCCAGAGCTGCTGGTCCGCAGACCACATGTTGAGTAGCAAGTGTTAGAGAATAAGTATCGCTTAGAACCTTGCTGCTTAGAACGTTGAATCTAATTCTCCTCTGAACCAGTTTGCTTTGTTCTTCTTTGAATAAAATTATATCCTTGAAAGAGCCCAGCTTTTGGAATTGACTCTTGGCACCACTTAACCAGCAGTGTGTTTCTTTGAGCAAGTTACTTTACTGTTCAGCTGTGCTTTCTACATCTGAAAATCACAGATAGTTATGACTCCTGAAAGTGATGAGGATAATGTGAAATAACATACATAAGTCATCTATTTTATTTGTATAGTGGGCCTTGGTAAGTGTTGATTTTTTTTTTCCACCCGCCTTCAAGATAGGTACTGTAGCTCTGTTTGTTTAGTACAAATACTTCCTTAGCAATGTAGAGACAACGCAGTGTTACCACCCTTCTTCCCTATACTGCTGTGATTAAAGTGTTCAGTCTTTGTGGCCTGTCATTAGTCTGTGTATGTTTCATCTTCTTTAGTCAACAGGTTGCATGTTCTTGGAGATCAGGACTCTGAGTTGTCTTTTTTTTAATCCATGAGACCTTTCACAATGTTATCTAGAGAAATATGTTATTAATTAAAGCTCATGGAGGGCTTCCCTGGTGGCTCAGAGGTAAAGAATCGCCTGCAATGCAGGAGACACGCTTTTGATCCCTGTTTCATGAAGATCCCCTGGAGAAGGAATGGCAACCTATTCCAGTGTTCTTGCCTAGGAAATACCAGGGACAGAGGAACCTGGAAAGCTACAGTCCATGGGGTTGCAAAGAGTCTGATACAACTTAGCAACTAAACCACAATCACCACCAAAACTTATGGAATGAATCAGCTCCTTCCAGTAGTAGTAGTAACAGGAGTAACAGTAGAAATTTAAAAAACTGAAATTAATATTTTTAATATCTTTCTTAAGAGTATGCATGTGTTATCTCATTCAGTTGCCAAAACTGTTCTTTAAAGCACATTCATTTATTGTCCCTGTAGCAGCTGAAGCCTGGCCATACTTAGAAAGACAGCATGCCTTCTCTAATGGTTGCTAAGAGCTGAGTTCTGGAGGCTAGCTGTGCATGGTTCAAATTTCTGCTCTAGATCAAACTACCTGGGAGACTTGAATTTCTTATCTCTCAATATTCAAATGCATCATCTGTAATTATTAATAGTGCCAATTCCATGGGATTATTTTGAATTTTGTATGAAGAAATGTGTGAAATATGCAAAAAGCACTTAGCACAGTGTCAGGTACTTGGACACATTTAGTCAAGGTTAGCTCTGTTTATTCCTTTGTTAAGTCACTCATGTAAGCCTCACAGCAAGTAAGTGGCAGAGGCAGAATTTGAACCCAGGCCGTCTGATTCAAGTGTCATAACTCATAATCTCTAAGTCATTTTGCTGAGACTCTTCTATTTCAAATAATATATTGAAGTAGAAATAAAAAATTCATGTGTTGAAGTGAAAAGAGAAAGGTCAAGGGGCTGCAGAGGGAGAAAAAGTATATGAGGCATTTTATAATTTATCACCTTCTGAAAAAGACATCTCTGACTCTGAGATTTGTGCTAACTCATTTTCTACAAGTATTTGTGTAGCTAGTGCTTGTCGAAGGCAAAGCCAGGCAAACCAGATTCAAGTTCTGTATTGACAAAAGTTTATCCCCTTTGAGAGGGGTCTTATTAAGGAACAACCTTCATTAATTAAAAAATCTAATGATATCTTATTTGTGAAAGTAATATAAAAGCATATGACCACATGGACACATTGTTAGGGTCCTTCTCAAGGTTGTGGAAGGGCCCCCTGATGCTTAAACTTCATTTACTAGGGATGAATCCTCCTGTGGCATTAAAGTAGCCAAACAGCATTTTTGTTTTTTGTCTCACAAAGCCTCAGTTTTAAACTTCTTTGTCTTGGTACCTTTATTTGAAACACTTCTAATAGATTGTATGTGCAGACCTTTAACTCACAGGAAACTCTGGGGGATAGCATGCTTCCCAGAATAAATATATTAAGTTATAAAAAAGAAAACAAAACACAGGCAGACTCGATGAGCTGTTCATACCTACTGGCAGGTGGCACAGATCTAAATGTTGGAGCCTTTTTATAAGCAAGATTAAATTGACTCATGACAGCTGGTCACTAAAATACAGGAAATGCAGACCTGATTGAAAGCAAGAACACACTGGTCTTCATTAAGTTTGCATCACAGAACAGAGCTCACTTTTTTTTGTTTTTAAAAGTCTGTCTTTGCAATGCCCTTATTTGACAGTATATGCAATTTGTCACTTACACACAAGTGGATCTTTGAGGTACAAGCAAGTCAGTTCGTTCTATCTGCAGTGTCTTGGTATGCATTCTGTACGTGTAAACAGAATCAGTGAATAGGCTCAGCTCTCCAGAACATCAGATATAAGAATGCTAGCAAAGCCTGTTAGGTCTCCCCTGTACAATTCCTCCCCCACCTGAAGTGAAGGCAGACGTGGCAGCTGGATAGCCATGGAAATGGATGATGAATCTGTCAGAGACGAGTGGATATCGCAGAAGTCTGCCCTCCACCCTATCACAAGGCTGGAGGTCATAACACCAGGAATTGAGAGCAATCTCCTAGCATTGTGAAATGCATTTTTTTTTTCTGTTGGAGGAAAAGCCACTCTAGCAAGGGCTCTAAATAAAGGAGTTTAGAGTCTGATTGGAATGGAATGATGAGAATAAACTGAGCTGTGGAAAATGAAAGGGAGCCATTTCCAAATATAGGCCAATGTCGTGATGCCTCAGCGTCCACTTCAACATGCTTGGCCCCGGCACAGCAGTTGACGCAGTGACTGAGGAAGGACAGCCTGGGATCTCATCTCAGACAGCAGATGTACTGAGCACCCAGGTTGTGCTCTGCCAGACTTCAGCTGAACCAAGGTGGCCATCCTTACAGGAACGAGCTGAAGCTAAAAGATGCCCATTCCAGAAAAATTATGCTACACAAATGCTTCTCTAAGTTGTTTTTTCTCTTCTCTAAGTTGAATTCTTCTCATGGGTCCTTAGGCAGTTTTTTTTTTCCTTGATATTCTTGTGTTAGCTTTCAGACATGTGGCATATCATCTAGAGTTCAAATTAAATTGAGCTTATAAGTTCTCACCAATTTTGCAAAGTTCCTTTGCCCAATATAAGGTTAGTTGTGAAAACCAGTGTTGAAGGCAATTTTTAGCATACCTCTTAGAGGGTTTGATTTAGTACAATGCTTATTAATTCTCTATTTTTAGTACATTGCTGTATTCATCATAGTAGAACAGGCACATGAAGTTCCTGCCTTCAGCAAGTTTGGTTGTTGATTAGTCACCTGGTGTTTATTTGTCAGATATTTTTTAAACACTTATTACATGCCAAGTAACTTGACTCATGCTAGGACTGTTGCAATAAATAAGGCAAATACACTATTGCTCCCAGGAGCTTAAACTCCAGTGAGAGTGACAGAACAATAAACAATTACAATGCAGCCTAAGTCTAGAGCAGAGATGGAGTGGACTTCATCATGTGACTAGCCCTGCCTTGTGTGTAGGAGCAAGGCTCAGAGAAGCATTCTCTAACCAGCAGATGGTTTTTGAAATGCCACCTAGGGTCCAGAACTGAGATTTCCAAGTTGACATCTGAATAGTAAAAATTATGCAGGTAAAAGAGGTAGAGGTATGTTCTAGCCAGATGGAACAGCTTAAAAGTTTACCTGAAGGCAAAGTTGGAAGAACTGATTGTAGAATTGGTAAGTGGTGCAGATAAGAATGGAGAAGGAACACAAGATAGATTTCAAAGGGACTGGTAGGCCATGTTAAAGATCTTGGACTCTATTCTGAGAATAAAGGGAACTCTTTCAATGGTTCTAAGCCAAAGTGACCCAAATATTTTTGTGTAAATGAGTGTTTGACTATTGTGATGAGATTGGGCTGAAAGAGGAGTATGAGTGGAGGCAGTAGGCAGTAAGTTCTCTTTAGAAGCCATTGGAATAAGCCAGATGAACGATGATGGTGATGTTAACAGGGAAGTGACCATGGCTAGAACTGTTTATATTTTGAGAGTTATCATAAAAGAGGAGGACTATCAGAACTTGGTGAGAGATGGAGTAAGGACAGATTAGATGTGATAGGAAAGGGAGTGGGAGTGGTTGTTCTTCACCAGCTGACTAGAAGGTGATACAAGACACTGAGACTAAAATACACAAGAAAGAGTAGGTGGTGGTTGTTGCTCAATCACTCAGTCATGTCTGACTCTTTATGACCCCATGAACTGCAGCACACCAGGCTTCCCTGTCCTTCACTATCTCCTGGAGTTTGCTCAAACTTATGTCCATTGGGCCGATGATGCCATCCAACCATCTCATCATCTTCCTCTCCCTACTCCTCCAGCCCTCAATCTTTCCCACCATCAGAGTCTTTTCCAATGAATCACTTCTTCACATCAGGTGGCCAAAGTATTGGAGCTTCAGCATCAGTCCTTCCAGTGAATATTCAGGACCTTTAGGATTAACTGGTTTGATCTCCTTGCCATCCAAGGGACGCTCAAGAGTCTTCTCCAGCACCACAATACAAAAGCATCAATTCTTTGGTGCTCAGCCTTCTGTGTGACCCAACTCTCATGTCTGTACATGACTACTGGATACACTGTAGCTTTGACTAGATGGACCTTTGTCAGCAAAGTGATGTCTCAGCTTTTCAATATGCTGTCTAGGTTTGTCATAGCTTTTCTTCCAGGGAGCAAGTGTCTTTTCATTTCATGGCTTCAGTCACCATCCACAGCGATTTTGGAGCACAAGAAAATAAAGTCTGTCAGTGTTTCCATTTTTTCCTCATATGTTTGCCATGAAGTGATGGGACCAGATGCTGTGATCTTAGTTTTTCGAATATTGAAGTTTAAGCCAGCTTTTTCACTCTCTCACCTATGTCGGGGAGCAAAGCCAAATAATTCCATTTTGGATATGCTGAGTTTGACGTGCCCAGGAGAGGGAGATGCATGATTGAGATTACAGTACCAGGGACTTATCAATATATTAATCAGATAATCTTTACCTAGTGATAGTGAAAGGAGAGAGTTCTGTGGATTCCTATGGGTAACAGAGAATTTGATTCTCCTAAAATGTTTCCCGAAACTCCAGTACTTTGGCCACCTCATGCGAAGAGTTGACTCATTAGAAAAGACTCTGATGCTGGGAGGGATTGGGGGCAGGAGGAGAAGGGGACGACAGAGGATGAGATGGCTGGCTGGCATCACCGACTCGATGGACGTGAGTCTGAGTGAACT
>NW_011495072.1:13269005-13284807 GCF_000754665.1 Bison bison bison | reverse complement strand
ATTGGGGGCAGGAGGAGAAGGGGACGACAGAGGATGAGATGGCTGGCTGGCATCACCGACTCGATGGACGTGAGTCTGAGTGAACTCCGGGAGTTGGTGATGGACAGGGAGGCCTGGCGTGCTGCGATTCATGGGGTCGCAAAGAGTCGGACATGACTGAGCGACTGAACTGAACTGAACTGAACTGAAAATGTTTCCAAATGTTTGAGTTTATTTTGCCTTTGTTTACTTTTTTCTAGAGAAAAAAATGATGCAAATCTGCTTTAAAGTGCCTATAACTTAAAAGTAGTTAAGGACTACAGAGGAAATTGAAGGGACAACCTGGATAAGAGTGCCCAAGGAGAGTCATATAGGCTGACTGTGCTGGTACAGAACCCAAAGAATAGCGCATACAGAGAACAACAGAAGAGGGTTCTGAAAATGACCATAAGAATCCAGTGGAGAGAGTGTGTCAGGGAAAAGGGAGTGGTCCCACAAAGTCAAATCCTCATAAGAGGTTAGATAAGGCAAGGAAAAATATACAGTGGACTTTCACCATAGAGGTTATGGGTGATCTTGGCAAGAGAGGCTCTGGTTAGTTGGAAACAGTTATTGAGTGGGAGAAGAGGAAAATGAGATGGCAAGTGTAGAAAACTCAAGAGGAAAGAGAGTGTTAAAGTCATAGCTAGAAAAGGCTAGAATACAAGGTGGATGTTTTTCTTCCTTAAGATGGGAGAGATGCAATGAATAAAAATTCTAAAAGCAGAAAGAGCCTTAAATAAAAACCAACCAAAGCAAACACACAGAAACATTTAAGGGAATCAGAAGCTTAAAGATCCGGTGTCTACAGTAGGTAGGCTAGATATCAGGAAAGAGTTATGAATAGGGTTAAGCCTTGAATGATTAAAAAGTTTTTGGACAGGTGAAGATGAACCATTAATTGAAAGAAATCTGGAAAAAATAAGACTAAATATTCATCTATTCTTCTTTCACTTCCTTTTGTTATTCAATAGTATTTTCTCAGCAAATATAAAGTCTTTTAGAATAGAAATTGCCTCTGACTCAGAGAGTGACTACCAGTATAAAAGTATTAGCAGCTACATGATATATAATCCAATTTACAATTACTACTTGCATTCCTGGTCTTCACACATGAAACTAGCATATTCTTTGGGGTCACACTGTTCATTTCCTCATTTGGAATTTTTAACACCAGATAAGGTGCTAAATCAATGTAAGCTGGTGCTTCTATCACTTAGGTTTCTAACATATTCCATATTTATAAACAGAGCCATAAATAAAGGTGCTAATGGGGAAGGAGAAAGATTATTTAAAGCAACTTAGCACAAGTAACTCCCTGCCTATAGGAGATTTTTGTAAGACCTGGCTCATAATTAAATACTGTCTGTTTCACTTCACTGAATCTTTTCTCTTTTTGAAAGATTGGAAGAGTGTTAATTTTAAAGATTTTACTTATGTGTTGATGATGAATCAGTTCAGTACAGTTCAGTCGCTCAGTCGTGTCTGACTCTTTGCAACCCCATGAACCACAGCACGCCAGGCCTCCCTGTCCATCACCAACTCCCAGAGTCCACCCAAACCCATGTCCATCAAGTCGATGATGCCATCTAACCATCTCATCCTCTGTTGTCCCCTGATGCTGAATAGCTATCGTTTAAATAGTAGCCTTTCAGCTTATTATAATATATATATAATACATACTATATATATTATAACTATACAGAGGGCAGAGTGTAGTTACAGGTACTACAAATTGTAGTAGATCCTGAGGAAGCCAAGGCTAGGTCTTACCCAGGGAGGTTTCAATGGGTGGCCATTGCTTTAGGAGCTATACCTTTTAGTTAGAGGGGAGCTCGACAGCTCTCAGTAATAATCTTAGCTATTCCTTTGCTTCCTTGCCATAAATATGGATCAGTATTCCAAACAGACCATCAGTGCACAAGAAAGAAGGTTAGATATTGCTGTACAGACATCATGGCTTCCCAGGTAGCTCAGTGGTAAAGAATCTGCCTGCCAATGCACGAGATACAGTTGACATGGGTTTGATCCCCTGGAGGAGGAAATGGCAACCCACTCCAGTATTCTTACCTGAGAAGTCCCATGGAAAGAGGAGCCTGTTGGGCTAAAGTCCATAGGGTCCCAAAGAGTCAGACATGACTTAGCGACTGAGCACACACGTACATGCGTACGTACAGACATTGTAGAGACCAACAGCAGTTCTTAAAGTATCTTATTTTCTTGCCTAAGAAAGAGTATTGTTACTTTTCCCAATTCATGACTTCTGCCAAAAAAGAAACCAAACGTCTTTGTGAAATTTGACTTTTTATATTTTTGTCCTCATCCCTGGAAAAGGTAAGACTAGTTTAAAGATGTGTACACACACACATATTTTCAGGACCTGACCCTGACAAATCTTGGCCCTTTATTCCCCAGGTCTGTGTGTCCAGGTTCTTTCCTTTGTATGGACACTTCTCTTCGCATATACATTGTTCTGACCTCTGATCATAGACATTCTGTCATCCTGGGTTTAACTTCTCCAGAGGGTGCAGCTTGTGTTTTGTATGTTATAGTTTATAACCTGCTGCCTCAACGAATATCAAGTCTGACTTTGCAATTTTACAGTCAGAGACTTTGGATATGGGAATGTATTTTTGTGAAAATTGCGTATTCCATTGTTGCCTCTCATATATCACAGTTTTATTCACGGGCACCAAAGGGAAGACCTTGGCTAATGACCTCAAACCCCTGCCACACATAGGTTTTTCTAGTGTTCTAAGCACCTTTTTTTTTTTTTTCCTGAATCATTTGACCCATTTATGCAAGACCTTAGTGATTATTTTACATGAGTAGGAAATCCGAGGGCTTCCCTGGTGGCTCAGATGGTAAAGAATCTGCCTGCAATGCTGGAAACCTGGATCCTATACCTGGGTTAGGAAGATCCGCCGAAGGAGGACATGGCAACCCACTCCAGTATTCTTGCCTGAAGAATCCCCATGAACAGAGGAGCCTAGTGGGCTACAGTCCATGGGGTCCCAAAGAGTTGGACATGACTGAGCGACTAAGCACAGCACACAGGAAAGCTGAGGATTACTCAGGTTGGGTAGAGGCCTTGGTGGAAAAAATCTTGGCCTGAGAATGCCATTTTATAGCCCCAAATGAAAATATCTGATTGTAAGCTATTGGGATTTATAAAATATATCTGAATAGTAAATTGTATCAGTGCTTATAGTTCTTTTTAAACAAAGAAGAATTGTCCTTCTGGTTTAAGGAAAAACAGAAGATGACATTGTTCTTCAAACCCAGATGTGTTGTTGTAGATTTGATAATAGCACAGAAAAGCCTCTCATTAGTGGCAAAATTTTTCATATCTTTTGGGAAACCCTTGATTTCTGAGTACAGGTGTCTTAGGGGAGCCTCAGACCCCACTGAACTGACTGGTATTAGGATTCCGCAAAGCATGGTATGAGGTCAGGCTGTATCATAACCCCACATCCACCCTCAAAGACACTTGTTAAAAAGATTCTGAGGGTGGGGCCTACAAATCTACATTTTAGCAAGTCTTTAGGTAGCCCTCAAGCACTGCCGACTGTGAGAACCACAACTCTAGGAGATAGTTGGGTAAAGCCTCAGTGATCTCCAAGATCAGTTTGACTTAATGAACTCTTGTCTTCCCTCTGCCTAGGTGCAAATGCAATCTCCATGCCACTGTGTGCGTGTATGACAACAGCAAACTGACCTGTGAATGTGAGCACAACACTACAGGTCCAGACTGTGGGAAATGCAAGAAGAATTATCAGGGCCGACCTTGGAGTCCAGGCTCGTATCTCCCCATCCCCAAAGGCACTGCAAATACCTGTGAGTAACTTTTGCTTGGTAACACCGTATTCTCTGCACGAAGAGCTGAGAGTTCCTCTCGATTTCACTTGCAATTGTGCTTGCACTCCTTTTCTGGTAGTCTCATTCCTCTTCAAAATGCAGCCGAAACTTTACTCCCTATTTTGCCACTTGTAAGCACATTTCAGCACTTGGATCATCTGTTAAACTCAGTCTTCCAACATTGACATCAGTGTGTTGGGAAATGATGTAAAACCACAGAAGAAATTTTGTCTAAATGGATGAAACAGGAGCTTTTTTTTCCTTCCCCAAATTAATTTCTAAATTATTAGTTATTTCTAAAATAACAAAGCCATTCAAAAATCTGAACTCTGGCTTAATTTTAACCATAGAAATTCTCTACATGTTTATAATCCCATTTCCCATACTGGGCAACCTAAGAGATGCTTTGTCTAAAAGGTGCTTCCTTCTCTATATTTAGCTACAGCCTAACTTTGTCCAGTGAAATGGTTGGCTTTTTCCAAATTCCAACAGTTGAGGTCATGCCTGGCATGTATCCTCTTAGGAGAGGCCACCTTTTGATAAAGACCATGACTCTAGAACTGCAGGGACCACAATAAGAAAAAGAATGTGTGTGTGCATGTGAAAAGAGCACAGGCATTATCTGTGTGCACAGGAACTGTGAGAGATGCCGCGTTCCCATTCATGTGGGCGCCCCTCTGAAATCCATGAACCTCCCGAGGAAGACATGTCCTGACACACTCAAGGAGAGAAGTGGTTACTTCCAGTATGAACTGCCCAATCCCATCCATGGACCAATTAGCCACTCACAAGAGCCCAAGGTTTGATCTCTTTTAAAAGTAGAGAAGGGTGAGGTTGAGAATTACACCCATTCAAGTATGAAGTAACAGAAGCAGCAGAACAGTGAGCAGAGGGAGAATAAGTTGAAAAGCCACCAGCTCTGTCTAAGGCTGCCAATGTTACCAGGCACTTCAAAGCAGCTCCTGTGAGAAACCAAAACCTAAAAACTAATATCATAGGAACCAGGACCTTATCAAGTTAAGTATAAGAGTAATGGACCAAGTAACAAGCCATAAAGAATGGGGGCATAAAATTATGATAAAATTTTTATGAAGCAGGGAAGAAAATCCTTCAAAGGTTAAAAAAGCACCTCTTTGTTGAGGGTATTCAGTTTCTTTCTGCGTTAAAGAAAAAAAATGACAGTCTAGCTCCTAAAATTAATATATAAAGCTCTGTTGAGAAGAAATGTTGAATTTTTTTTTCAAGGTGGCTTTATTAATAGAAACTCTGTGGGGGTTTCCTCAATTGCTGAGAGCCATCAGCTCAGTTCAGTTCAGTCGCTCAGTCACAGACTCTTTGAGACCCCATGGACTGCAGCATGTCAGGCTCCCCTGTCCATCACCAACTCCTGGAGCTTACTCAAACTCATGCCCATAGAGTTGGTGATGCCATCCAACCATTTCATCCTCTATCATCCCCTTCTCCTCCCGCCTTCAACCTTTCCCGGCATCAGGGTCTTTTCCAGTGAGTGACTCTTCACATCAAAAATATTGGAGCTTCAGCTTGAGCAATGGTTCTTCCAATGAATATTCAAGGTTGATTTCCTTTAGGATTGACTAGTTTGATTTCCTTGCTGTCTAAAAGACTTTCAAGAGTCTTCTCCAGCACCACAGTTTGAAATTCTTTGGCAATTGTTTGGCACTCAACCTTCTTTACAGTCCAACTCTCACATCCATACGTGACTACTGGAAAAACCATAGCTTTTAGACTTTGTTGGCAAAGTGATATCTTTGCTTTTTAATACCCTGTCTTCTTTAGTGGGACAGAAAGGAAGAGAACAATGTTCAAAACACTTGCTAGCATTCTGGCTCATCCTCAGGGATAAGCAACTTGTCAAGACTTCTAGAAAGACAGCTGGGATAGACTGCTGTTGAAGGCACTGGCTTCTATTCTAACACAGCCCTGTGTTTTCCTACCCATAACTGTGTTACAAAGTCTTGCTTATTTCAAGATATTTCACTGGAAATACCTTCTGTGCCAGCTAAACTTTTTCAGTGTAATGAATTTCTTGTTATAGTCTCCATGGAAATGACTTATATACCCCTAATATTATGCATATTGCAGACCACGAGTTCACCCAGGTCAAAGTGCAACCTCTTTCAGTTTGCCTTGTGGATTCTATTGTCTATCCATCCCTTAGCTTTTACTGACCTTCTCTAGACTTTTCCCCATCTCTGTTAAAATAGGAAGGTGACAGATGGACACAATGGCCAAGGAGGTTCAATTCAGTTTTTCAACTCTCAATATAGAGGAAGCTAGCTTAAAGATTTTAAAATAATCTGCAATGGTCCAGTCTTGCAATGAAAAGAACCACTTTAAACAAAATCTCTGCCACATCAGACTGCTAGCAAATGTCCAAGGGTGAAAGTAAGCAACTTAGTGGTTTAGTACACGGGTTCCAGGATCAAATACTAGTTTGTCCATTCACTAGGTTGAAAAAGTAACCTTGAAAAAGGTTACTTGGTTTCCCATCTGTAATGTGAGGATAATAATAGTTTTTACCTCATAGGAATTTTGAGAGAAGTGAATAAGCTAATGCATGTGATGCGGTTGGCATAACACCTGTCACAAAATAAGTGTTCAAAAATAATTTATTTTTAAGATTTTCTTCATCAGGCAGACTTGTCAATTATTTTACAATTTTAATTGTTGTAAAACATATTTCTTAACATCAATATTAAGTGTGTCCTAATTTCCAACCACTTTTTCTTTTTAAGTCTTAAAACACTATATTAACCTCAAAGTCCTTTATTGTCCAGGTTAACATCATCCACTCCATTTCTCATATGATAAGATTTTCAAGTCTTGTACCTGGAAGTCCTGTTTTTTTAGTGTGGAAGTTTAAGCCAAACACAGGACTTCTAGCACTGTGTTAGGATTTTCATGTCATATTGGCGTTTTTTTGCACACATGCATACATACACACACTCACCACGTGCGTGCACTTACACACATACATGACTGTAGCTGGTACAAACCAGTCCTCAAGAGGAACACTTAGGATCAGCTGTATTTTAATACAAGAATACAGAACCTAAGAAGTAAAATGGAATGGTTACAGTCTCTGATTCCTCAACACCAACTCTTCAGTAACCTAGAAATAACACTCATATTGGATAATCTCTGGATTTAGCAGAATCTCAAGCAGCCAGGATTATTTTTGAACAGGAAGATCAGTACCTGCCCACTCTTAGCATAAAAACTAGGAGAGCTTCTTCGCATCAGGAAATTTTAAGATCTCCCTGCAAAGACTCTCAGCCTATCACTCAGAAGATCCTTTAACTGAGACCTTGCTGGAATCCTAGGCTTGGAAGTCCTAAATTCTGGAGCAACGCCAAGGTCATTTTTGTATGGAGCTTATAGAGCCAGGAGAGAAGAATATAGAGCTCCAGCCCTCTAAAATACTGCCATCCAATCATTTTCCATTATTATAGACTCAGCAGAGGCAGAAGTAATGACTCTTATGATAATATTTCTATTCATTGTGCTTTTAGAAGACTCAGTAGGTTTTCTTAGTTCTTTAAAGCCATATGTACATATTATGTGTATCAATATATTTCATATTTTTCTACAAAGCTTATGTTTTATCTGTAAGACATCTTTCTTTCTCCCTATTGATCTTCATTCTATTTTTAATAGAATTCTATTTTGAATGTCCTTTCAATTTCATTTGTGTCTTCCAAGTAGATAGAAAATCTGTCCAACTTCATGCTTAATCATGATTATCTCGATTCTCCTTGTCCAGCTCATGAGTGAAATTCTAATCCCTACATACAGATGCTGAAAACTTAATTAACCTTTGGGAACTATTATTTCAAAAAAGATTATATTATCTATACCTCTGATTGCCAAACTGTGTCTTATGACCTTTAAAAGAATTCCATGGCTCAAAAACTTTTGAAAATTCTGTACATTTTACTGACTCTTAGATATTCACACTGTGTGTGTGTGTGTGTGTGTGTGCGTGTGTGTATGTGTATGCTTAGTTACTCAGTCATGTCCTACTCTTTGCAACCCTATGGACTGTAACCCTCCAGGCTCCTCTGTCCATGGGATTCTCCAGGCAAGAATACTAGAGTGGGTTGCCATTTTCTCCTCCAGGGTATCTTCCTGACCCAGGGATCAAACCCGCATCTTATGCTTGGCAGGAGAGTTTTTTTAACCGCTGAGCCACCAGGGAAGCCCTAGGTATTCACATTATCTTATTAAAAAATTTGAGCACCCAAAATAATGTATTTTATCCTGTGTTTTCCAAACTGTATTTTTCACGGAACACTTAAAAACTTAAAAACACTTAAAAACACTCTTTTGGGGACTTGCTGCTGTAAATAATTTCCTCAGTTTACTGATAGAAATGTCATGGAGACAGACAGAAAGCCCAGCTAGTTCAGCTGTATTCAGTCTTTTACTTTCCTCTTACCTACACAGTCTAATATTCTTCAAAGAAAGAAAATTAAATTGGTCTGACATTGACATTATTTGTTTGTTCAGAAATCCAACCTGAATTGTTATACAATACCTAGGGCTCCTCTGAGTGATGGAAAGTAATTTGATGATAGTTCTGTTATTTTCCCTGGTATTAAATTTGCATTGACCGATTTATATTTTCCCAAGTGTACACATGTGTGTCATTATCCAGACGATTTCCTAAGTGCTTTACATGCATTAGTTCATTTCAAACTCAACAGTTTTGTAATGTAGATGCCACTATTTTCATATTCTAGATGTGGAGTCTGATCAATACTAGGAAAAAGTATCTTTTTTAATATTTAACATTTAACATTTAGCTGCTGCTGCTAAGTTGTTTCAGTTGTGTCCAACTCTGTGTGACCCCATAGACGGCAGCCCACCAGGCTCCTCTGTGCACAGGATTCTCTAGGCAAGAATACTGGAGAATACTCCACATTCTCTCTCTCTAGATTCTTGATAATTTTTGGACACTTACAACTGGTCAACTATAAGCAAAATTATAATAATTATTATAGTGGTAGCTGTATTTATTAAGCTTACCATAGCCTTTTATATTTTATAAAGTGCTTTACGTACTTTCTTGCAATAAATCTTTCCAGTGTTCCCATGGAAGGTGTAGTGTTTTTGTCCCCATTTTATAGATAAGGAAACATAGGCACATAAAGATCAATAATGTAGGTTTCCCCCGAATCCCACAGTGAATACGTGACAGAGCAAGATTTAAACTCAGGACATTCTGACTTCAGGAACCAAAATGTTAGCAATTTAAGAATAGGACCATATTTTATTCTTGGCCTTCATAAATGTTTGTGGAATTAATTATTTGATGAATGAATAAGTAAACCTACATAGCCCTGAAATGTGCCTGTGGACGCATTGGCCTCCCATGCATCTTCCCATGTCCCCTGGCGTATGTGACCTTCACAGTTCAGCAACTGTAACACAAGGGCCTTCACTCTCCCCCAGGAAGAGATCAACTGAGATTTAGAGAAAAACCAAGAGAAAGACGAATCACTCATTTTTCATGGGTGCTAATGACCCATCCACCTATCTAGAGACGGCATGTTGGCTAGCTGGTTGTTAGAGGCCTCCCTAAATGTCTTCCAGGCAGCTCAGTGGTAGAGAATCCACCTGCCAATGAAGGGGGTACAAGAGACACAGGGTCAATCCCTGGGTTGGAAAGATCCCCTGGTGAAGGAAATAGCAACTGACTCCAGTATTCTTGCCTGGGAAATCCCATGGACAGAGGAGTCTGGAGGGCTACAGTCCATGGGGTCCAAAGAGTCGGACACGACTGAGCAAATAAACAACTAAGTGGCATTCACAGCCTTGGTGACTTGACCACTGTTGGGCTCTGGTCACCAGACAAAATCCGATTCTGTCACCACAGTAAGAGAGCATCTGTCAGAGTGTTACTTCCACGAACCGTATGGCCAATATATAAAAACAAATACCTACTGAGTTATTCATGTACAACAACTAGTCCACAGTCCCTTATCTGATGATTATGGGACCAGAGCTGATTTGGAATTAAATTTTTTGTTTAAATTTAAAAAGTAATACAGTGTATATATACCAATACCCACAGCAGAACATCAGGTAGCCCTACTTAATCAAATATTTTAATATTTCTGCAGCAAACCTATGATTATTTTAACTCAGTGGGATAAAGGAGAAGACCACATTCATACCCCTTTCAATCAGGTTTTGTCACCAAATGAGTTCAGATCATATTATGTTGTGATCCAGGTAAACTTTGGGAAAAAAAGTTTTGTGTCTTCAGAGATTTTTTTTTTTTGAGGATTAAAAATAAGAGGGGCTTCCCAGGTGGTAAAGAACCCACCTGCCAATGGAGGAGACGTAAGTGACACAGGTTTGATCCCTGGGTTGGGAAGATCCCCTGGAGGAGGAAATGGCAACCCACTCCAGTATTCTTGCCTGGGAAATCCCATGGACAGAGAAGCCTGGTGGGCCACAGTCCATGGGGCTGCAAAGAGTCAGACACGACTGAGCACGCACGTACACACCAGAGATAAAAGAGGGGGCCTATTTCACTTTTCACTTCCATCCATTGGAGAAGGAAATGGCAACCCACTCCAGTGTTCTTGCCTGGAGAATCCCAGGGATGGGGGAGCCTGGTGTGCTGCCGTCTATGGGGTCGCACAGAGTCGGACACGACTGAAGTGACTTAGCATAGCAAAGTAAGTTTAGCAACAGTATAGAGTGGTTATTAGAGGCCCAAGCTCTGGATCCTGGACCTCTGTATTCCAATCTCAGTCTCCTTCCCAACTGACTGTAACTTTTTGTGCTTGAATTTTTTCCCCATTGGTAAATAAACCAGAGTATTAATATCGTAGGGTTGTTACAAAAGTTAAGCAAATTAATGCATATAAGATATTAAACTAGTGGCAGTCACGTACTAAGCACACGATGAAGTCAGCTGTTATGATCACTATAATTCCACTGAAATCTAACACATAGGCCCATCCCAGTTTAAACAGCAAATTCTCTCTTTGGAGATAGCAACTATATGGAGAGAGAAATTGCATCCAAATGTCAACTTATTCATCCACAATATGAAATAAGTGATACAATATGCAGATTATTTAAGGCCTTATGATCAGTGTATTCTCTCCCCTGTAATTAAGTCTCCTTGTAAAGCCAGATAACAATCAGAAGGGTGCTTGGTAAGTAAGCATGAGATCAGGAAATTTAAATAACTCGAATGCTAATGACATCAGGCTGAAACATCCTAACACATCCGTCCTACCACAGGGTCAGCCTCCCTAATGCCAAGAGGACACTGAAGGTCTGAAAGTTTACAGGCTACTCTTCCATGTTCCTGAGACAGTGCTAGGCCAGTACTGCCACCGCATGCCTGAAGATGTTCTTTTTTGTAGGCTTTACCTTCTGACTAGCTTTTCTTCCAGGTCTCAGATACAGTGAACTAATATCACCTCTGTCAAATCTGTCATATACACTCAGGTCCCAGAGCCCTTCAGCTGCTCTAAGATGACTTAACCATCTTTGATTGGATTGTTTATGTATTGTTTTCTACCGTATAATTCTGTGAGGGCAATCTTAGTTTCTTCACTTTCAAATTTCTGGGAGACAACTCACTGCACCCCTTATCATCAGCAGTTGGACCAGGAGGCAGGGTTGAATGGATGTTGGAAGTAGAACGTCCTTTAGGATACAAGTGAGGCCATAGAATGTTTTCTTAGTCATCTCCTCCCTCTTTTTCAGTTGGGCTTTTTGGAATTAGAGCTCCCAGTTCCTGCAGCCTGGCTATAAGGAGATCTAGTCATTTTCTTGATAGGCCTTTGTCAAACCACCTAAGACGACAATGGTAATATTTTTTCTCAGTGTAAAGTATGCTGAATCCTTATCCTTTCTGCCTTCTTCTTGGTGAATAGCTGCTGAATCTTGCATTGATTCTCAAAAAGAGTTATGGCTTTTAAGCACTGAATTCATCCGCTTTGAAAAATCAATGTTTATTTTTGAGGACTCCATTATGTTGACTTTCTCAAGGTTAACTATGTCCCCTTTAGCCACATACTTGATGGAAAAGTTAGTATAATTGAAAGAAGAAAGAGGAGAAGAAGAAGGGGAGGGAGAGAGGAGAAAGAAGAAGAAGGAGGAGGGGTAGAGGAGAAGAAGGAAGAAGGGAAAAAGTAGGAGGGGGAGGATGCAGGGAGCAGGAGGAGGAGGAAGGAGAAAATAACAAATTGTATAATTCCACCAGGTTCTCATGCCCCAACTGCAGTAGAATTCCGTAAAAAGAAAAATTGTAAATAAATATGGTAGTGGGGAGGACTGATTGAGGAGGGAAAGATTGCAAGTACCTACAAGCTTATCTCGGGAGATGGTGAAGGACAGAGGAGCCTGGCCTGCTGCAGTCTATAGGGTTACAAAGAGTCGGCCACAACTGAGCAGCTGAACAACAGCAAGCTTAGCACCTTCACCGTCTTTTGGTCCTTTGGCTTACTCAGTGTTTATGTGTGTCTCTGACTGAAGGAGCATTTCTATTCTGGAAGAAGCAGAAGTCCTAAGCTCATATATCACATATTGCAGAACCTTCCCTTAAAACTCATTCGTACCTGTGTTTCATTTCCTCAATATAAATTTAGCAATGTCTCAGTAGGCAGGGATTAGGAATTACCCGGGCCAATGTTGACTATAAAGGGGTCAATAGGATGAAGGCTTTGATTCTATTTGTGCCTTCCGTTTCCTCTTCTGTAAAGTGAAAGGGCTGAGTAAGATTATTTCTTAGCTTCGTTTCAACTCTCCATTTTTTATCACTCTTTCTAAATTAGCTTATCTGATATCTTCCTTTTTTCTTTCCTTCCTATCTACCTATCATCTGTCTTTCCCAAATGTTTTTCAGATTATTTTAGAGATAGATTTAAGCTAATGAAGCTTAAATTACAGGGTCCCTCACTAGACTCCTTCTAAACTATAAAAACATTAATTTCATGTCTGGTGAAATTGTGTATTATGTGTGTGTTAGTCATTCAGTGGTGTCTGACTCTGTGACCCCATAGACTGTAGCCCACCAGGTTCCTCTGTCCGTGGAATTCTCAAGGCAAGAATACTGGAGTGGGTTGCCATTCCCTTCTCCAGGGGATTTTCCTGACCCAGGGACTGAACCCTGGTCTCCTGCATTGCAGGCAGATTCTTTACCATCTGAACTAGTATGATTTTATACTTTGAAATTAACATTCTCAAAGAGAGCTCCCTGATTTGTATTTGCTTTGGGCCCACAAAATCTGCATTTCCCCCTGATTGGCTTAGGAAAAAAGACAAAAATAAGTGTATACAAACATGAATATAAAAAGAAGGTGTGAGAAAAAAAATAATAGAAAGAAAATAAGCCAAACATTAAATGAATTTACCCCGTTGAGCATGAAGCTGACATCCAAGTTTCGCGGAAGGCAAAGTGGTGAGGGGCATATCTTGTACATTGTACATTCTTGCTCTCAGAATGGAGGAAACTTCCAAAGACAACAAAAGTATTTATGAATAGTGGACTCTGAGAAATGTCTCAGTGGAACATTTTACAGGGGAAAAGATCATCCTATGACCAAAAGTGGTATTTTCACTCTGATAGACACTTTGGAAACATGCAATAAATTTTTGTTCACATATGCACTGAGCAACTTTTCTGTGCTAGGCATCATCCTGGACAGACAGGAGAGATACAGACCTGACACTTACCTCTCAGAGGTCTCAGGCTAACACACAAACAGTCACACACAGAAGGTGATAAGTTGTTGCTCACAGAAGCCTGCACAAAGAGGTATGCATCACAAAGAACGCGGGCTAATTCACATCAGGGAGATGAAGAAGGAAGGGAAGTAATAACTTCTGAGCTCAGTTTTAAAGGTAAAAATACTCTTTACACAATAGTTGTCACTTCACAAGGAACACTGAAAAGCTACCAAGACATGTCTAGACAATTTTTCTGAGCATAATCTGACTGTCATTCCTGTGGTTTACAGGCAACCATCACTGCTGTGATTAAATTGCATTCATTGATTCAGCACTTACAGATGCCAAAGAAACCCACCTTTCATGAAATGAATTGTAGCCTTCCTGTCTTAGTTTCTTAAGCACTTGAAAGATTTCTCATGACTTACTCATAGCCTTTTCAATGCAGATAACTGGTTATTAAATTCTTTAGTTGTCTGTAGAGAACCAAAAGCAAGGTATTTGAACATTACAATAAGAAACACGGGGCAAAAAACATTTGACAATATACTAATGGACATCCCTTGGTGTTCAGGTATTTTCAACTTCAAAAATCTTATTCCAGTGAGCAATTTAAAAATCTTCTCTAAGCAGTTCCCATTTTACAGCAGTGGAATAGAAAGTGACTCACCTGGCAGCACCTCAAAACTTTTTAAATCACAAAATGATAAAGAGCCGGAATTTTAAGCATCCAAATGTTAGGTAATAGAAAACATCTTCATGAAGGAAATAGGATCTCATAATGGTCTTGCTTGGAGAGGTTTGTATAGCTGCAATGAGCATTTCTCCCCAGAACTGGCATCCCCAAAGGAATAGAAACATTTCTGCATCTTTCTAAAATATTCAGCTGCAGCAAGTACTGCATCAAACAGTCTTACAAGTTTGCTCTCGATTGTGTCTGGCCAAACATCCTGAGAACTTTGCCTTGCATTATGCATGGCCCTCCACCTCCATGCAAGTTTGAAAACTCTTGAAAAGTCTCTTCCTGCCATCTTAACTTCCATTCTCTCTGACGGATTACAAAGGCAAAGCAGTTCCTTGCAATGGAGCTGGATTTTCAATCATGGGGAAATTTGGAGCTTCTGCAATTGCTACTAAAATTATGATGCTGCCATCGTATCTCACTCAACAGGGGATTTGCAAAGAAAGAAAAAAAAGAAAGATTCAGTACCAAGTCACTGTCAAAATGCGGCAAAGATGGTGTACTGAAATGTTGGGTCAGGAATCCAGCAGTCCTTTGCAGAAACCGCATGCAGCTTGAAATTCAGTTCAGAGAAAGTAAAACATGAAAATTAAAGTTTAAGTTTCCAGTTTTGGTTGATCAGTGATCAGTAATTAAACTGAAACATCATAAGCTCTGTGCATTTAAAATCAACATACATTGAATGTATCTAATAACTGAAAATAGGATTTCATTCCTTCCAGGTTTTTTTTAAACAACATGGTAAGCTTTAATTTCTCCTTCTCCCCTCCCTACTAAGAAATAGGAAAATAGCTCTCAGTTTTAAATAATACAAAGCTAGAAATCTCTGAGTAAGGTACAGTGATTAGTTAAGATAAGCAGAGGGCAGTTGTTCAAAGATTAAATACTAAAATAGAAATTTAATGATTCCTACATTTACCACCTGTTAGCACACTTTAGTGATGTGGAGAAGAAGCCTGAACAGCTCATTAACAGCTATCATTTATTGACTGTGTACCATGTGTCAGACATTTTTATGGATTATCTCATTCGATTCTCACAGCAGCCCTGTGCAGTAGATATTATTAGCCCTTCCAGATGAGGAAACAGGCCTAGAGAGGCTGGGAACTTACATGAAATCACCCAGCTAGTTAGTTGCAAAGCATGACTCTCACTTAGTTCTTATTCCCAACTCATGCTCTCACCCATACCACTGCCTGGATTTGGTGGAAATGATATAAATCCTTGACTATTATTTATAGTGTCTATCATGGTATTGCTTGTTTGATGAACCAACTAAATCAATAATAGTAATCATAGCAAAAATTGTTGATTATTGCACATACTACCTGCTCAATGCTTTGAGCATTTCAATTATATATATTATATATATATATAAAATATATATTTATGCATATATTTATGCATATATTATGCATAATATATATTAAATATATATAAATGCACATACTACCTGCTCAATGC
>NW_011495072.1:13217020-13268905 GCF_000754665.1 Bison bison bison | reverse complement strand
TATATATATATTAAATATATATATATATAATCCTTGCAACAACTCTAACAGGTGGAAAACAGCCACAGAGAACATAAGCAACTTGTCCCAAAGTCACAGTCAGTGAGTATAAGAGCAAAGCCTCGATCTGAGATAGCCTGGCTCTTGTGCCCCTGATCTTGGCTAGGAGTTTCCATCTGGATACAACTAAATTCATGTCCACGTTTATAACATCTTCAGTCACATTCTGAAATGGTTCCACCACCTTAGCAGAGCTTGACAATGAAAGCAGAAGCTGAAAAATTGATGAAGCCCATGGTCGATGTGAATACAACCTAATGTATTCTTGAATTATTCTGCATTCTGCTCAATTTACTTTCTGTTACAGAGCTTAATCCACATATCTCACGAGTAAAAGAGGATGGAACATGATGGTTATATGTAGTTAATCAAATAAAATGACAAGTGCCTTTCAACTGCTAACACATGCATCTCAACACGTTTAAAGAGATAGATGGCATGATGTAGATATATTTGCACAGGCACATACATTGTATACTTGGTGCTCGGTGCCCAGAACACAAGCCTAGCTTAGTGTCTGTTTTGAACCACATACAAATGTTCACTAACCTTATAGGTAAGCACAAAATGTTCGATGTCATGAATCTGTCTTGAGCCAGCTGTTAAAGATGAATGCTGATTTCCCGACTCTGATAAGTTAAAGGAGTTCTAGAATAAGCGAAATGGTTTCAGTGGTTGGATATATGTTTGGGGTTTTTGTGTGTTAATTTTCTGATGATATGAATGTAATCAAGTGTTTAAGTTTCTAAGATTTTTATATGATGTTTAAGATATCCTTTACTAATAAATGACTAACAGTTTTTCTTTATTGTTTTCTTTCTCTCCAGGTATCCCCAGTATTTCCAGTATTGGTAGTAAGTAAAAACAAAAACAAAAAATCACAAACCAAGTCTAGGCTAGCTTGGCTTTGTTGTTCAGCTCCTCAGATCTATTTTCCCAGTGTCCATTTCTGATGTAAGAGAGTATTTCCTTTGTGAATTGAATTGTTGTGTTTGTTCTCTGCACAGATATGGTGAAAGCACAGATGAAATAGTTACCTGTATAGAATTCCTCCATGGATATGGCAGTGCTACAGCTTTTCTGACTATTTTTGATGAAGGCTACCTTTACAGAGGTGCAATCACTTACATAACTGTAACTCATTTAGCAAAAATATGAACAGTCCTATTTACCCATACTTAGTAACCAGCAAACAAATGGAACTCTCTCCCGAGGACTGTATATGGATTTCTCCCATAATTTGGGAAAGCAGAGAATGAATGCCAGTGAATGCTTTAGGCATATTCGTTAGCCCAAAGAAATCACTATGAAACTAGGGAGAAGGAATTTTATTAATGCATTAAACTTTAGCCTTTGTGAAGGCCTGAAAGAGGTCAGTTTGTGATCATTAGTCTTTCTGGAGAAATGAAGGAAAGAAAATAATCAATATGTCCATCGCTATCTCCTAAAATACAATGATCCGTTATTTTTCTGTCTACTTAGGTTCAAGTTTGGTAGAGAAGGGATATAAAAAAAATACATGCAAAATTTAGGAATGGGGCTACTAGAAATTCCTGCAAGAAATGTTTTAGTAGAGATATCAGCAATTGAAAAGAGAAGTTCAACATTCTGTTGAACATTTCTCTAGTACCTTTACAAAGACATTCTACCAGATACCATGGGAGAACCAGGCTGTAGCTCCCTCTTTACATTTAAAGCAATGACATCCCAACACCAAGCTTGAAATGCTCACTAAGGAAATGTCCCATAACTTTTCAGAGCCAAATCTCACATATTTCTAAATATTGTTCCCTTTCTCTCTGATGGTTAAAACCTTTGAATAGCTACTGAATAAGTGATTTGAAATAAAGTACTGAGGGAGCCTAGACTATGAACTGTAAGTGAAAAGAAGCATTTTCACTAGAGTTTAACCCAGTCTTTGTCATAAATGCTGGGCCACAACAGGGTGATGGAAGGGTAAAGAACAGCAGTAGGAGTATTCCAATATACAACAACCATTTAAAAAGCAATATCCTCATAATTTGGATAAAATAACTTCTTGCCTCTTATAAATGCACAGTCAGGTCTTCCAGTTTTTAAATCAACCCAGTTTACTTAAGCTTGTGAATAGGACTACACACAGATTTATTAATCACTAGACATGTTAAATGCAATGAACATCAGCCACTTTGTAAACAGAAATAGAACTAGTGTTCACGTTCATTTAGATACCAGCCTAATGCCACAGCTTCCTCTTTGTGATCTTGTTGAAATGACGTCAGTGGTACAAACTTGCAAGTGAAAGCTTCGGTTCTAATAGTCTAGTTTTTCTGCTGCCGTATCTCCCGTGGCATTTGCCTATCTTCATAAATACGCCACAACGTGCTCCTTTCAGGCCTTGACAGCTGTGTTTGTACATGCATTTTGGAGCAAAAGGAAACCAAACGGAAGCAAGCTGAGACAGATGGTGATCTGACCTGTCAAAGGTTTCAGAAATGGATGAACGGAAAGTAGTTCTTTGGCGTTGGGATGTGTTTCTGTTCCAAGTGTCAATTGTGTGTTGCATGGAATTTCTGACTGTTTTGCTCACTTGACATCTCATTCGGCCGCCTCCACCACATGCCCCATCTTTGAGCATCAGCAGATGTTGACCTTTTACACACTGAATCAGGAAATTCCAGTTTTATTTTGCTTTGTTTTATTTTGAAATCAGTGGTGACCTGAAAGGATGCTTTGTTGTGCCTTTGGAAAATGTATTAACCTTTATTCAGGAAACTAGGAAAATTTAACTCCTTAATGTCTAACCAAAACCCTCCAACAAACAAAGTGATAGCTTATTCTGTGCTTTCGTGATGCCTCTGGCTGTTCTGCTGGGAGTGCAATGGGTGTTTCCTCAGATTTCTCAGGCAAATGGTATAAGCACTTCCAGGGGTCACCCAGCATCACATATGGCTAGCTTGCTTATTGCCTGGCTTTAAAGTGAAGAGATTTGCCATAAAACCATCAAACATGATTGTATCTTCTAGCCTGCTTCAATGGCATTTACACATTCCTTATAAGGACTTATAAGGTGTTCTCTGTGTGCAATGGTGGATTCCTTTACTCTCCAATGGGCAAGAATTCATACATAGATGACTCCCTGCCTGTTCAAGAGGGCATAGAAATAGTTTCCAAGGTACAAGCCGGAAAAGAGAGATCCACTTGGATTTTCAACTAAGTTTGGGCATTTACCAGGGCTTTTCCCTTTATCTCAAGGAAGAAATCAATGAACGTAATTCCACCAAGTATGTAGAAAGATGCCATGATAATAGATACAACACTCATGACATTCCCATCATCAAGGACAATGAATGATGTATATTGTGACATAAATTATTGATTGATGTATGTAACCATAAGTTCACATACATTTGCTGTATACACAGTGATTAAAGATTTTGGAGGCCTGATAGTTCTCAGTATAGATTTCAAACTGTCAACACCTATATTAAGGTTCAAATGCATGGACAGAGTGGTCATCCTTTCCGATCATCTGCTAAAAATGTTTTTGAAACAGATTTCCCATTAAGGTCATTTGTACCTGCTGTTGTCTGTTAGGAAATAGATTTCCCAATCATCCCAAAGGTACTTGATTTAAAACTCAGTCATTTTGATGTGCTTTGGCTGTGGCTGAAAAATTATTGGTGATATTGTCAGCAATTAATGAGTCCCAAAATAAATCTGTAGCCATTTGAGCCTATGAGCTCTGTTTTTTCTTTACTTGATGCAGTAGTAATTCATTCAAGTTTCATTTTTTCAATGTAAAATGTATCATGCGGTTATAAGTAAACATTCACAGTTTTATCCAAGTGAATGTTAGTTGATGCTGATGATCCAAATTAATATTTGTTTTGGTGTGGATGTTTTTGTTTAAGGGATAAACTAATCATTATAACATATATTATCTGATCTTTAGTCCTGAAAAGCAAGTGATTTCACAAATTACTCTGAACAGTTTATTATAAAAAATGGTAATTAGAATAACAAGAGTTGGCCTAATGTGCAGAGTAGCTTTGTGTGAGGGATTATCACCTAAAAAGCAAGTGATGGAGGTTAAAGATTAAAATGTCAGAGGTTAAAGGTAGATCATCCACTGAAAACTCATGTCAGGAAACACAACTTAAAAAAACTTCAAATTTTTTTAATAAACAAAGCCATTTCTTAGACTAGCAACAAAAGAAAAGATGTATGTTGACATTTTATGAACCCAAGTGTACATTGTTTCCGTAAATTACCTTCAAATGATTGACATCATGTTTTATAAAGTGTAAAATATTGATGGAAGTATTTGGCTGTCTCCTCCTCTTCAGCTATTCAATTTGAAATAACAATTTACTTAAGATAAATATTCCACTTTCCTGTTTCTCTTATAGTGAGCATTGCCTTCATCACAGAGTTAAAAATTCATCTCTAATTTGATTTAATTGGTAGGACCATTAAACAAGGGAAGTGGTACCTGCAGGGATCCATCAGCCTGTTGAGAAAGCTCAGAGATGCTTTCATACTTGAAAACATTTGATGCCAGTTGGAGACCTTATAAAAGTTGTTTCCCATACAGCATCCAAATATATTTTGTTCAGTACCTATTTACTGTAGAAGCCTGGACTGTGAGGAAAATAACAAGGTTAATCATTTCCCCCCTCAAGGGTTATTAGTAATCTTGTTCATGCTATCCAGAGAGCTGCAGTGTTTGTTTGTTTTTTCCCTTTTCTTTAATACTTCTAAATCCCCCAAATAAAAGTTTCATTTGAATTGCCCTTTAGATAATTAGGTTTTATATAATGAAGAAAAAAATGATCTGACTAGAGAGGCTATATGGCAGATTGTATGGTGTGCTACATTAATTTTGATCTGTTTGCTGATGTTCTAGAAGGAAAGCTAAGGTCCCAGGTGAAATGCCTTTGGGACTTTATTATATCATGTATCCAGTATTCTCATCACAGATCCATTTCATATTTGTGTAACTAGCATTTCGCATTCATGAAACCTTTGTGGTTATCCTAAAATTGAATGAACATTAGGACATAGCTGCTTCTTTAATCTTGAATAAATTAAATATTCCAATGATGCAGGGGGTGGAGGAGTAGCACCTACCTTAAAAAAAATCTGAGAGGTTTAGTCATCTTTAGCAAACAGCAGTTGCCCACCTTTATCAGATCTGCCTTTCTTCATATATTAGCCTTTTCCCAGATGTCTTTAGAATGCCAAGCCACTTTTTAAGTGTGAGCTGATATCTGTACCTTTGCTGTTATTTCCTTGTGGGGGCATCTGAAAATTCCTAGCTTAAGCAAAGATTTACCAAGATCTCTGAAAGGGCCTATAATGAACTTTCTCAAACTTGTAATTGTGAATGAAGAGTGGGGTATCACCAAAGTCTTCTTGGAATATCAGTAGGGAGCTGGCCAGCTAACTGTTCCACTTCCTGGGAGATGTCCCCACATGTCTACAGAATTCCATTTTACAAATGGTGACTCTCGGGCTCAAAGTGTCCGAGTAACTTGTCAGATATAATATGGCCAGGAAGGCCTGTCTGACTCCAAAGGCTGTTCTGGTAACGGTATACCAAATGGAAGAGGTTAGAAAGAGAATTTGTATATTTATTGACTCCGACCTCAGACTCTTTCCTGTCTAATACATTGGCCCGTTTCTGTGTGGGAAATTTTAGTGTTCTGAAGAAAAACAGACGTTCATTTTCGATACCTTACTGTGTGGTCAACAGAAACCACATTAAAATGTGCCCTTCCTCTACCACCATCAATGATAAACATCCTCAAAAAGCTGAGGAAGAGGGGAAATGTGAGATGTTATTTATAGAACATGGGATAGTTCATGAAATTTAGTTATGCATGTTGTGAAACCTGCTTGTACATACTCTATGACAGTAAAAATTCCAAATGTTTTATTGACATAGCTGCTTAAAACAAGCAAACAAAATCCTATGTGTTGTCGTGAGGACAGACTTACCACTATCGCATTAAACTTTGTCTTCCCCAGCAGGTTAATGACGCTGTGTTTCTGAGAGTAGGCAGCTTACTGTAAAGATGGTGAAATTACGCCAAGGCCCTAGGGGTTCTTTATGAAGAGCTTTAGGGTTTTCTATGCATTCCTTTATAGACATCAATAATGTTTCCAAAACCCACTGAGGAACAAGAGCAATAACTACAAATCCAAAGGGACCCCGTGACTCTGTGTGCACCCAATGTTTTCCTCATACACTCCTGGAAGGAGAATGTTTAATGAAGGCTCACTAACATCCTCTCAGGCAGTGGCTTTTCATATCCATCATGACACCCTGCTTCCCACTGTATTGTAGAACCAAAACATTATGTAAAAATTAGTGTTTTTAGGAAAATTGAAGAGCACTCATACAACATCATCATTTTATAGGCAATGCAACTAAGGCTGAATTGAATTGTCAAAGTCATCTGGATAGTAGCCAAGGCAGGATTCTAGTTCAATGTTCAGTTTCCAATCTAGGACTCTAGAATTCATTCACCTTCTCATGTAATTAAATGACTCATGTATTAAATACTACACAGTAGACTATTTTAAGGGGAAAAGGACATGGAAAAGCATGGTCACAATTTACTCTGGTTTTAAAGAGTTTCCACAAAATGAGTTGGAAGCTGCCTGTAACTCATGCTAAGTGGGTACAAGTAAGATAGAAGACAGTGGCTTTCTGATGTAAATGAAGTGTTTTTAACCTTCTGGTTCAAGCTTGCCTTTCAGCTTGATTCACTGTGGTGTCAGCCATAGATGGTCAAGTTTAGCAATTCTAACCCAGTTCTCTCCAATTTACAGTGCCGAGCTTTCCTTGGGGCACAGAGAAGAAAAATTTTCTTCCAAAGCCTCATTTTTATAACTAGAATCTCAGTTTTTCTGACTCTTTAAAGTGCCACAAACCAAATTGTCATGTAAGAGTTTTCTGAGTCTCCTTAATGGGGAAAAAAAAGAAATTCAGGCAAGATGTATATTTGATTAATAGGCTAAACTGATGTGCTCCTAAATTTAAAGAAACTCGGAAATTTACATATTATCTTTGTGTTAAAAATAAACCCTTTCCCACAGTATTCCAAAATAATTTCTGTTGCTTTCTGGACAATAGTATTAATCAATGGAGACCTTAGAACCAGATTATTCCCTAAAGTAAGTTGTATCTTAAATAAACTTCTTTATATATCTGAATCACTTGCTTTGGGAACAGTTAAGGTTACAAGAAATAGGGGAAGCACATTATAACCTCTACTTCAGTTTAGTAAGAACTGTTTATGCTACAATAATTTTTTATTACAACAGCAACCTTGAATAGGATAATAAGAGCTAACACAACATTGAAAACCAACTATGTGGGTGCTCAGTTGCATCCTACTCTTGGTGACCCCATGGACCTCCACGCTCCTCTGTCCATGGACTTTTCCAGGCAAGAAAACTGAAGCTGGTTGCCATTTCCTACTCCAGGGGATCTTCTCGACCCAGAGATTGAAGCTGCATCTCTGGCATCTCTTGCATTGGCCAGCAGGTTCTTTACCACTGTGCCACCTGGGCAGCCCTGTGCTTCAACTATACTTCAATTAAAAAAAAAAAAAAGCCACCATTTCTTGAATGCTCACTACAATTACAAGCAAATATTAACTCATTCAGCCTTGACAACAGCCAGCAGGTAGCATTATTCTATTTTACATATAAGAAAGCTTAGACACAGAGAAGTTAAGAAACTTGCCCAAGTGATAAAACTCGAATTTAAATCCAGTCCTCGTTCTATTTACATGCAGCATATCTTAAATAAATTTGCCCTCAATAGATATTGCCCAGGCTTCCCAAAGATGTAATTTGAAAATTTATCAATGACGATAGAGTAATAGTATATGATGGGCATTTCAGATATTCTTTTTCTTTGTAAAAGGGATAGTTTTGGTGTATGAAATCTTTGGTCTCCATATTCACCAAGCTAAAGTCTTTTGAGATCATTAAGACGTGTTTAGTCCATTTTTCCAGGTTTGTGGGATCAGGATCCTTGAGAACTCGGAATTTCCATAAGAGGCTATTTTTGAAGGATTGGCCATCTACAATCCCATTGGACACATATGATAATCCTTCCCCTTACCTCAGTAATAATTTCTCAACTCCAGACTGGGTTTCACTATGACAGTCACAGGTCCACAGTTACAATGTGTAGCAATAATTTTTCCTTCTACACAAGGGATTCTTAATCCCCTAAATCCCCTAGATTCTGCAAAGAACATGTTCTTCATTCCAGTGGGCTTTATCCTTCCATGAATTTCAGCGTGACACTGCCAGGTCATAAAAGAACCATTGGAGCGATAGAACTTAATGGCTGAGAGAAAACATAGACATCTTTTAATCCAGCACCTTTACCTTACAGATAAGGAAACTGAAGTCCAGGGAATTAACTGCCTGACAACTACTTAACAGACCTGGGAGCAGATCCTTTAACTTCTGATTCCTAATACTTTTTGCCTTGCAATATACTAACACTTTGAGACCTTCATATGGACACAAAGATACTCCTTAGTAAATTCATGAAAGAATGAAATTTTAAAATTCTCCAATAGTTCACCTAACCAATGCTTTGGATGTGTTGTAATTTTTTTTCTGTTTGCAATCTCTTAACTATTTGAAATCAATGGCCACTGGCTAAAAATTCTCAGAGGCTTCATGTTATGCAAGGACTTTTATTAGAATTGAATATGATAACATAGAATTTGTCTTAATTATACAATTAACTTACCCTCCAATGTGCCTAATTTACTTCTTGGAATTAAACGTTAGTTTATTGATTGAATATTGATTGAATATTTGTATGTGCCAGTATCTTTGAGTAACAAGAGTAGCCAAAGAGTAGCTAGCTGATTTAAAGTTTTCTTACTTGCCTTTGCAGTTATAGGACAAAATAAAAATTCAAAATTTTAAGATGAGATATTAAATTTGAAAATTCTATGATGAACAAATATTAAAACATGTATAGACAGAACCATGCTATAGGAGTCAAGGCTCCACACATTTCAATATTTTTTTCCAAGACATTTTTCCTCCCGAGGAAGAGATATCACACATAAAATTTTGTCCCACTAGAGATATGTATAGATTAGATTAGGATTTCTAAGTGAGTGCTGGTGGTTGTGAGTTTTTATTTTTCAGGAAGGTTAGGCATCCCACCCAATGAAAATCATTTGGAAAAAAGAGTCTGTATTTCTAAGAAAATAGAAAAGCTACACTCTCCTCTTCCCCAAGATACTATCATAAGTGCATAATACAGAAGAAAATTACCTTCTAGGTAGGGATCAGATTGTAACTGAGGTGTCTCTCTTGATAATTTCATACAGGTCAAGGAGTTAACAATTCAAAAGTAGAATCACCTACATTCGCTTTTTATATATGTAAGAAGATCCTCAATATGGAACCTCAGTATCCTGGAGGAAAATCATAAAAGAGTATAAATATAAAATATAGGCATAAACAAATATTTATTATATTAGAATATGGAATAGAACTTAATTTATAAAGTTAACTTTCAAACTCACTTCTAAATTGGTTTAGTATAAAATTTTGTCTTCACTTAAAATTTCTTGGCAGAGCTTATTAGCAAAATGATTAATTATAGTATTACTTTCACTTCAAGTAAACCAAGCCACTGAATACTTAACATTAAACTTGCAAGCAGCACCCCCACATATGACCTATATTTACCTCTCCTACAGAAAAAGATGGAGAAAACCATTTCAGAGAACTAAATTGTTCCTAATTTGATGCTTATAATATATATAAATATATTTTCTATATAAAACTATAACAGTGATTTGAAATTTTTTCTAAATAAACAAGTTCTAAAAATCACTTGTTTTTCAAAGTGACTATCACAGTTCACGTAGGCTTGTTATGTTAATTCCATTTCTCCCCATCACCAAAGTACTCACATGGAAAGTAATACTCAGTCAATAACTTGCGTATCTTGCCTACATATTACCAAATATCTATTTATTTAGTAACACCTACAGATGTGGAAAATTATTGCATTGTTTTTTCTTAATTTCAGAATTCATTCTTTTTTCATAATTTCAAAATTCATAAATTTTGAAGATACAGCAATATCTAACCCTTTGCTTTTACATGTATATAGCATACACACAGAGCAACAGTAGATCAGCTTTTCTAATAAATATTAATAAGCCAAAGTTATAGTGAAAGTTCCATGTCTTGCAAGATTCACTATAATCTAATTATGGAGGAAACAGTCTGATAATACCTGTTTACAGTAGCCTAGCCACTTGATCAGAGAAGGCAATGGCACCCCACTCCAGCACACTTGCCTGGAAAATCTCATGGACAGAGGAGCCTGGTGGGCTGCAGTCCATGGGGTCTCTAAGAGTCGGACACGACTCAGCGACTTCACTTTCACTTTTCACTTTCATACATTGGAGAAGGAAGTGGCAACCCACTCCAGTGTTCTTGCCTGGAGAATCCCAGGGATGGGGGAGCCTGGCGGGCTGCCGTCTATGGGGTCGCACAGAGTCAGACACGACTGAAGTGACTTAGCAGCAGCAGCAACAGCAGCCACTTGATATCAATTACTCAGTTATTAAATATTTACTGAGGCCTTCTGGAAGGCTTTGCCCTTCCTCAAAGAGATTCAAATTAATTACAAAGACAAGAAATAAACATAAAATTTAAAGTAGCAATATTAAAACTTACGCCTATCCACATATCCATGAAAAATAAGGAACACAGGAGGTCACATGCTATAGGAGTTTAGAGGCAAGAACTCTCCTTGTGGACTTGGATGGCCTCAAAGGACCACACTAGAAATGTAGTTTTGAACTGATCTCAGTGAATGGCAGATGTGAGTCATGAAATGGCTGCTGTAATAGTTGTGCTCTAGGTACCTTAGCAAAAATAGTTTTAAAGCACTCAATCCTAAATCTGGCTATTTTCCTGTTTTCCAGAGTCATTTTTTTTAAACATGGGTGAATCTAAGAAAAAAAAAAGACATTATTCTTAAATTAACAATGTTTATCATTATTTCTGGATTGGAACCAAAAACTTTAGAGAGATATTTTCAGTTAAAAACATCATGAAAATATATACACACCCATACATACAAACCTGAGATATGATCAGAATACCCTGGTCTGTTTTCCTTAAGCCAGAATCACCAGTAATCCTTCTCTTTCTTTCTCTGAGAAATTGCATAAAAACAAATAGGAAATAAATCCACTTCTTTGCAGAGATAATGGCTCACACTTAAAACATACCCTAAAGAATCTCTCCTGAAGACTAATGTAACCAGCTCATATCTGTAAATATAAATTGCAGAGAATGGAATTCTCAAGTGAGAAATTATTTCTTTCCCGTTATCTTCCAGTTTCAGGCAGCAGCTTTATATAATGATTTGAATTGCTGAAGTCCCTATTTAGTTATTTGTAAGAACACTCTACTTTATTTCAAAAGTTAATGCATATAGCTTTGTTAGGGAACGGGCTATATATTTAATGTCCATTCAATGTTTTGGGAATCATCAATTGCTTGCTTTTGTCTGGTGTGGGAGTCATGTTGTGTTAAGTGCATCACAGCCAAGTTAAAAAGCAGATGTGTGGTTTGTGTCTTTGTCCATTTAGTTTTCTGTTTAAACCAAAGGATATTATAGCTGAATATAACAAACCCTGATTTTTCCTGATGTATACAGATCCTCCAAAGTTTAATAGGAAATGGCCGAATATTTCTTCCCTTGAGGTTTCTAACCCAAAACAAGGTAGGAGCATGTCAAATTCCTACTGATATAAAATCCCACATGTTTAGGGGGAAAATCCCACATTCTATTTTTTCAAACACTATATAAGAGCATTATCATCGATGCCATGCCTTCGAAAGAATCATAACTCAAATATTTTTTTCTAATATGAAGTGTCCCAGAAATATTATAGCAACAAGTGTAGAAAAGATTAGATGGCACAGAAGCTATAAGACCTTTACCAAGTTTACGTTGAATGCCAGCCAGTCCCAAGAGAAGTCTAGTGTTGGTTGCCCTCACAGTGAAAGTATAAATAATACCTCTTAAAAACTTTTGAGTGGCTCAGGTGTCCTTCCGCTGTCTCCCTTTTGCTTTGCTTAAGTAAACTCACTGGTAGTTAGTTGTATTGAAGGTCAGGGAAAATAGGGAAAGGCAGTACTGCAACCCCTAAGAGACCTGTTTTTGTTTGTTTGTTTTTTTTTAAACTATGATTCCATATTGATTGACAGGAATTTGGATCGTTCTCTCCCCCCTTCCCCTCCCCTTCCCTTCTACATCCTAGCGTATTTCCTCTGTCGAGGCTTTCCCTCTTTTAATCCTGTATCAATTAATAATTTCTGTTAGGATTAAGAACAACCTGTTTTCTTTCTGTCCTTAGAGCAGTAATTATTTTCTAACTTCTCACATCATAAATAAATAAATAAAGGAAACTGAAGACAGCAGTGTGATTACACAGGAAAAAATAGGACCTTTAAAAACTGGCCAATCAAATTCATCAGATGCAGTGTAATGTTAAAATTACATTAACATCTAGCCTATAGATATATATAGACATGTACAAATAGTTCATATTAATAGAAAGTTGCCTTCTTTTGCATCCTTTCTTCTCACACACACACACAAAGGCACATCTTTGGCTTCCACCTTCCTTCGTTATATACAGGATGTTTCTTTTAAGCTCTAATGAACACAGATGGAAGAGGAAATGAGCAAAAGGAGGAACCAGGAAATAGCTGCTAAGCAAAACAAAATATATTAGCAATTTGTTGAGGAGTCAAATTGGAAGGGCTGCTTTTTCAGCCCTTGATCAGAGTGATGAAATCAAGACTGTCCTAGATACATACATTACTAGCAAATAGAATTATCTTAATCATCTGCTCCAAATGATTTTTTTAAAGTTTCTACATACGTATGTGGAAGAAGAAATACAGATCAAGCTCACCCCATTGGTATAACTCCATGAAGACTGTGAGGAGGTTTAGCGGCATTGCTCCTTGGCAAGTTCAATGAGAGCATCTTCAGTAAAATGTCACTCAGTATTTCCCATTGAATTTCATAGCTCAACAAATTATACAAGACAGGATCTAAGACTTCACACTTCACAGGGAGTTTTCTGCTGAACAAGATTATGCATTGTTGAGAACTTGAGTTTTGTGCTGAACAAGATATGCATTGTTCAAAACCTGAAAGAGACCCTTTTATTATTTTTGCTACATTTTCTGAGTGTCACAAGACTAAGAGCTTTCAGAAATAATCTTTAGTTAATACTAGTTGCAGTTTTTAGAATGTAGATAATGAGTTCAAATAAATTTATTTGAGAGGTGCACACTTGAATACAGTGCTTGAACTTGAAATTTTAGCTAAAAGTGTACTTTCTGTCAGAGGTCAGTTCTGTGCAGGTGTAATTTATCTGATCAACATCTGCAGAAAGCATCAAGCTCTATCCTGTTTTTGCTACTTTCACAAGTGACTGTTCATGAATAACTGAAAAAGAAAAGCAGGCAAATTTAAAAATTCCTGCCATTAACAAACCGGTATCATAAAAGTAACAATTGTTAGGAAAAGACTACATTTTTGAAAGACAGAGTCCAATTGACTCTGAGGCTGAGATCCAGGTTCTGCTAAATGGTTGACCATTGTTAACTATGTTCTGTGATATCTAATCAGTTCAGCAAAAGTAATCTAACTGGTTTATATGCAGATGGGCTACTGTTACACAGAGAGAAAGACATGGTGAATTGAGTTAATGATGTTACTAATTAATTCAACAACTCAACTACTATTATAACAGACAATAGAGGATCCTAATATCCATAATGTTATTGAAATAATCTGCATAACTGGATTATGTATTTAAATGGTAATTCTTTTTGCATCTGAAAATAAAGCTTCCAAACTTTATTAACAACAAAGTCAAACCATTTTCAGCCAAATACAAGCTTTCTCTGTGATTGAAATAAACTCCCAGAGGCAACAGATACAAATAGTATCTTCATTTAGGACTACTTTTCAAGTGGGTTGATGATAAGTAATTACAATTTGAACATTTCACTGTTGTTTCTAATGTGCTGTTCATTCTTTTAAACCTATCCAGTTGCTCCCAAATTAGCTTTGTCAACAGTTTCTTCTGTTCAAGTTGCAAACCACAAGAGAGGTAGGAATTCTTGGGTTCATACAGTGATTTCATGGTGTTATGTGTTGTGAAACATTGCACTGTATGAATCTGGAATATCTGTGAAGTGTACCCATCAGCTTATTGGTGAGGCATGTTGATTGATAATGATCAATGCATCAAATAGTACTGAGTACTGTCATAAGAGGAAAAAAAGCTTCACTTGGAAATTTGACTGCTGCAAATTTAAAATGCTGCAATATTTGTTTTCTGAAAGATTAATGTGTGAATCAGAATTACAACACTTTAGGTTCCTGTTTAGAACATGAATGTTAGAGCTATTAACATTGTTACTCATTTGCATTGAAAATAAGGAAACTCACAGTGAGTTTCAAGGATGCTTTTCATGAGAACAGAATGGTAGGTTCGTGTATGGTGCCCATTTGACAAATGACATACCTTGGAATTTCCACTTCCCAACATTGTTTGAACGGAATTTGAACAAATACCAGTGAAGAGCTACACTGGATTTAGCATTGATTATGACCCCAAAATAATAGTTACATTACTTCCTTCAAATGAAAGTGAGCAGAATCTCGTCTGTGACTCATGAATGGCCCATTCCAGCTGGCATCTGTCATCACATCTTCACAGACTGAAGATTTTTCAGGAAACATAAAGACTCCTGCTTTTATTTCACCATTTTCCTTTAAATGTCCTATGTGACAGGTGTCTTGTTTTCCATCCTTGACTGTTGGGTACATGTCATGTTTCTTTTGGGGGGAGGTTGTTGTTTTTGTTTTTCATAAAACATCTCTTACAAAGAAATATATTTATTAACAATATATGAATTTGATTTGACCCACTTGGTGAAAATGATAATAATAGCTTCCCTATTCCTTACTGAAAAGAGTCAAATCACTTTCCAGATGTTAATCAACTTGAACGGGTCCTGCTGCGGCATATACAGTAAAGGAGAAAGCTGGTCAGAAGACGGGAAAGGGAAACGGACAGGATTTAAACCATGTCTTAACCTTTCCTCACAATGTGCTTCTACACAGCAAACGCGGACAGTGCCCTTTAGAGGGGAATCCAGATGGATTTGAAATTTGGAGAACTAAGTTCTTCAGGAACAGAGCAGCCACAGGTTGATAGGTTGTCAAGCCTGTTTGGGCATGTGTGCATAGCATACTGCAGTCATTGACACCCAAGTGATGTCGCTCCTTGCCTGCGATAGGCAGACCCACAGAGAAACCAAGGAGGTGAAGGAGAAAGGAACCATTAGAACTTTTACAGAACCCTTCTCTTTTCTGTCATGTCAGAGACTGCATGTGCAAGAGGCCTCTTGACCTGAAATTTGACCCTGCATTATTGAATCTCTAGTTTCTTGGGCGTCACAGCACTAATGAGATCTGAACACATCTCCACAGACAAGAAGAAGCCACGTAGTGAATTAGAGCTATCATTGGATAATCCACACTGTTATCAAATAATATATATGGAAGGGCTTCAAAAGTTACATAAGGTTGCAAGACAGGTTTGGGGGTGAGGTAGGAACCAGGAAAATGCTGCAGCCACTTTATTCCCTTGCCTGGGGGTAGCCCCTAGAGGCTTGGTGACTCTGCTAATGTAGTGAAGGGAAAACGCTTCTTAAGAATTATAATTCTTTCACCTTCTGTTTATCTAAAGTCTTTTCCCCATATCCTCTCTTTTTGAGTGACTAAAATTAATTTTCACCAGCTCTGACTTTGAATAAGCTTTCCTCACTTGGCCCCGAAATTAATGGGGGCAGGAGGAGAACCGGACGACAGAGGATGAGATGGCTGGATGGCATCACCGACTCAATGGACATGAGTTTGAGTGAACTCCGGGAGTTGGTGATGGACAGGGAGGCCTGGTGTGCTGTGATTCATGGGGTCGCAAAGAGTCGGACACGACTGAGCGACTGAACTGACTGACTGACTGATGCCACATTCAGGGTACATTGTCTTATATTCTGTGATGTATCTTGTATTACAGTACGTAGGTAAAATAATAATGGAACTGGAGGAAACATGGGGAATAGTAAGAAAGAAGAGACCAAGACATTTAACCCTCCTCCCAGTCTTAATATTCTTTTTCTTTCATTCTTTCTCTCTAACCTTTTTTCTGTAACTCCTACCTACCGAGGCCTTCCCCAGCCAATTCCAGTCAGAAAGTCTTTAAACCTTAGAAGAGATTTGGTTCTCTCCTAATCTTTGACAACTTTGAACTCTCCTTCTACTGAAACACTGCTAGCTTTTATTGCTCTTAACTAGCCAGTTCTTAGGGCTTCCTGGATGGCTTAGCAGTAAAGAATCCACCTGTATTGCAGGAGTTGCAGAAAATGCAGGTTCGGTCCTTTGGTCAGGAAGAGCCCATGGAGCAAGGCATGGCAACCCACTCCAGTATTCTTGCCTGAAGAATCCCATGCACAGAGAAACCTGGGGGCAGTCCATGAGGTCACAAAGAGTCAGACATGACTGAAACAACTTATAACACATGCATCAGCCAGTTCTTAAGTAACATATCATCGTAACTGCCTTATATGATGTCATGTATGTCAGATGAAGGGTTTTGCTCCCCCGGGGGACTCTCAGTTGTCACACCTTGGCAGTTGCTATTGCCTCTAGTGGGTAGAGGTCAGGAATGCTTCGGAATAGCCTACATTTAGGAAAACCAAGAATGATTTGCCCCAGATGTCAGTAGTGCTAAGGTTGAGAAACTCAGCGCCATATTCTTCAGGCCTGGGCCTCATTCTTGTTGTCCCCTGGTATAAGATGTTCTCGATCAAAATGCATTGCTATGCCACACTACGCAAATGTTTTAGCTTTAACAGTAGTCAAAACATACCTGAAAAATAAAATAGAGTCTACAGTGTGATTTGAGATTGAAAAGCTGTGTAAAACCATAGCAATTTTTTGAGAATTTCCTTTTTCCTATTGAAATTGATCTGTATAGACATATAGTCAACTCTCAGCTAAAATATTTACTAACTCAGTTACAGCTTGATATATGACTGCTGTTTTTCTGAACTCTTTAATATGTGGAATATAGCCAGACTCTTATGGTTTTTGAAATGAATTTAAGCATAACCTTCCTCTGTGTCTTCCTCTGTAAAAGAAGATGCCTCAGGATCCTCACTGATTCACTAACTCATTGATTCATTCATTCAACATATTTTGAGTACTTAGTATATGCTCAGCGATGTGTTGAATTCTGTTTACATCTGTGAACAAAATGGACACACTCTGCATGCATGTATTTACATTCAAAATATAAGGGAGAAATTTTTAACATAATTTTCAGATACTCGAAATACTCCAAAAATTTAAATAGGAGGAGGGGGCAATTAATGCGTTTGGGTCAGGGACTATTATTTCAGATAGAGTAGTCACAGAATTTTCTCTGAACAGAGACCTAAAAACAAAGTGAGGCAGCAATTCACAGGGAAGTCGAGGGGAGGAATAGGCCAGACAGAGGTGACAGCAAGTGCAAAGGCCCTGGGGAAGTGCTTGGCATGTTTGCAGAGCAGCACGGAGGCATTGTACAGAGAGCGAGGAGGAGTGTGACAGTAGTGAATCCCTGGGAAGCCAGGGGCCATATCAATTGGGAATAAATGAACTGAAATTCTGCCTTTTATTCTGAATTAGCCATGAAGTCATTAGGATTATGGGCAAAGGGATGTCATGACCTAATCTAAGTTTGGAGAGAGTTACTTTGACTACCGTGTGAGGGAGACCATCACACGGATGGAAACCAGGAAAGCAGTTTGAGAACAACAGCAGTAATCCAAGTACTAAGGATGAGATGGTGAGATGTAGAATGTATTTTAAAAGAGTAGTCACGAGGATCTGCTGATTGGTTGGTCATGGAGGGGAGAGGAAGGGAATGAGAAAAAGATTTATGTCAAGAACAACTCCAGGAATTTTGATCAAACCAGTTGGTGGAATGGAGTTGTCATTTATCGAAATATAGGGCTGGCTGCTTATGTAAGTAGCAGATTTGGGAAGGATAACCCATGAGCTCAGTTTTGAACATGTTAAAATTGAGATATCTATTAAATGTCTAAGTGGAGCCATTAAGAAGGCAGTTGCATATATCAGTTTGGATAAAGTCTCATCAACTAGCTGGGAAGTTGGTCTAGGCTGAAAATAACTATTTTGGAAAAGTCAGGTAGCACAGTGGTGAAGAATCTGCATGCCAATGCAGGAGAAGCTGGTTCGATCCCTGGGTCAGAAAGATCCTCTGGAGTAGGATATGACAACCCGCTCCAGTGTTCTTACCTGGAAAATACCATGAACAGAGGAGCCTGGAGAGCTACAGTCCATGGGGTCACAAAGAGTCAGACAGGACTGAGCAACTCAGCATGCACACACACACACACACAGTATATTGATGCTTTATAAAGTTATGAGGCTGGGTAAAAAACCCTAGCTCTGGGTTAGCCTAAAGAACAAATAGGTACAAGGCTTGAGCCCTCAGACATTTGAGAAGATATAAGAAAATGCAGAAGAGGCGGAAAAGCAGTGATAGGTGGGGAAGGAAATGAACCAACAGAGAATGGTGTCCCAGAAGCCCCCTGATTCGGAAAGGGTTGCCAGAAAGCTCTGAGGGCCCTATTGAAGTTTATGGTCATGAAGTTAAAGTGAGACTTGTTTTGAAATAGTTGGAAAGAGGCCCAGCCACATTTAGCTGCTGGGGTATAGACATTGAGAAGTAGAGGATTGGATTTAACCAGGATCAGATTTTCCCAGGAGTCTGTAATTGAGGGTGGGAATTTGGTGATGAGGGAGATAAGACTACATAAAACGAAGTGATTATAAGGATGGGCCATGTACTCTATACTTTGTAAAAAAAAAAGGGAAAGGATGAAATGGTGGGTAAGTGAATTAGAGGACCAACGATTTATGGACTATTAATATCATCCCTTCTGGATCTTAATAAGATTGCGCAGCTCTAACTGTATCATTAATGATCATTCATGGATTCTGTGCCTGTGTGAAAAGACTAGTTCCTAAAGAATGGGAAATTAACAGAAAACTGAAAAGTAATATAGAAGTTTAATAATTACATTTGAAATGTCTTGAATTTATACAGTGCTCTGGTGTTTTTAAAATCCCTTTCAAATATCTTTTTCTCATTTTGCATTCTCAAATATACCATGGCCAGAGAAGACAGATTAATCAAAGTCTCAGAAGAACCTTAGAAGTTTTAAAGGAATAAAGTTACCATTTCCTTGTTTCCTAGATTCTAAAGATATTTAAAATATCCACGTATCTTCTGAAACAGGCTTATAATATTGAGTGTTTAGCTGTGTGCGGTTTTGTATATAAATTATTTCTATAATTTATATTATTTAAATCTCCTGTCAAAATTGATAAATCGGTTTTCAAATGAGACCCAGAAACAAATAGTTAATGTCATATAAATGTATATTGTTTATTGCATTCAAAGAATAGTAGGTAACAGTGAGTTTCTAACATGGATTGGGTCTTTATTGAACTTGAATGTCTACAGACGTGTGTTTTTTTTGTGGATAAAGCTTTGTCAGGTGAAGCCCAGCATGTAGTGTTGGCTGCTGGGCAGATCTTACCCAGAAAGGAACCGTGTTATGGAACTTTTCCAGCCCTGTTCTCGCCTATTCCCCCATGTCATGTCTTCACACACTCTATTCTTCTCACCGGAAATGCTCATTTCCTCCTTCTTTTAAAAAAAAATACACCTTACCTGCCCTCATAGAAGATTCAATTTTAAGTTAGTTTTTCCTAATTTTCCTCATTAAATGAATTTCTCCTTATATCACTTTGTGTATCTGTGTGTTGTTGAGTGTGTGTGTGTGTGTGTGTGTGTGTGTGTTTTAGCACATCCTCTTGTTTTTTTCTAGTTATCTGAGCACATTTGTCTTACCTTAAACAAGCATCTTGACAACAAGAACTTAACTTCTGTGTGGTTCTGAAAAGTTCCTAGGATGAATTTATGTCCAAAAAAGGTTCTCTTGAAAAAAATCTGGATTAATTGCATTAGGTGCATGGAATACTAACCTAGGGCAGGGTTGAGTGAAGAGAAAAAACCACTTAGGGGCATCTTCTAGAGAGGGAGAGCCTGAGGCCTTGCGTGCCCACTCCTCAGGAAATCCAGGCAGCTCTGAAGAAGTCCTTGGGAAGCAATTAGATCTGAGATGTGGGTCTCCTCCCTGAAACTACTACTCTGGGCTGGCTCCAGGCCAGAAAGATTCTCCCTGTTCCAAACCCTCAACTAAGGAAAGTTGGAGAAGCCCTTCGGGTTTCTGAAGGAGTCAGAAATGCCAGCCTAAACTAGGCTGAACTCAGGGAGATATAATGTGTGGGGGTGAAATGTTTGTCTTCTAAGAGAATTTAATTTGCTGATACGTAATTTTATTATTTTTCTTGTTGATGTTATTATTATTAATTTGGCATGACTTAGACTATTTGCAGGATTATCTTACCCCACCTCCCATATGGCCTCCTTCCAGAACTCTCCTCTCTCTGGTTCCTACGAATCCGCACCCCCACTCTGCATCCCCAGTACACCAGCATACAGTGACAAAGCTGGCCTGCAGTAAACACACGGTCTTGCCTTCAGGAACCTCCCGTTCTTCTTGCCTTTCTCTTAAGCATCTGGGGTCTCCAAGGTGCTAACCCTATTCCTGAGTATCTCCCAGTCTTCACTGTTTCCAATGTCCTCCTCTGCTTCTATCCAAATTTGATTTCATTCTGTTGGGACCTTGCCCTCAACTCTGCTGTAATAACTGGCTGTCATATAAATGAATCCATACCATTCTGATGAGTGGCAGATGTTAATTTAAAATAAAAATCCAATCACCCTTCTTCCTTATTCATTTTGATGACACTCATTTTTACTCTGGTCATTAAATGCAGTGCTTTCAAAATTTTATTCTGGGGCAAAAGAGTAATTCAGCACTTTACATTGTACCTAACACATAGACCAACTGAATAAATTATTTATTGCATGAATGAATGGGCTCAAATAGTGACTTTTTGGCTTGCTGGTGGGATAAAATAAAAGCCAGACATTATTGAGAGGGGTGTTTTTAGACAAGGTTTTGTAGTTTCATAGTTGACCTTCCTTATAATTGTCAGCTAGGCCTACCCCCATATTTTGAGAAGACAAAACAGATTTCCCACCAAGTTACTTCTCACACTTTCTTTCTATCTGATTTAATAACTACTGCACCAGTAGAGGCTTTTTTTTTTTTTCTTTTTAAAGGGTTGAATTAGATTAATAACTTGCTTTGGTTGAGATACAAGAGAGAGACAATTGAGTCACTGTCCACCCTTCCCCACAACTCCTTGTCTAATTACCACCATCACCCCTAACCCTCCAACACTTTGGGAAGACAAAGGGAAATCTAAGGGTACAGCAGCTGCCTGACTCTTATTTTGGAGTAGACTTAGCTTAAAACTTGCAAGAAAAGGAAATCTTAAGCACACTCTTTTCATACCAATAATCTCCCTGTTTTTTATATTCTCTCTCACACATAAGCAAACATGCAGATTTGGCCTGATGAAAGGATTACAAAAAGCCATATTCTCTTCTTACCAATTGGAAGAAACAAAAATAAACAATTGTTTAATTGTCTAGACTCGTATTAAATTTGCCATGATTTCTTCTATGAAACTCTGACTGAGTTACTATCTTGACACAAATGATAGTAAGGCTCTAAACAAAGGAGTCGTGAGTGATGGCAGACTCAGACCTTAGATGCTGACAGTCTTTCCTCCTCCTTTTTTAAGACTGCAAATATGAAGAGAAAATGAAGGAAGTGATGCAAAGAGTGAAGTTTTTAATGTGCAAAAATTAGACTTTTGCATCAATGGAAACAAGTTTTCCCAAATTTTAAAAGGTGTACACCTGCAAATGCTTCTGTTCATATTGTCTGCCAAGAATTAACACCCTCGGATCATGTTCTGAATGTCCAACCTTTCTCTCCTGCTTGAAACAGATGCTACTTCCATGCCAGTCACAACCACCTGTGGTCACCATGTGTCATGTGGAATCACATACATGTAATGCCATTCCGCCATCTTTTCTCCACTTCTCATTTTATCTGAGCATGTAGTGTGCCGATACTCTGCAACTGTATACACTCTGTATACATTTCTGTTCTTCCTTGCAAGATTGTGAATGCTTCGGCCACTCCAATCGATGCAGTTATATCGATCTGCTAAACACAGTCATTTGCGTGAGCTGTAAACACAACACTAGAGGGCAGCACTGTGAGTTATGCAGGCTGGGCTACTTCAGAAACGCTTCTGCACAGCTGGACGATGAGAATGTGTGCATAGGTCAGTTCCATTGTAATTTCAGCTGTTGTTCTGTGCCTTTCAAGCGATGGGGAGCTATTTAAGATGGAGAGGCTGGTGATTTGCACCACAACTGAGCCAGAATGAACTTTCTTAATGGAGAAAACCTCCTTGTGGTGGACTTGAAATTCACTTGTGCTGGTTGAAATCATAGTTGGGGGATGTATTTTGAATCCTTTCTTTATTGCTGCTTTAAAGATGATGAGCTGAAAAATCATGTTTAAGAGGTAGAGAATTTTCTTTTTATTTGTCTTCTTGTTTTTGCATGAAATCTTAAAACCTGGTCATTTCAACCTGATCTTAAAGTCTTAAAGTTGTACATTCTGCTTTTAAAATGTAAACTCATTATAAGATTTTTAATTATAGATACGGGAAACTAAGACACAAGCTTTTGTAAATAATTGGTAATCAACAAATATTGATTTAAAATACTGCCATTTTGGAATTGAAAGCCACTAGGAATTGGTAATGTAGAAGTTTACTTGACTTTTCCATCCATAGTAATGAAATTCCATTTATTGAATTTTCCTATAGCCCAAAAGGAGAAGCAATTTTTCAAAACTGCTCAAGGCAATTAATTCTTTCAGTTTCCAAAGTTCATGAGCCCTGGAAAAACAGGGCCACAGGGTTCCCTTGAGCATTCCTTCCACCCTGTATGACTACTGATCATGTCAACACCAGAGAATCAGGTGCCTTTCCCATACAAAAAAGCTTCTACCTTTTACATTGAGGAACCTATCTTTAAGAAAGGGTGCTGATGGAAAAATAAGAAATAAGAAATGGAATTTCACTTTATGATGTACTTTGGAGAAATGCATATATTCGAAATGGTGAAGGGTAGATACGTATCTATTACCAGACAATAGGTTATATATAGGCAACCAATGTTAAAAGTAGATTTTTTTCACATAGAGAGTAGATAGAATACACAAACTGAAAAATGAAAGGTGGTCCTTTCATCAAAAAAGGCATCAAACCATTCTGCAATTCTAAGATCATTGTTTTCTGATTTGATGGTCAAGGTTGTATAGGTATTTGCCAAGTGTCACTTAAAATAGCTGGACAAGTTTTTTCAGTTAAAATGGGTCGTTTTATAATACTGTTCATGTCTATAGTATGTTCTGTTTTTCAAAGTGCTTCCTTATTATTTGTGAATTAGTGGAGAAATCCCTGGACTTAGAGGCTGGAGAGCTGGGTTCAAGTCCCAGTTTGCTATTTAATAGCTGTGTGCCTTAGGTAAGTCATGGAGAACTCCTGGTCAAATTGGTATCATATGGGATGCGCAGGAAACACGTGGTAAACTGGGAACTGACTTGTGATTTTTTTTTAACTTAATCCTCATTAACAAAATTGTGGTGGTAAGTATTCCACTGATAATTTCCCCTATTTTCTAGTTGAGAAAAGTAAGGCAGATTGACCCAAATCATACAGCTTAGTAAAGAGTTAGTTTCCTGACTTCAATACTTGAACTCTGTCCCAACTACCGGGACACAATTAGCAAAGCTCAACTTGTCAGACTTTTACTTATGGTATGCTTTTAGGATGAGAGTAGCAATTCTACTATAAGCTTGTGAACAGAAGTTCAATTGCCTTTATAACATTTGGGTTACAAAGATTTGAGAATATTAGTGAAAACCAAAAGGCACATAGCTGTCTGAATTTCAGATGCAGTTACATTTTGCTGAATGTCATTTGTAAAAATATATAAATGTCATACTATAAATGTGGAAACAAGTGGAAAGGTAAAATAAATAGGAACACGGGAACGCGGGAATAAAACCTAGTAAGTTTTTTCAAGACACAAAACATTACAATAAGGAGTAAATGTTTTACAATAGCAATTTCATATTATTTTAAATAAATCAAATAAAAAGACCTTACAAGAAAAGATTTTATTTCATAAAATTTCTCATAGCAGGTAACTTAACAACATCCCAATATTTTTACTCAGAGTACTCTATTCTAATGATGTCTTCCCCTTTTCCTATTCTAAAGTAATCTGTGAACTACAAAACCAGCACTCTTATCAAGTTCTAAGAGGCATAGTTCTGTTATAAATCCATATTTGATTATACACAGACAAGAAACTAGCCACTCAGCTTTTGTCTTTTAAATCATGTAAAATAGAGATGAATAGAAAGCTTAATATACATTATTCTCTTTATTTCTACTTAAAAAAAAATGAAGAGCACTTGTTTTCTCCCTTTCTAGAAAGTTTGTTAATTAAAATTATAAACCTTAGAAAGGTTTTATTTTACCGAGGTAAATATATCCCTATGCAGTATTTTATACTCTTCAAACAAGTAAAGTCATCAGTAAATACAAATATGAGTATTTTTATATACCATTAAAATTAGCGACAATATCCCCTTCACATATCCAAATTCTTTAAATTGTTGCCCTTTTCCTAAGAAGTAAAACTGTTTTAAAGACTGAACTGAAAAATTTGATTAGCTTGTATATGCTACAGTCTCTTTAGTCGCTATAAACATTCAACAGCTTCCTTAAAGACCTATAGATTCCACTTTTCCCACTTGAGGGGTCAAGGGTAGAGCCATCAGGCTGCCAGAGCACGAGGCTGAGGCTTGGGTTTCCTCTCTGAAGGCCATTGGAAGCCTGTGGCTCCATTACCAAGATTCGCCCTATAGGGCAGCGGGAATCTAGTTGCTATTTTCTACATTTAAGTTCCCTAAAAGGGCTTGCAGTAGGACTAAGAATTAAATTTGAGAAGATACACCACAAGTAATTGAGAGGTAATTTTAATACCACTTTGTATAGAAAGCACTAATGAAAATGAATGGATGTTTACCGAATTCACTTTCGCAGAATTAGGCACTAATCTCTGCAAATTTGAACTTCATCGAAGCCACCTTAATAGTTAAGGGGGAAAAAGGCATTTGCCATTTCTTTGACAATTGGCAATGAAATCCACCACCCTGGTTTTGAGGGAACAGCACCTATCTTTGACAAAATAACGACTGTGTTGAAATAGATGTCTTAAACTATTTGCATCATTTTATATTATGGTAAATATAAAGTGCAGGCTATTCCATGTTGTCACAGTAATCACTGCTTTGTGATTCTTGGCAGATTTACCCATTTTCATACAAATTCCATGCCAGCCATGTTTCCAAAGATGCATGTGTGATGCAGCAGTTCCATGAAAATGGCATCCTTGCATGCTTCTGTTTCATATAAACTCGAGTATTTAAGCAGGAAGCTGGATAGGTGGCTTCTGACCTTGGGTAATCACTGCTAATAATCCCTGATAACAAGCTTGACATCAGAGTGAAATGCAGGGCTCAGCATTTGCTACTAAACACATCTTCAGTTATGATGTATTATTGTTTTCATTCCCCTGGAAACCCAAGATCAGGTAGTCAGAGGCACATTCTATAAAACAAAACAAACCCAAGACATTTCTAATACCTATAAATCAATTGTAGTACAACTTTTTAATCAGACTTCTAAAGAATTTCATGTTTTTTAGTTTAGTAGTCCTACATATCCTTCCTAGTTGCAAGGAATAAAATATAATTCCCCAAGGCTATCCTCATCACTGCAACACTTACCATTGACTTGAGTTCCAGAAATGGTATTTTTAAACTAAATTACTTTTTGTGGTGGATTCATTTTGATATTTGGCAAAACTAATACAATTATGTAAAGTTTAAAAAAAAAAAAAAAACTAAATTACTTTGTATGTAATGTAGAGTAGACCCCACCTCTCTTTGTCACTAATTTTCATGACTGAGTGCATTACACCTACCACCTTTCATATGGCAACCACTGAGGTGTGCTGTGGTTCAGATGCTCCACATTTGTTTTAATTTTACATTTTTTACATCTCAAACCTTATATTAATCAGTTGTTACAGGCTAACATACTGGCATAGTATGTGAATTCACATTGACCAGATGTGACTCTACTCCCTGTCTTACAAAATGCTGGTGGTCCATTGTCAACTTACATACTTTAAATAGTAAGAAACATATTGTAGTAGTTTTGCTATAGCTATGTGTGTGTGTATATATATATGTATGTTTTATATATAGATTTTATATATATATATAAACATTTTAAAAGTCACAACAAAATTTCTATCTAAAAATTTTTTAAACAACTGTCATACATACATGGGCTTCCCTTGTAGCTCAGTCGGTAAAGAATTTGCCTGCAATTCAGAAGACGGGTTTGATTCCTGGATCGGGAGGATTCCCTGAAGAAGGAAATGGCAGCCGACTCCAGTATTCTAGTCTGGAGAATCCCATGGACAGAGGAGCCTGGCAGGCTACCGTCCATGGGGTTGCAAGCATCAGACACCACTTAGCAACTAAACCACCACCACCACACATTAAAATAGAAAACACCAATTTAAAATAAAACTCCAATTAATAAATCAAGCCAGACAAGAAGATAGCAATTTAGACTTTATTTAGTTTTAGTTTTACCTATGTATGTCAGCCTCACAAATGTTTATATCTTAAGAGTGCTGAACTTCAAAATTCCCTTAACATGAACTAAATAATGATTCCAAGGTACTCCACAGTCTTTGAAGAAATTATCTGGTTAGTTCCTATGACAGAACCACACCTCTAGACCTATCTATATAACAGTAAACCCTTAATCTCCATTTCCAATTTAAGACACTAAACTTAAAGATACTAAACTAAAATTCTCAGGGTTTCTTGTAGTTGGCTGCTTGGTTAGTTGCTTGATGTGATTTTATTTGATTTTTAACATGAAAATCTCTTAGTGATACCATTTTAAAATAAGAGAAATCAAGACACAGAGGGGCATAATAACTTGCCCAGTATTATACAGTGGGATTACAAAGAAAGAAACTTCAGCTTACACATTCCAAAAGCTTCAAACTAACTGCTGTTAGCTTTCTTAGCTAATGGAAGCCTAAGGAATTCTCATTTTTAATTCACCCTTTAAGCAAAGCAGAGCTTCAGAAGTAAAAATATCCTGCATAATACTATGTGAGGAATCCAGAAATTATTCTATTTACTTTTTATTACACAAAGTTATATTTTTCTGTCCACAGACATTATAATGATATGAGTCTCAAAGTGTGCATACGTTGAAATTTATTTAGGATTACAAAATTCATTTTTCTTCCATGATTGTTAATCTAAGTTACATAAAACTATACTAACATGCCTAGCAGATACAATATCTAAAGGCTGATTGCAACACAGTATGAATATATATATAATGCACCATCCCAAATCATAAAGTAAAACTGCCTTTGAATGAACAAAGTGCATTCATATTGCACTTTTACTATGTTCAGCAGTTCTCAAATATTGAGTGTAACAGATAGGCTCGTTTGAATAATTTAAAACAGATTTTACACTGATGGCATATTGATTTATCTTTGATACACAAACTTCTCATGGCATTCATTAAACCATCTAAAAATGCCCTAACAAACGGAACCTCCATTATAATCTGTTAGCAGGGAAGAGCATGATGTCTTATTTCCTTAGAAGTTTTCAACTGATTTCCTCCCATAACATAAAAATGCTATCATGGAAGGCTGAGCAAATAAATAAATGGATCTGAAATAGCCATATTTGCCAAAGCATTTCATTAGTGGACATCTTTCTGTAAGTGATCCATTTAAGTAAGTGACGCTCCTGTATTGATAACTTATAAGCCATGTGGACTTGTCTCCAGCCTGTGTGTTGTCTTGTTTCTACAGAGTGTTATTGTAACCCTTTGGGCTCAGTCCATGATCGTTGTAATGGCTCAGGATTTTGTGAGTGTAAGACTGGAACAACAGGGCCTAAGTGTGATGAGTGCCTGCCGGGAAATTCCTGGCACTACGGCTGTCAACGTAAGTAACTCTGGGAGCTGCCCTCTGCCTGCTGCAGCATGGCTGATTCTGCTTGTCGAGGCTGGTGCGTGCAGCTTCTCAGAGCAGAAAAAGACCCAAATCGCTGACAAGCTTTAAAAACTACTTAATGCCCCAGCCTACATATAGGAGAGAGAGAGCAATCCATCAGCTGTCCAGCCGGCTCCTTTGAAGCCCATCTTCGTTTCTTCTGATGGTTGGAGCAACTTATATTGAAATACTGTATGCAGATCCATGTACCTGGCCAGACCATAAATTAAGTGGCACAATAGGGACCCAGCTTAGAAATCCTTACCGCAGAATGAAGGGTGATGTGTATGTGGTTAATATATTTCTTGAACTACCCTGGAGCTCCAGAGTTCATAAATTAAATGGTATCTACATAACTTATTATCACCCTTGTATCATACCCATCACTGCCTCTGAACCAAAAACCTAAAGGTAATAAATCTAAGGGACATTTAAATGCCAGGATAAAATAAATGATGAAAATCAATGTTGATTTTAAGCCTCTGAGGTTAGGCACCATGCAGTGAGCTTTACACAGATGCCATTTGGTTCAACTTCATTTTTCTGAGGATTATCAGACCTTCTTAAAAGCTTGTCAAGGCAGGTGGCATGTCGGTGTATTCTGGGAACAGAAATTTAAAAATCTGAGCAGAAGCTTCCTTCTGTCATTCACAACCTTTTCTGCTTTTTAATTCTGTGCTAGCTTTCCATTCTATCTGTACACAGTCAGCTTACTAATATTAAAGAGCCACCAGACAGAGCCTCTGGAGAGTGCAGCCCGATAGAAAATCATGTAAGCATGTAACTTGAAATATTTTGTTATCCACATTTAAAAAGTAAAAATAAATAGAGGTGGATTTTAACATTATTTTATCAAAAAAAACCCTGAAATATCATTTCAACATAGAACTAATGTTACATTATTAAGGATATATTTTACTTTTTCAGAGCTTTTGAAATCAGATGTTTACTGCTTACAGAATATCTCAATTAGAACTAGCCATATTGCAAGGCTTAATAGACACATATGTCTACCATATTGGACAGCACAGCTCTAGAGAGTTTTTGCTTAGTTTTCACTTGGAAAAAAAAAAAAAGTGTCAGCATGCAGGAACTATCTAAAGCCAGTTTCTACCAGGGGTGAACAGAATATTTTACCTGCTACTTGTGAAATGTATAGTTATCTGGAGGCTACAGTTCTGCATATTATAAAGCCAAAGTGAAATTTGTTACCATACTAATGCCATGGGCATCAGTAAATTGTGGTGATAACTGAGAAATTGGGCTTTGAGCAGGTCAAGGTTAGGAAGGGATCTAGAAGCTGGAGAGTGAGCATCTCTCACCATGCTGGAGAGTCATTAAAAGAGTCAAATAGTGTCAGAAGTCAGGCAGCACTTCTGTACGTAAGCTCTGGATACGGTCATCGTTTGAAAGTTATACACACTGTAGGTTCCCAGGAAGCATTTTAAGGATCTGAATGAGTTTGGGAAGCCCAAAACAACGTGAGGATCCAGGACTGAGGAGATAGTTGTCATCTAGATATAGAGGCCCACAGAAGGCCAGCAGTCAGGAGGAGAGAAAGACAGACAGAGGGACCAGCATGAAGACTCAAAGCATAGGGAATGAGAGACTTTATAATGAAGACACGCCTTTCCAAAGGGAAAGTCTCATGTTAGCTACCTGCTGCAGCAGGACCTAATGAATGAGTTCCTGAAGTGTAACCAGCGAAAGATATTGTAGAGAAAGTAAACAAATCCAGCCTTAGAAGAAACGTATGCCCCAAAAAGGCCTAACTTGATTTTTCTGTGTTAATTTCTGGAGTATTATAAAAAGATATAATGCCATCAGATTTCTTCTGGAATTAGAAGGCTGGATTTAGGCATGGATGTACCACGTAAGTGCTATATAATGTACAAAATGCTCTGTGCCTCAACTCCTAGTTAAGTAGATCAGTGAGATTACAGGAGTAAATACTTTACCCTCATGAGTATTTCTTGAATAACTACTATAAATTAGGTATTGAACTAGCAGTAGAGGCTAAAAGATAAAGAGAGATAGCTGTTCTGGGCATGTGGATGTGAAGTTCATAATCTGGAGTGAGAAGCTGACATGCACCCAACAGTTAGAAGGTAATCAGACCAAGTGCTATGTGCATGCCTTTAGGGAAGCCCAGGTGGGATGTAAGGCATCCTAGAGAGGAAGACATTTTGAGTCTTTAGTATTAGTAAAAGCTTTCCTGGATGGAACTTCTTGGGCAAAAAGAGTACATGAGCTAACATGCTCTGCTTCAGAAATATCAAAAGGTATTGATATGATTAGAGGGTAAGGAGTATGCATGTTGTGTGTGTGTTGTTTGTGGTGGGATGGGGGTAAAATGTTGAAAAAACAACCATAGACCAGATCAGGTAGTGTCTTGAACGCCAACCTAAGAAGTTTTATCTCATCAGGGAAGAGAAGTGAGGACCTTCCTGCAGGGGTGATATGGGATCCACCATACAGTTTCAAGCAGAGGAGAGGATACAATTCTGCTTTAGAAAGATTATTCTGACTGCTCTGTAAAGGACGGACTGGAACAGGGTGAGACAGGATTTACTATATAAATTTACAGACTTCAGATACACCTTTGAGCACACAATAATTTTATCTCAGTCTGAAATCTTTTCTTCCCTCAACCCAGCTACACAGGGCTGATATTCTGTGTTAAAATATAGAAATCCTTTTGCCAGTTGGTCAATGACTATTGCATTGAGACCCCTAAGTGCTCCCCTGGAATCTTTTAGATATCCTCCAAATCTAACAGGATAATACTTGTCAAAGTGGTTTGCCTTCAGCACCTGCTCCAATACTAGAGCAGGTACCCATACTAATTAGTTAGTGCTTGTAGGCCGATAAGTATTTTTCATATCACTGCTATGTCTGCACATACATGAATGCATTCAGAAATGCCCCTCAGGTCAATCTGTTTTGCTCTCTTCCCTTCTCAGCCGCCTCTCACATCACACGTGCACGCACACATGCTTCTGTTTGCCCTAAGTTGGACCACCCTTGGGTTGGCCACACTGTTAGTGGCAGTGAGAGTGACCTGCAATGAGAAACCAAGGAAGGAAAAACGTAGTGTTCAAGTAGGGCTGATGGTGGCCTTGGCAGCAATGAGCAGGGATTAGCTGCACATTTAGGGAGTCAGGACCAGGGAGGAGCTGCCGTAAGGATCAGGACAGAGTCCAAGGCATCCAGACACAGGGTTCCAGTCTCCCAGAGGACTGACAAGAGGAGCAGTGTGGAACTGTAGTCCCACAGGACTTGTACTTGGGAAAATACAAGTACAAGAAAATAAAGAGATTCAGTTCCTCACACCGTTGCTTACATCCTATGAATAGAACCAAATGAGCACACACTTCAGCTCTGGAGTCATACAGACCCAAGTCTGAATTCCATCTCCATGCCTTACTACCCACAGGACTTAGCAGAAAGTACTTGGACTCCCTAAACTTAATTTTTCATGTAAAAATTGTGATAAAACTAGAACCTAACACATATGGAAAATAATGAATGTGGAGCTCATGGTACATAGTAAGATCTCAGTTATTATTAGTTTCCAGGTACAAGTTGATGTGTCAAGAACATGTTTGTTTTTTTTTTTCTTTTTTTTTAGGAATCCATGTTTAACGCTAATTGTAGAGTGATAGTGCAGAAAGTGTGATAAGAATGGCCACTACTGAGTATCAAACTGTTGACCTAGGGGATTCTAAAAATCCCTTGCTCAGACACAAGACTAATTCAAGTGATTGAAACAAAGGTGACCCCTAAAGTAATTGCTTGTCTTCACCTGGGGACATGAAGAGCTCTAGGCTCCTCAGTGACCTTTCTGCCTGAGGGGCCACTGGTTGTAGGCGCCATAAATGTAAACTGGTCTCTCTGCCAAAAGGGGAAACACTTGAAACCCTCCAGAATGAATGGACGTCAGGCAGCATGGAGCACGTGGTTCAGGAAAGAGTGCAGAAATATAAAGACGTCAAGGAGGACGGGCAGAATCGAACTTAGTCTTACGGTTGCTCCACAGAAGAATAAGATTGAGGAGAGATTCTTTTTTTATGCACCTCTTTGAAATCCACCAGAGAATAAAGATGAACCTTCTAAAGAAAAAGTAACGTTTCATGTTTCACATAAAATGTGGTTGGTTAACATGTGTTAGAAAATAGCGAAACACTTGTTAAGGGTGCCAGGAAGACTAGACATAAGGAAGATGGTTTTTTTTGTTGTTGTTTGGAAGATGAAATGGAAATTCCTACACACAGAACCAGTGGGGCTGATGAAGAGATGTATTGTCTTCCTGAAGAAAGTATAAGCTACATTGGAATATCAGATAATATTAAAGCCACCAATTTCCCCACGTTGTTACCTAATTTGTATGGATACTAATGGTGCTTTCAGGAGAACTTACAGTGTGAATATTTGGATTAAAGTTAAAATATTTTGTGACATAGCTAAATGTTAAGATTTTGGAAGATATAGGAAATCAAGAACGAAGCATACACAGCAAGGGGAAGGCTGAGAGTCAGTTGCTGGGTCACGGCCTAGAGTATCAAGATATGTGTTCTTGGAAGGGATCAGTACATCTATTACCAAGAACAAAAAAACATGTGTTTAGTAGGAAGCTCAGTGGTCTGATCAAGAAGAGTTTCTAATTAAATTTGATCGGAATATAGTAAAAATGGTCTTGTAAAACTGTAAAACCAGAAATTGTGGCAAACCACAAAATTTTTAAAAGGGCAACAATTATTCTTAGGAGAAAAATGAAAGTTGGGGAATGGAATTCCATTGCTTAGGTGTATGCCTTCCGGAGAATGCATAATAAGTCTGTTTGTTTTTACTGCTGCTTAGAAAATTATCACCAATTACCACATATTTAGTAGCTCAGAACAACACGAATTTATCATCTTACAGGTCTGTATTTAGAAGCCAAACAACGGTCTCCCTGGGCTAAGATCAAGGTGTTGGCAGGGCTGTATTCCAGTCAGGCTGTAAGGGGAAAGTCTGCTTCCTTGCCTTTTCTGTCTTCTGGATGCCACCTGCACTCTGTTCCTCGTGGCCCTGTTCTTCACCCTTCAAAGCCATAAACTTCCCATTTCTCTGTGCCTTTTCTTCTGTCACTATATCTTTCTCTAACCGCAGCCTGGACACAGTCTCTACTTTTAAGGACCCATGTGATTAGAATGGGAACACACAGATAATCTAGGATAATCTTCCCATCTGAAATCCCTTAATTTAATCGCATCCCTTTTGTCATGTAAGGGAACAGGTTCCGGGAATTCAGATATAGACATCTTTGGGGAGATATTTTTCTCTGCCTACCACAATTATCATCAAGAATGCCAGCTTTTAATGACAGCGATGAATATGCAGGTGTCATGGAGTTGGAATGTAATTCCTATTTGGAATAAAGATATTCAAAGGTAAAACTTTGAAAGAAATACATAATATGGTTAGAAAAGAGTGATGTATGTCAAGAAGATATAGCCTTGCACTGTGAATTAGAGACTGAAATATTTTTCAGTGAAGATCAAAGATCTTATAGAAAAAGTATTGTGAGTGTGTTTCATAGACTGTACAACCATTTAGAGGATATAGATATTGTCCAAAGCCAAATTAGGAAATCTAAATGCTTTGTAGTATTCCAAATAGGGGTATTCACATATCAAAAATGTGTGTGCTGGCCATTCAGTTGTGTCCGACTCTTTGCGACCCCATGGCCTGTAACCTGCCAGGCTCCTCTGTCCATGGAATTCTCCAGGCAAGAATACTGAAGTAGGTAGCTGTTCCCTTCTCCAGGGGATCTTTCTGATCCAGGGATCAAACCTGGGTTTCCTACATTGCACAGGCAGATTTTTTACCATCTGAACCACCAGGGAAGCCCTCACATATCAAGATATCTGCTAAAAGATGTGTCCTGCTAATTGTTGACTGCATTGATGAGAATTTCTTTACCCAAAAGAGTGGAAGAAGCAGTCAGGAAGCTATTTATACCACTTATTGATAGTAGGGAGATGACAATGTCACATAAGAGAGCAATGCTATTAAAGGCTTTTGAGAGATATTGTCCTAAACCTTAAGAAAAATACAAAATGTTATTGAGGGGAAAAATAAAATCTTAGACCCTCTTTAAAACACAAACACACATGTTAATTTTTTAAATAAAATCATGCATTGTTTCCAATAGACTAAAACTAAAACTATACTAACCATCGTGACTGTATAAGGATTTCTTATGAAGTTTTGGTGAACATTTATTAAGTCCCGACTATATGCTAGATACTGTGCTGCAAATTGATGCTATAAAAACAAACTGCAAAAATGTAGAATGGTGTAGAACTGTGTTAACAAGTTGTTCAAGTGGCAAAGATGTTCAATTTCAGATAACATTTTGTCGTGAGTGGCAAAGACACTAACATAATTTTAGACTGAACAAGGACCAAAATGGTTATAGTTCCCCTGAAACATTCACTGGACAGCCCATAGCAAGAGTTCAGTCACTGGGAAAAAAAAAAACATTTGAACAAAGCAGTGATATAGGAGAGTTTTGTCTTTGATGAAGGATTTCTTCATTTGAAAGAGTTTAAACAGTTTGGTAAGCATGTGGCTTAACATCTTATAGATGTCAACCAGTGTTTGGAGGGCTGTTATGTAACAGGTAGACTTGTTGGTTCAGGAAGATAGAATAAGGACCAGTGGGTAGAAAGAGAAAGATGTTTCAGCTTAGCATTTTCCAAAAATTATTCTCTCCAGCTGTCTGAGAATATGCAGGATGATGCCTTGGGTTATGATAAATCCCCAGACTCTGGAAAAGCTCACACAGAAGCTGGATGAGCTCCTATGAATGATGCTTGTTGGAGAGTTTCTGCTTAAAAGAGAATTCAAGTGAAAAGACCTCTAGGGCCTCTCCAAGCTTCCAGCTCTGACTTTCAGACCAAGTTTGCGGGGGCAGAAAGGAAGTAGAATGAGAGACACAGCTAGTTTGTGTTAAGAACCGCAGTTTGGCCTCTCAGCTTCCCTCTATAATCTCTCTACCAACAGACAGACTCTCATACTCTCACTAGTCATGTTCTCAGTCCTCAGTTTTGATTTCTAAGAATCAGATTTAAGGCTTACATAACTTCTGTTTCCTGGAGATTAATAGGTTCCCATCATAGCTTTTCTGCTACCATTGTTCAAGGGGATTTATTTTTCTTTCTTATTTTTTTTCCTATGAGATTAATTTCTACAATCCTGACAACTTGTGATCATTAAAATGATGCTTCCAGTTGCTTCTCTGATATGAAGATTTTACTTCCTTGGGCAAATGCCTTGAACCTAACTTGTAATTTTTCAGTTGCTGTGGTTGCAGTCTCTTGCTAGTTGCTGTGTTCCATTGAAATGTCCAGTTCACATTTCATCAGCTGACCTCACATGTTGAATCCATTGACAGGTGGCATATCACTTAAAGAGGAATGTCTGTGATGCTTCAGAGTATTTTCAGTCCTAGACACATGACTTCACTCATTGGGGTCTTATATGTCTACTGCTAAAAATGAATGGCATCACTGAATCCAAGTTTTTAATTTCCTTGCTATCAATTTGAACGCTAGTCTCATTTCCCTTGCTGAGTACCACATACATAACAGTGATGAAAAATAAATACTTGGAAGGGCACTTGATGTTACTGTTTTCAACTCCTAAGGGTGGGAAAGAAGAGCTTGTTAAATAGAACCAGTAGGAGCCTCCCGGAGATAATTTAAAAAGGAAAATATTAGAAAGAAAGAAGATAGAAGGTGGCAATTTGTAGGCATTACAAATATGCTGGGTTGTCCTCCTGAGGGGAGATGGTTCATTTTGTTAACTAGAAGAGTAAACCCAGGGTTGCTTGCAGTTGTGAAATTTCTCCTGATTCAGCAGAACGGCACCACACCACTCAGTCATGCTAATGCCCATCACTTTCCAGTGACAATTCTGTTTTCCATTCATTCCTAATATAACTTTAATTTGGGATTGGTAGGAAAAGCCCACCGACCTCTAATACATCAGGGGCCCAATGCCACCATGAGCAGAAAAGTCAGGGTTTACGCCTGTGCGGTGGAAAGTGCTTTAATGCTTCACACCACTAATGGCTCATTTGGAACAATCACAGAAGCAATGGCTGATGAGGCAGGCTGAAAGAAGTGAGTTGTTCAGAATGCCCTTCACAGTAGGATCATATCCGAATACATTCAAATCCCAGTGCTCTTGAATTGCTGAAGCTTGGCATAGGACAAAAACAAATAGTAGACATACTAAAAGCAATTCCAGGCTCCCTCCTGACATTCTGAGGTTTGCCTACTACTCTGCTAACCTGTGATCAGCTGAGAGAGGGCCCCAATTCTGACCTGGCTAAGCAACTTTCCATATTTACTTCGCAGTCCATGCTAATTTTTACTCCTTTATTTGAAGAGAATATTAACAATGACAAGTTTGCACAGATTTTACCATTTCACACTGTAGAACCATCCAAGTTTAATAGTGAATGTTATCTGAAATGCCAAAGCTTATGAAGAAATTCAGGTAAAGTATCGATGAGTAGCCCAGAATCAAAGCAGCAGCCTGGACTTTTCTGACAATGAGATGATCAGAAGGCCAAGCAGAAACACAATGCATGAAGTTCTGTCCTTACTTTAGACAGTGCACAAGTGGAGTTTCACCATGAGCCATTCTTTACACCCTAGTGAATGTGTTCTAAAATTACATGTATAAAGAAAATGTCTAAGTGTGAAAATCAGCTCAGTTGAAAAAGTGCCAACCTGTTTGAAACTTATAGGGGAATTGTGTTCATTTAAATGAAGGGCCAGTCCTCAGCCACCGTAAGAACAGAATTCCGAGGTATAGGAGCCACAGATAAACCAGGATGGGGGGTGCCTGATAACTAAGGTCTAGGAGTCAGCACAGTGACTTGATCTGGGTATCCCTGTCTCCACCTCTTAAAGCACTGTTTGCTGGACCACTGCAGACTTTTCACTGCACCTCCTCCTGTGAAATCTTAGACATGGTTTGGATGTTCTAAGGCTTTTTCTTGATCTGAAATTCTATCATCCTGAAGTCTCAAAAATGGTCCCATATGTTTCCATATGGATCAATTGCTGAGAAATAATAAGTAATATAAAATAATGAAATTATTTATTGTGTATTTTGTGTCAGGAACATGTATGTACTACCTCATTTTACCAGGGAGATAATTTTTCCCTTTATTTTATAGACAGCAAAACTGAGACTTATAAAGGGTGATGCTTCTGAGCCAAACACCTAATAAGTGGCAAACCAGTTAATAGTTAATAGTGAATATTTATTGCTAATTGAGTTTGCTGAGAACATTCTTGGGTTTCCCAGGTAGCTCTAGTGGTAAAGAACCCACCTTGCCAATATAGGAGATGTAAGAGATGCAGGTTTGACCCCTGGGTCAGGAAGATCCCCTGGAGGAGGGCATGCCAACCCACTCTAGTATTCTTGCATGGAGAATTCCATGGACAGAGGAGCCTGGCGGGCTACAGTTTAAAGTGTCGCAAAGAGTTGGACATGACTGAAGCGACTTAGCACAGCACACAGCATAGCATCCTTAGGATTTTATAATTTTTACTTTGCAGATGGAGACAGAGGCTTTGGTGATTTATTCCAAGAGTCAGTGAACTGTTTTTGTAAGGGCCAGACAGTAATTATTTTAGGTTTCCTGGGCCATACAGTCTTCGTTGCAACTATTCAATTCTGCTGTTGTGGCCCCAAATAGATGACACTGAAATGAATGTGTCTGTGTTCCATTAAAACTTTATTTGCTGACCTTTAAATTTTAATTTTGTAATTAAAATTTAATTTTAATTTCACATGCCATGAATTATTGTTCTTTTGATTTTTTTCAATCACTAACAAAACATGAAATCCATTCTTAGTTCATAGGCCATAGTAGACAGGACACAGACTGGATTCAGATTGCAGAATGTAGTTTGGTTTATTTTAAGCTCAGACAGCAGTTAAAAATGAAGAAATAGAAGACCTCTTAAATAAAATGGAGATAATATGAAGCAGGAAGCAAAAGAGAACAAGAAGAAAAAAAAAAAAAACCTTGCATTTCATTAAAGTGTGTCCTCTGTCTTGATATGAGTATCACAGAGAGTTTGTCTAATTAATTCATATTCACAAGGCCCTAATTGACCTTAAGAAAAAAGGTAGAATTTTCAGAAACATGAAGGCTTTGACCATATAATTTCCAGAGCAAGATCACAGACATAGTCAGTGCCAACTGTTTAAAGACTTACCAGCCAGCCAAGTCAATTTCGCATCAATTTAGTACAATCAGCAACTAATGAAAGTGAAGTCAGGGTGGCTATAATGCAATCAGGATTGCTCATGTTGGTGTGAGGAATCGTTCTGTTGCATTCTGCAGGAACAACCCGTCACCTTGAATATCAGCAAAAACCTCTGCTGAGGGAGAATCACAGCAATAATATTGGCTACAACATCAAGGGCACTGGGAAAAAAAATACATAGAGAACATACATACAAGATTTATTTTTTTACCATCAACTTTGATATCAGAGGTAATTATTCTGAATACAGCGCTTATCAGTACTGTGAACCCCTGCCTTTTCTGTCTAACGCTCTTGTGAGCATTGCCAAATCTATTGAACCCAGGGCATTCTAAATCATAAAGCTCTACCTACAGGGATGGGATGTCATGCCCCATCTCAATTTAAGTACCACATGCTTTCCATCTCCTCTTTGTCAGGTTTTCTGTTTTTAAAAATTACAGTCAACCTTCAGTTATCTGTTGCTGCAAGGTGTGGAGAAGAGTCATGCATAAATACAGGGCAATTGATTATTTTGATGTAAATTCCAGTAAAGTTGGGTTTCATCTGGAACGGGCCTATATACACAGAAATTCAGACCCACACATGGTTCATATGGTCTGTATCCAACCTCAGTCCCCAGCTCATCATCACAATTCAAAGTCAAGATCGTTCAGACATCTCTGGGTATTTTAAAAGAGGAACAATTGCTAAGATGTATTTTTAACAATATTCCTTCCCATATTCTGCAAAAGTGTAGGATTAATATTATGTATTGTGGTTATTTCTTCTAAGCTACAACTCTTTGGGGGAAATGAGCATATGTCTCAAAGACAACACACTATAAAAATAATGAAATATCGATGCAATTATTTTTAAGAATCACACTTAGACCTCTTTTTAATTAGTATTATTGACTCTATGGACTTAGTCTTACCTTAATCTGTATTCTTCATCATGAAAATCAATAATATGGACAACTACATTGTTCACATAGATTTTGAATGTAGAAAGACAAAGTTTGGGAGTTTGCAGGAGGGCTAATTACCAGAATAATTTGGCAATGTATTAGTGAGGCAGTTTTAGAGATGACAATCACTGCATTTTCAGTGATTTTACTGATCTAGCTTTTACTAGCACTTATGTGGAAGATACTTAGATGTATAATATTATGAGGTCTTTCCTGAGATATCACACCTCTGTTCTTTCTCTTTTTTTTTCATTTTAATGACATTTGCTGTTTTCCTTGGAGAGGGAAATGGCAACCCACTCCAGTATTCTTGCCTGGAGAATCCTAAGGACGGAGGAGCCTGGTGGGCTGCCATCTATGGGGTCGCACAGAGTCGGACATAGCTGAAGCGACTTAGCATGCATGCATGCATTGGAGAAGGAAATGGCAACCCACTCCAGTGTTCTTGCCTGGAGAATCCTAAGGATGGAGGAGCCTGGTGGGCTGCCATCTATGGGGTCGCACAGAGTCGGACATAGCTGAAGCGACTTAGCAGCAGCAGCGGCGGCTGTTTTCCTTCTAATATTATAAACTATACATATTCACTGCAGACAACTAGAAATATGTAAAAGAAAAAAGTAAAAATTAGCAATCACCCGTAATTCCCACCCCTCAGAAATAACTATCATTTATGTATTTCTATCAGTGTCTACATATTTTTTAATTGACCTGTATCACTGGGTTAGCTCCAGGTGTACAACATAGTGGTTTAATATTTCTACACATTTACAAAATAATCACCATGAGATGTTTAGTCGCCACCTGCCTGTTCTTTCTTTAAAATGAAAATTAAAGTTGCTGATTTTGCAAAGGATGCTAAGCTACATATGGACATATAATGTATGACTTCTATCAGATTTTTACTAAAGGCTGTCTGGTGTCTGGTGATGGAGAAAACTGTGCTTCACCTATTGATAGGCCCATCTAATATAACATGGTTAAATCAGCCGTGTTCCATATGTTCTTCATATACAACAAATGAGATCAGATCATTCCATGCACGATAGAAAAACTCTGCCCATTATGTCATCTTTGATTACTAAATTCAGTTTAACCAAAGTAATGGAAGGGCTGCTTAATAAAATCTTGCTAAATCTTTTGAATTCTTCTCCCCATCAAACTAGACCCACTTTGGGTTGCCTAATTCATTTATTTGTTCACAGAGTCACTCATTTACTCATATGTATACGATCTCTCATTTAGCAAATAGTGCAGTTCTAGATGGAGAAGGCGATGGCACCCACTCCAGTCCTCTTGCCTGGAAAATCCCATGGACAGAGGAGCCTGGTGGGCTGCAGTCCATGGGGTCACTAGGAGTCGAACACAACTGAGCGACTTCACTTTCACTTTTCACTTTTTTTTCACTTTTCATGCATTGGAGAAGGAAATGGCAACCCACTTCAGTGTTCTTGCCTGGAGAATCCCAGGGACGGGCGAGCCTGGTGGGCTGCCATCTATGGGGTCGCACAGAGTCGGACACGACTGAAGCGACTTAGCAGCAGCAGCAGTTCTAGACATGTGCCAGGAATTCTGCTAAATTTGAACACCAAGAGACAAATATAGTATCATCCCTGCCCTCTTATAAGGACTGAGAATACAAGATGGGTGTCAGACCTGACAGTGCCTCACGTGTTGGCATCTGAGAAGACCGACTTCCAGTATCACTTTTCTAGCTCACTTTTGTGATCATAGGTACCTGTGGTTTGACCTATAACCTTAAAATCTTATATCTGAGTTGACATCTTAGAGATATCCTAGTTTAGCCCTTTAGCTCTCCTAATTGCAGTGACGACAGTGGTCACAACTTAGTGAGTGCTCGCCGAATGTAGTAACTCTGCCAAGCCATTTACATTGCCTTTTTAATTTGCATAAAACCTTATTAGCGGTTATCCTCACTTTACAGATACAAGAACTGACGCTCAGAGAGGCTAGGTAACCTGCACACAGTCATCTAGATTCTAACAACTTAAATGTGTGATCATTCTGTACATCCTTCAGTATCATCAGCATCATTTGGGGATTTATTAGAAATGCAGAATCCCAGACCTCATTCTAGACTTACTGATCTGCATTTTAACAAGATTTCCAGGTAGTTCCTATGCATATTCAAGTTTGAGAATCAGAGGATAATACATGTGAACTTTAACCTAGGAATTTGACTTCAAAGCCCGGTTTGTTGTTTGTTTTTGTCAGTTATCCATTCATAGAATAAGGGCGTCTGGAAAATCCAGGGCATACATATGCCTTGGAAAAATGTTATTAAGAGGCAGGAACTTGTACTGTAGCTCTTGTCACCAGTTTTTACCAGAATTATCCTACAGATCCAAATCATATTAAAATAAAGAGAATCATGAAAACTTAAACAAGTAGCCTATTTGTTTTCTTTCATCCATATAATTTAAAAGTGGTTAATATTTGATAGGTTAATAATAAATATTTTAATACAGTATATTGCATTTGGTTATGAATATATCAAGGGGAAATACAAAGTGAGTTCCCAAAGATAAACTTTTATTGGACACATGAATTAGAACATAAAATTTGATAGCAATTACCATTTAATCTATTCATGTTTAGAAACATATTGAAAAAGAAACTCATAACTCAGTTAATTGTTATGAATTATTAATTGCTCATTTGAAAAGTGATGAGCAGAGCTGCACTTGTTGAAAAACTGCCTTTCTTGGTGGCTTTAACCTTTGTGTCATTGGTTTTATGAGAACAAAAGGGAAAGAATGACAGCAAGATTCTAATCGTCTGAAACTAGAAAGTGACAAGACTGTGAACATTTCAGTGACTATATAAAGGTTAATTGAGATTGAAATGAAATAGTTACTGCTGGCCTTTCTCCAGAATACTTAAGTGTGATTCTCCAGGGATGGACCTTGGCACCTGTATTTTACACAACTTTCTACGTTGTAACAATACGTAGCCAGGATTGAGGGCTACAGTTTTAATAATTATATATTATCAGAGAGATTAACCCACCCATGAATCTGACTCAGGATATTCTGAACCTCAGGGGAGATGCAAACTGGTTTCCAGTCTGCCATCCCTATTTAGAGTTTGAGGCAGAAGGGCACATAACTAATGCTGATGCTGAAAACTCATCCTCTGTGCATCGGTGCCGAATCAAATCTTGGAGACAGAATTTTGAGTGAAGTAGGAAAGAATAGCTTTATTGTTTTGCCAGGCTCCTGCCCTTGTAAACTGTGTGTCCCAACCCAGGAGGGTTTGGTGAGAAATTTCATAGCAGTGATTCAAGGATGGGGTTGCTGACAAGATTCAGGTGTGTGCAGGGCCCACGCTCCTTTAATCTGGTCTCAAGAGGTCTTCTCTGAAGCGAAAAATGCTGACATTTTCCATTTGTTGGGTTTTAGTTCTGTAAATAGCTCAAAAATATTGTTATGTGTATGTGTTGAGGAACCAGGACTCTGCCCCTAAGGCTGCTCCTTGTTTCTTGGCTGCTTCTCCCTTGTCTCTGCATCCCCTCCATTCCCTGATTAGCAAGTGTTGTCTGTCAGGATGGCCAAATGGTCTGAGGTGCCCACCTGAAGCTTCTGTCTTCTCTGATTAGCAACTGTTCGAATCTGCCCTTTGGAACTCAGAGAAAGTCATGGAGGCTAGAGCCCATTCCCTACAGACAAGAAATGCAGAATATAGAAAGGCTTTTGTACCCAGGAGCCCCACAGGGTCCTGTTCAGTTTCAATACCAGGAGCATTGTAAACCTTGGGCAACTTTATGAGGATATATTTCCTAGATGGCAATGATTCTTGATTCCAACAGGCAGACTAAGATCAGGAATACATCTGGATTTAAAGATACTTGATATAAACAGCCCCTTATTCCTCAAAAAGAATCAGTGTTATGAGTTTCTTTTGTTGAATGAAAAAACAAACTTTCAAAAAATGGAAGCTTTTTTTTATTAACTAAATCCAGGGATTTATTGTTTACTGTCAGCAGTGTAACTGCTTTATAATTGATTTTTCTGAAGAGAATTGAAAACTAAGCCACCTTAATTTTCTTTATCTTGACACACATGATTAGCATTACTCTGAAATATATTTTACCAGGTTCCCAATTACCATTTTTTAAAATCCACTTCCTTGTTGCATACTTTTCTTGATAAAATAGCTCTGAGACAGAGAGAAAGCAAGTTTATAGAGATAAAAATATGACTGCTTTATTCCTATTGATAACTTTATCCTCTTTACTCAAAGATATTGTCTTATTCAGTTATGCTTTTTAAAATGTATGAGATTATTAAATGCATTAACATCTCTTAATTTTTTAAATCTTTGGATAAAGAAGTGAGAACGTTAAGGGCAATGACAGAAATTTAAAGATAATGAAACAAAATGTAATATTTGCAACTTAGAAACTAATGTGTCTAAATCCTTATTAGTTCAGTTCAGTTGCTCAGTCGTATCCGACTCTTTGCGACCTCATGGACTGCAGCACGCCAGGCTTCCCTGTCCATCACCAACTCCCGGAGCTTACTCAAACCCATGTCCATCATGTTGGTGATGCCATCCAACCATCTCATCCTCTGCCATCCCCTTTTCCTCCTGCCTTCCATCTTTTCCAGCATCAGGGTCTTTTCCAATGAGATAGTTCTTCACATCATGTGACCAAAGTATTGGAGTTTCAGCTTCAACATCAGTCCTTCCAATGAATATTCAGGACTGATTTCCTTTAGGATGGACTAGTTTGATCTCCTTGCAGTCCAAGGGACTCTCAAGAGTCCTCTCCAACACCACGGTTCAAAAGTGTCAGTTCTTCAGTGCTCAGCTTTCTTTATAGTCCAACTCTCATGTCCATACATGACTACTGGAAAAACCATAGCTTTGATTATATGGACCTTTGTTGGCAAAGGAATGTCTCTGCTTTTTAATATGCTGTCTAGGTTGGTCATAGCTTTTCTTCCAAGGAGCAAGTGTCTTTTAATTTCATGGCTGCAGTCACCATCTGTAGTAATTTTGGAGCCCCCCAAAATAAAGTCTGTTACTGTTTCCATTGTTTCCCCATCTGTTTGCCATAAAGTGATGGGACCGGATGCCATAATCTTAGTTTTCCGAATGTTGAGTTTAAGTCAACTTTTTCACTCCCCTCTTTCTCTTTCATCAGGAGGCTCTTTAGTTCTTTGCTTTCTGCCATGAGTAAATCCTTATAGATACAATTAAATATATTTTGTGCAAAAATGTCAACCCTGTACCAATAGTTACTCAACCTCAATTTGCTCACATAAAATGAAAATAAGAATTATATCTACCTTAATATCTGTGAGAATTAAATACTATAACAATATTTAACCTAAGTTCTGTCACACAGTAAGGGCACACAGTGAGATAATAAAATTGTAAGTGGTGGTACCTGCCCTCAAATTTTCATTGAAAACAGTGGGACCTGGCTCAACAAATTTAAAAAAGCAATCAAATTACAAACAGATCACATAATAAGTAAAATGAAAGCCTTGATAGTCATGGCTGCTTCCTAGAGAAGAAACAAAACAAAAAAGGTTAAAGATGAATGGGATCTAACACTTATTGTGTCTTTTTTTTTTTTGTAGTGGTTCCACGTGCAAATGCACAATTTCAATTAAGATTTTGTCTAAAATCAGTGACTTTTGTTTTGCTGCTTCCAAAAGGTAAATAAAGCCCTTACAATAAACATTCATCCATTAAATTCACCCTAATGTTAGCAGAACTTCTTCATCAACTTTGGGATCATCCTAAATCCTAGAAATTACCATATAATGTTAAAATGCCTGCCTGCTAGCCAGGTCTGGAATTACGATGACCCCTAAAACAAACCAAAAGCTAGAGTAGGTTCTGCACTTGGACATGAACCAGTTTCTCATGAATCATGATTGGATAGGTACAATCCACTGAGTCACCATCAGACCTACTGAATACTTGACTATTTTCAGCTTGGTGACTGTTGAAACTCTTATGGATTTGTATGTCAGAAATAATGTATTAAGCTCCTTCTTTGGGTTTGGGCTTTGTTTTCTGTCTTTTTTTTTTTTTTTAGGACTCCTCAAGAGACTTCCCATAGGGTTATTTAGCTCTTCCTAGCAAGTTCATGCTTTGTGCTATTTTTCAGCAAAGTTAAGATTTCTCTTCTTATAATAAAAAGATAATCAAATTGAAGTTCTTAACTTTGAAGAAAATAAGGTGGTTCATTCCTATAGAAGGTTAGAAAATAATAATATGGGTAACAATTTAAACAGATGTCATACTGCTGTTGAAGAAGGAAGGCTAAATTTTATAGTGAACCAAAAGACATTGAGGAACAGAGGATACGTTAGTATTTCTGCAGCCCTAATACTGTCACTATAACATGTGAAAATGAGAAAGAAACATTAACCTCCAAAGACTAAAGAGAATGTGAGGGACATGTGACTGTCACTAGCTTGCACGGGGCTCATTATCGGGGTCAGCTAGTCTTGGTTTAGTCTCTGCATTTGAAATGTTCTCTCTCTCTACACACTGTACTGGCATATGACTTTGTGTTTTAACATGAACATCATTTAACATGAATGTCATTGCAACGCCATACTGAGTGAGGGATCACCAGGGAGGAGAGAGATGGTTTAAGAAATACCACTCTGATGGAACATGGCGGGAGAGAGACCCTGGGTGGAGGGATTGATTACTAAATAACCAAATATTTATTGACTATTTTATGAACTTCACATAATGACAGCAAAAGAGAAAGAAAGAAAAGAAAAGAGTTTAATACAGCCTGTTCCCTTAAAGAGTTTACCTAACTTATAGAGACTGGACTATACTTTTACTGTCCAGAGTATATAGGATCCTCCTTTTGGCTCTTACTGTGAAAAAGAAACTGGAAATTTTTCTAAGCCTACTCTAGCTGAGTAACTCTCTCTTGCAGTCCTGGCTCTGCTTCTTCCTGTATAATTTGTTGATCAAATTATATAACCTCTAAAACCTATGATTTTACTTCTCTAAAAGAGATGATTCCATCCCATAGAGTTGTCAGGGAATGAGATGAAATGCTTATAAACTGCTTAGCACAATTCCTGGGACACAGTAAGCTCTACAAATGATCGATGTTTATTGTTGCTGCTGCTACTGCTGCTAAGTCACTTCAGTCGTGTCCGACTCTGTGTGACCCCATGGATGGCAGCCCACCAGGCTCCCCTGTCCCTGAAATTCTCCAGGCAAGAACACTGGAGTGGGTTGCCATTTCCTTCTCCAATGCATGCAAGTGAAAAGTGAAAGTGAAGACTCTCAGTTGTATCCGACCCTCAGCGACCCCATAGACTGCAGCCTTCCAGGCTCCTCCATCCATGGGATTTTCCAGGCAAGAGTACTGGAGTGGGGTGCCATTGTTACTGCTCTACTATAAACAAACTCCAGTAGGTAACAACGAACTTGGATGAAGTGGGAAGGATTTGCAACTATCAGTTGGTCGTTAGACCTGTAAATGGAGATCCCAATCACAAATTTTGACTTTGTAATCAATGTATGTGTGCGTCGGGCTTCCCAGGTGGTGCTAGTGGTAAAGAACCCTCCTGCCAATATAGGAGACATAAAGTGAAAGTGAAAGTCACTCAGTCGTGTCTGACCCTGTGACCCCATGACTCCACAGTTCATGGAATTCTCTAGGCCAGAATACTGGAGTGGGTAGCCTTTCCCTTCTCCAGGGGACCTTCCAATGCAGGGATCGAACCCAGGTCTCCCGCATTGCTGGTGGATTCTTTACCAGTTGAACCACAAGAGAAGCCCAGGAGACATAAAGGTTGTGGATTTGATCCCTGTGTTGGAAGATTCCCTGGAAGAGGGAATGACAATCCACCCCAGTATTCTTGCCTGGAGAATTCCACAGACAGAGAAATCTGGCAGCCTATGGTCCATAGGGTCACAAAGAGTCAGAGATGACCGAAACGACCTAGCACGCATGAACACACACACATGCATGTTTGTGTGTTAGTCACTCAGTCATGTTCAATTCTTTATGACCCCATGGACTATAGCCTCCCAGGCTCCTCTGTCCATGAAATTTAGCTTTTATGTGTCCAGTATCCATCATGGGAACATAGGAAGTCTTTGGTGATATGATGGACAAAGACCTTAATATGGATTTCTTGATTCTATAAAATTCAGTAGGAAATGGAAGTGAAGAAAAAATTAAGAATTGAAAGTTCTTCCTATACTCAGAGGTACCTGACATGGATGATCTGCTGGTCCTTGGGAGATAACTAAGATACAGAGAGTGCCTGAATCCCCCAGCCCTGCTCAGAATTTGTGAACACTTCTCTCTGGATCCTCTGAATGGGACGATGGAACTTCCATTCACTGTAGCTCACTTCTCTAATACTAGTGTAGTTCATGTCACAAAACAATGGTCAGCATTAGTCATTTGTATAAGTAGGAGACCAGAGTTCTTGCTTGTGTCCACTTGCAAATTAGAATTGTATTTTGTAAAACATCCAGTGAACTTCAAGTTCAGTAATGAATCTGAAGGCGGTTAGTCTTTTCCTTTCTCTTTAATCAAGAAGACAAGGCACTGTCTGTTCCTAGCCCCAAGTTTAACATTAATATAGAAAATGCTTTAGACATGGATTTCTGTCTAAAACTTCATCTGGAAACTGGCAGTCTAAAAGGATACTGCAAACACATTTCTTTTCAAGAGAAGACAGGAGTTCACTAGGGATCTTTCCTTTCCATCTGTAGGTACCTGGTTTCCAGCTACAAAAGTGTGCATTACTCACCAAAGGATACATTTGAAAACAGAACTAGAGAGCATGATGAATCCCCTAGGTGATCTCTTCAGGTCAACATAGGTCTATTTCTGTTCTTCCAGTGTATTTAAGCTTTTCCTGGTAACTACGTCTTTCTTTTTAAACTGTCGTGCCTTTAATAAATAAGAAAGATGAATACCACATATGCAAGAGTCTCACAAATAAATACAGCCATATTATAAACACTTTAAAAATGAAATTATATTCAAAAATATTTCAGTAATAAACATACCATGTGCCGTAAGCATGCTTGGACATTTCATACATAGAATTTCATTTATTCTCCCCAATAATTCTGCAAGGAAATGCTAGTATACCCATTTTATAAATAAGGAAACTGAAACTCAGAGAGTTTAATTTGTTCAAAGCAAACAACTAGTAGGAGATAGAGCTGTTATAAAACCAAAGTATAGATCTGACTTCTTGCCCCAGATGCCACAAGCTCAATGCAATGGGTTCAAAAGAAACCCACTTGAAGCTCAGCCCTCCTTTAGAGCCAGGAGGGTAATTGGAGCTTGCAATGTTCTAGTCTTGGACCACAGCCCAGCTATAGAATCAGTTTGCTTTCGGTGAGATGGAAACAAGCCTCAGTTCTTATCAATAGGGGTGTTCTTGAACACAAACACCACCACATAACGGAGAAAGAGACTTCTGGATAAAAGCAAGCATCAGCTGACAGAGGTGACCATCTCTCTCCCTCCATTGCTTAGTCATCTGCCAACAGGAGCAAATATGTATTCAGTGCCCTTTATGTGCAGTGAATTTATTTCTCAGAGTCAGCAACTGGTATAACCACACACACTCGGAACAAGCAAGTTATACTCTAGGTCCCCAGCCCACAAGGTCAGTGCTTAGGTGCATACAGAGGAGAGTTCCTGCTGTAACACAATCACTGTTGAGACCTACTATCTTATACAAACCTGGGATGTTAGAAAGAATGTGCCATCATTCAAGAATGCAAATCATATGATTCAAGACAAAAATCCTGTGCCTTTTCACTCAAAAATATCACCCCAAATAAGCCATTAAAATCTTTTTTGATCAATTCCTCAAGCCTGTCAAAAGCTTAAATCAATAGATATCAAACTGTGGCCCGATTAGCAGACCCTATGTCACAAGTTAATACCCCAAGAGGGAAATGGCATACATAAACAGCTGTCAGATACTTAGTCACTGGATCATCTCTGACATCTTATTTAATCTTCACAGTGTCCCTATAATAGATGTCACTTTCTGCTTTTTCACATGAGGAAACTTGGAGAGGTGAAACAAATGGTCTAAGGTCATGAAATTAGAGGAGAAAAGCATGAGACTCAACTCTCTTCCTCTCCAGGTCCCTCCAACATATATTCATTGTTCAGGTGCCGTGCACGGAGCACGGAGCTATGGCTGCTTGGTGCTGAGCCACATAGGGGAGCCCAGGCGAGAAGTGAGGTGTGATGAGCAAGACTGCTAAACATCAGACACTTGCATGATGATTTTTAGAAGCAGTAAAAAGTCATTATTACCAACATTGTCCATTAGCCTAGCCCCTTGGGATCAAACAAAGCAGACTGTTGGATGCTGGAAATAGGAAGGTGCCCGTCTTCTCTGAAGCAGCGGGCTTGTTCTTCACCAGCTGTGTTAGTGCTTGTGAAAAGTAATAAATGCCTGACTCGCTCTGAGGGGCCAATATTCTCAGCCAGGCAAGGCAACTACAAAGTGACTCTGCTGGGCAGCAATCTGGTAAAATGGAAAGTGATGGCTTTTGCACTGCAGCCATTCCTGCGACATGAGGTGACAACATGGCAAGAACAATATGTGGACAAGCTTTTGTTGTGGTAGCAACTTTCCTGATGTCATGTCAGTGCTATAGGGTCAGGCTCCCTCTGTTGCCCTGGAGACAAGAAATGGCAAGAATTCTCTTCATCATTAGATCATTAGCTGCTGGTGGCAGACACACTGTCTCAGCTCTTGTGTCCTTTGCTTGTCATCCCTTTGGAAGGGTGGATAAGGAGGAGTGGAGATGGCTCCATGGAGTGGCTGTAAATACTATAAACAAGATCTTTGAAAACATGGATAAGTGTCACAGAATAGTCCCCAATGAGGTTCGGCAAGATGCATGTGTTTCTAGAAGGAATAAGAATATTCCCCAAGCCAGAACACAGTGACTCATTCTCATGGGAGACAGGTCATTTTATCTTAGTGAAAACCATCTTGTGAAAACGGGAGGATGAGCAATGAAGGACAAGGAGATGAAATAGACAGTGGAAGGCACCTTTGAATCACTTTAGGCTTTAATTGTACTGAATAGATCTGCCTACAATAAGTAGAAGGTCAATAATGTGACCCACAGGAAGCCTTGATGCCCTCCATGGGCTGGTCTGATAAGCCATAGACTAACTTGACTGTAAGCTAGTTGAGTCTAACAAAAATGAAAACCCCTTGGACATCAAACAGACATCCCTGCTTTCAAACTTTAAGAGAAAGAGTGGGATTTGGGCGCACTGGGCACAAGCAAGTTCTCTCTCATCCAGACTTATTTTGGAGTCTGTTATATATAGGTCATCATGTAATCCTGGAAACCCTAGTATTACATTTTCACTCTCAGTCAAGTGAATCAGACATACCAGTCTGAGGGCTCCTACCAGAAGCAAGTGGAAACACAAAGAGACTCGGCCTACTTCTTTATGTGGACTTCTCTCTGAATCTTAGAAAGCCTTTGAAGTGGCTGCTAATAACACACTCTTCTTCATCCAGCTCTTTGTTTCTGAATAGATTCAGTTACCTGGTTCCAACCAGGGGACCATATAACCAAGGGCTAGAGGTTCCATTTTGTTTTATCAGTTCAGTTCAGTTCAGTCGCTCAGTCGTGTACGATTCTTTGCGACCCCATGAATTGCAGCACGCCAGGCCTCCCTGTCCATCACCAACTCCCGGAGTTCACCCAGACTCACGTCCATCGAGTCAGTGATGTCATCCAGCCATCTCATCCTCTGTCGTCCCCTTCTCCTCCTGCCCCCAATCCCTCCCAGCATCAGAGTCTTTTCCAATGAGTCAACTCTTCGCATGAGGTGGCCAAAGTACTGGAGTTTCAGCTTTAGCATCATTCCTTCCAAAGAACACCCAGGGCTGATCTCCTTCAGAATGGACTAGTTGGATCTCCTTGCAGTCCAAGGGACTCTCAAGAGTCTTCTCCAACACCACAGTTGCCTCTGCTTTTTAATATGCTATCTAGGTTGGTCATAACTTTCCTTCCAAGGAGCAAGCGTGTTTTAATTTCATGGCTGCAATCACTATCTGCAGTGATTTTGGAGGCCCAAAAAATAAAG
>NW_011495072.1:13174394-13216920 GCF_000754665.1 Bison bison bison | reverse complement strand
AGGCTTTGGCATAGTCAATAAAGCAGAAATAGATATTTTTCTGGAACTCTCTTCCTTTTTCGATGATCCAGTGGATGTTGGCAATTTGATCTCTGGTTCCTCTGCCTTTTCTAAACCAGCTTGAACAGGAAGTTCACGGTTCACATATTGCTGAAGCCTGGCTTGGAGAATTTGGAGCATTACTTTACTAGCGTGTGAGATGAGTGCAATTGTGTGGTAGTTTGAGCATTCTTTGGCATTGCCTTTCTTTGGGATTGGAATGAAAACTGATCTTTTCCAGTCCTGTGGCCACTGCTGAGTTTTCCAAATTTGCTGGCATATTGAGTGCAGCACTTTCACAGCATCATCTTTCAGGATTTGAAAGAGCTCAACTGGAATTCCATCACCTCCACTAGCTTTGTTCATAGTGATGCTTTCTAAGGCCCACTTGACTTCACATTCCAGGATGTCTGGCTCTAGGTCAGTGATCACACCATCGTGATTGTCTGAGTTGTGAAGATCTTTTTTGTACAGTTCTTCTGTGTATTCTTGCCATCTCTTCTTAATATCTTCTGCTTCTGTTAGGTCCATACCATTTCTGTCCTTTATTGAGCCCATCTTTGCATGAAATGTTCCTTTGGTATCTCTAATTTTCTTGAAGAGATCTCTAGTCTTTCCCATTCTGTTTTATATTGGTCAGCAAATACTTCTGTCTGGCTGCATATTGCAGTGCTCTTGCTTACATAACATGATGCAAGACTTTAATCCCCAGTTGGATGACATGTGTGTTTTGATGTGCTGTTAGCTATCAGACCATCATGAAACCAGTCTCCATAAGACTGTACTGGAGGGCTAGGTCTTAGGTCCATGGTATTACACATTTGGAGTATTGTGTGTCATGTAACTCAATGTATAGATTAATTAATAATTATTCTGCAGATATGATACATACAGTACCATCCACTCATTTAGGAAGTGGCTTCCTTTTTGTTCCATTATGAATCTAATTATAGGCACATCTAAATTGTATTATTTGAAGAAAATACAAACCTGAAGCCTCAGACTCATATGGCTAACATCATCCTTTTTGTATTGCTTTTTAAAAAACCTTATTCCTCCGTTTTATTGAGATATAATTAACATACAACATATTTGTCCAAGGTGTACTACACAATGATTTTATATATGTATATAGTTCAAAATGATTACCACAGTGTCTAGTTATTAACATCCATAATCTCACACACTCACACAGTTACACATTTTTTCTTGTGATAAAAGATCTCACTATCCACTACTTTCCCAACCACTTTCAAATATACAACATTGTCATTTTAACCATGGGTGCGTGCATGTTAAGTCACTTCAGTTGTGTCGAACTCTTTGGGACCCCATGGACTTTAGCCCACCAGCCCCTCTGTCCATGGGATTCTCCAGGCAAGAATACTGAAGTGGGTTGCCATGCCCTCCTCCAGGTGATCTTCCCAACCCAGGGATCAAACCTGCATCTCCTCTGTCTCCTGCATTGGTAGGCTTGTTCTTTACCATTAGTGCCACCTGGGAAGCCCAGTTTAACCATCAGTTCAGTTCAGTTGCTCAGTCGTGTTCAACTCTTTGTGACCCCATGAACTGCAGCATGCCAGGCCTCCGTGTCCATCACCAACTGCCAGAGTCTACCCAAACCCGTGTCCATCGAGTCGGTGATGCCATCCAGCATCTCATCCTCTGTCGTCCCCTTCTCCTCCTGCCCTCAATCTTTCCCAGCATCAGGGACTTTTCAAATGAGTCAGCTCTTCACATCAGGTGGCCAAAGTATTGGAGTCTCAGCTTCAACATTAGTCCTTCCAATGAACACCCATTTAGGGTGGACTGCTTTAGGATGGACTGGTTAGATCTTCTTGCAGTCCAAGGGACTCTCAAGAGTCTTCTCCAACACCACAGTTCAAAAGCATCAGTTCTTCAGCGCTCAGGTTTCTTTATAGTCCAACTCTCACATCCATACATGACCACTGGAAAAATCATAGCCTTAACTAGACCATAGTCACATGCTATACATTAATCCCTGGAAGCCCATACTCTCTGACAGCCTTCATTTCTCCCCTCCCACCCCACACACACATTATTTATTATTTGGGTCATATGATTTAGTCCTGACAATAATTCTTTGAAGTAAGTATTACCGTGCCCATTTTATAGATGAAGAAACAGTCTCAGAGAGGAAAAGTACTTTATTGGAGGCCTCTCCTCTAAGTTGTTTTAGTAAGAATTTATATGTAAATTAGATGTGTACACAAAGAATTGTTCCAGTCTGTTTTCCTTCATTAGGAATAACATTTGTGGAGATAAATAAAGACCAGAAGGCAGCATATTCATGTTGGAAGGAAACACCATAGTTACCTGTCGTTTGGCTTATTTTCCAGGATGAATTTCTGGGGGGTTTGGTACCAAATTCCCAGTCTAATCCTTTAACTGAAACATTTCAACATACACTTGGAAAGGTCTGAAAGCAAGGCATTTGAATTGCATTTGCATCTTCCACATGCATGCATGTGCATGTCACTCTGCTCAGTGCTGAAGCTATACATAGATGCAAGCTCTCATCCAACATGGTTACAATGACTGTGTTATACTCGATTATGGGAGAATTTGAGAGTATTAGTTAATATTTTGCTTAATTATAACATGCATGTGTCTATCAGATAGTCATGTAATGTTCAAAGAGTCAGATGGATATTTTGTTGGGGGGGTGTTATCTAACAATAACTTATTTTAATTAAGATTTTTTGTAACAAGAAAATTGCAACATTCTTTATAAATATTACAGTTTGAATCATACATAAGCTCCCAGAATAAATTATTCATATCAGTAGACTTATGAGTTCATAGCGTGAAGATGTGTTCGCCTCCTAAAGTATTAGAAAATTATGAATCTAATACTTTGCCATGATATCTAAGAAACAGAACATTAATTTCTTGACTTTTGTGTAATGAGTAGTATGAGGAAGTTTGCCTAAAAACTTTTTTTTCATTTACATATCCCAGACTCCTTAGTTAGTGATATTAGAAAATGGACACATCCTCTGGATGGTATGTCTTTATTTACTGTATTCCAGGGAAACCTTGGTTTCCCATTAAAAGTTGATCTAATTTGTTCTAATAGCCCAAGTGCAGATAAATTCAATTCTGACATGTTCTCATTGAAAAGTTTGGGAATGTTATTCACCATATGTCTAATGTCAAATATTAAAACACATAGTACAATAAAAAGCTAGTTCAAAATCCCCTTACTTTCAATCTATTATTCAGATTAATGGGGATGACACATTAGTTCCACTGTTAAACCACTCCAGTGGCAATCTTCTAAAATTAGGAACTGCCAATCTGGGGAAGCAAAAGAACTCTACATCATTTTAAATTTAACTTCAGCCTACTCTGAAGCCATTAGAGACGATTAAAGGAGCTCTCTAGCCATTATATTCAGCCCAGTAGTCTTAGAGTTCAAAAGGTGAAAAGCACTTTTCACCATAAATAAACTGAGAGACAAAATTATTTTCAATGAAGTTCAATTTTAGTGAAAATAAAGTAGGTAATTACACTGGTTATTACTGAGGTCACTGCTTTCATTGACCATCTGGCTTAAAACTAAAAAATAGGTATCATTTGTGACATGGGCAGAAATGAGCAGTGTCTACAGCTTCCTCTTTATAAAGACCTACAAATTCAGTTAATTCACATGTTAACAGTCCTCATGAAACAGTCACAGAAAAATAGCCTGATGGCCTTTTGAAGTTAAACAACAGGGGAAAAAAGGCAAAAAGCATGCAGTGTTTTACCATTGCCATCACTATGGGCTTCCCTGATAGCTCAGTTGGTAAAGAATCCACCTGCAGTGCAGGAGACTCAGGTTCAATTCCTGGGTCAGGAAGATCTGCTGGAGAAGGGATAGGCTACCCACTCCAATATTCTTGGGCTTCCCTTGTGGCTCAGCTGGTAAAGAATCCACCTGCAATGTGGGAGACCTGGGTTTGATCCCTGGGTTGGGAAGATTCTCTGGAGAAGGGAAGAGCTACCCACTCCAGTATTCTGAGAGCCTGGAGAAGTCCTGGTCACAAAAAGCCAGACACAACTGAGTGACTTTCACTTCACCATCACGATAGTTAACATTTTTCCATATGATAGACCTTTGCATAATATTTTTTTTCCCGACAAAACCTGTCTAAATTTATCATTCTAGTTACCATAGTTCACCTATAAATGGAATCCTATTTATTGGATGTAAACTTTGTTTTTAAATTGGAAGTGTTATCCACCCCCCCAATAAAAAAATATAATTTAATTTTTGCCTAATTTTGTCCTACTTCATACAACCTCAGAAAGCATTAAAACAGTTTGGAAAGTTGGATGAATAAAGTTTTAAAGTCACTTTCAATGCATATTTAAAATTTTCTCTTTATTAAACTCTTCTACCTCTGAAAAGTGTTATTAATATTATTGCATTATTATATAGCATCAGTTCACACTATCAATCACCTGAAGTGTATCAAAGAGAAAAAAGTTAGAGCAATTGCTTGCTTTTTGCTTGGCAACTTTGAAAAGACTTCTAAAAATATTTCGTTCAAGAAGAGAGAGAAAGAAATTGTGTTACTTTGGTTTGAGCCTTAAACCCAGGGTAACTTTATTCCTTTATTCTTTGTAAAACTTAGGTTCTGTGGTGTTGTGTTTTGTTTTCCTAACACAGAGGCCACTAGCTTCAGGTTATGCTATTCATTCAGCCTCAAAATAGAATACATACTTTCTGAAGATCCCATTCTCTACATTCATTGCTGTTAGAGAGCCTTTGAAAATACCCTTGCCAGTATATATAGATGTCAGCCTACAAGAAGGAAAGGAAAGGAGAGGGTGGGAGCAAGGCAGGAGTAGAAAGTAAGTTGCCAAGAGAAAAAAAAATTGTATTTTCAATTTGAGGTTATTCCTATTCAGTCAAGGCTTTCAAAACTATTCACAGTAAAGATTAATGATTCCTTACAGGTAGGGGTAGGCTTTAGCATCCCTACTAGCTTCTCCTGACAAAATCCATTATGCAGTGACGCTAACAGGAAGCCAGCAGGGGAGAGTTTGTTAAAACACCTTCGGAAGGAAGCGCTTTAACCTAGAATCTGGCACAAAAGAGCTGTTGGAAAGGGTTCCAACGCAGGGTTTTGGAATGTTGAAGAGATGCGTCCACAGCAGCATTTTCAGATGTAGCCAACCAGGTACTTCCAGAGCAAATTATTTGCTTGTGGGCTTACCAGTGGGAGATTTTAAATTACAAATCAGTACCCTTCCTCCCCAACCAGCCAGATGTACACTGAGGGAGTGCAAAAGAATTGATGAGTTAAAGTACAACTGTGGCTCATCTTATCTGATTTATCTCTTTGTTCTTGCCCTTTCTGTAGAACATTAAGAGTAGAAAACAATTTGCTCTGCTAACAACACTTCTTAGCACAATCAGTGTGTGCAGGCTAATACCCATCTCAGAGTTGCAGATGACTATTCCTGGTTCTCATCACAACAGTCGCATCATGCCTAGTGCCACACGACTCAGCTGTGCCCTCAGACAGGGGCATGCCGATGGTTCAAAGGGAGCGCACTCTCCAGCCATTATTGGCCTTTTTCATGATGACATCATTCCTCTGCCCTTTCACTCAGAGGTGAGCTGATAATATTTTATCAGGCAGGATAGATTTTTAGGATTTGGAATAACTCTGGCAATTAAGTCTCACAAAGGAATCCAGTAGTTTCTGTTTAGGATATGAAATTATTTCTTCTGTGGTCCATGGTTTAACATTGGCTTCTTATGAATATTTATATTGCTAGCATCTTAGCTGCACTGCCAGGGGAAAAGGCAGTTCTGTTGAAATAATAGCTGTAATTATTTGTTAGTTTCCCTTTTTTTTGACAGCAGTACATCCTTCAGCTTTCACTGTTATACCAAACTAGATATTAGGAGGTAGCCTAGCTGTGGAAACCAATACTGGAAACTGTCCATCCATCATGAGGAATGATCCTTTCTCTGAGGGGAATTTTCTGCTGGATTGCCAAGTGCATAATATTCCCCTGGAGCAAGGCTGAATGAAACAATGCTGCTGTGACACGTCCTGCGACATTTAACTCTGGAGGGTCTGGAAGCCAGCGCACTGGGGTGCTAATTGTATTCTTTAGTTATCATCATGACTTAAAGCCCAGAAGGTCGAAAGAGTTTATCTAATCCCGGGGTAGAAAAGCAATTAAAATCCGTCCCAGCCAAGATAGCTTTCACAAAATCCGTTATCCCTTCCCTGTTTTTAGGCCCATAAAGGAAAGATGCTGGGTAAAACAAGCCATAGAAGCCTGCAGTTTATTTAATAAAGTGTACTGAGCATGAATTCTGCGCCAGGTACTGTTCTAGGTACTGAGAATATGGTGATAAGAAGACAAACATAGATCCTGCTCTCAAGAGCTCATGAGCTGGAAGGAGGCAGACGGGAAACAAGTCAAGAAAGAAACACCAGGTAGGCGGACACCACTTGAAACTGGTAGTCAGCCAATGCTTTTCTGAGAAGGTAACACTTTGAATGAAACCTGAGTATCAAGGAAGAGACCACCATGGAAAATTCTGGAGGAAGAGTATTCTGGACAGAAGAAATACTTCCTGAGAAAGCCAGAAGGCATAAAGGAGCTGGGGCAATTGAGAAAACGGAAAGAAGCAAGTGTGACCGGAATACAGTGAGAGGGAGGTGGCCTGAGACGAGGAGGAAGAAGAAGATAGACAGGCACTAGATTACAGGTCCCTGATGGCCAGAACAAGAAGTGTGGGTTTATTCTAAATGCAGTGGACATTAAGCAGGAGAGTGGAATGATATGGCTGTTTAAACTTTAAAATAATAATTCTGGTACTGTGTAGACAATAGATTGTAGAAGGGGTCAGGGAGGAAGGGCTAGAAGGTGACTAACAAGACTCCAGCAGTCCACATGAGAGGTGTTAGTGGCTTGGAGTAGGTTGGGAACAAAGCCTGTAATGAAAATGTTGGATTAAGAGCCTGTTTTAGTCTGTGTCTGCCTTTGCTGCAAAACTTAACATTAAATCTAAATTTTGAGGCGTCTGCAACAGAGATGTGCTCTTTCTGCTTTCTCTTGCTCTCACCACATGGATACCTTATAATTGATTAGTACTTGATTCTATTCGGTAGAGAAGGAAACAGAACGACAAAAAGCAGTAGCAGTCACAGCATTCCAGCATATGGGCATAGCAATCAGACCGAATGACAAAGGGACTAAGGCCTCAGGACTGGGTGGGAGCCCAGATTTTGCCACCCACAGCTTGTGTGACCTTAAACAGATTATCTCAGTTACGTTCAGTTGCTCAGTCATGTCCAACTCTTTGCGACCCCTTGGACTGAAGCTTCCTGTCCATGGCAAACTTCCTTGTCCATCACCAGCTCCTGGAGCTTGCTCAAACCCACGTCCATTGAGTCAGTGATGCCATCCAACCATCTCATCCTCTGTCGTTCCTGTCTCCTCCTGCCTTCAATCTTTCCCAGCATTGGGTCTTTTGCAGTGAGTCAGTTCTTCACATCAGGTGGTCAACGTATTGGAGCTTCAGCTTCAGCATCAGTCCCTCCAATGAGTATTCAGGACTGATTTCCCTTAGAATGGTCTGGTTTGATCTCCTTGCAGTCCAGGGGACTCTCAAGAGTCTTCTCCAACACCACAGTTCAAAAGCATCAATTCTTTGGTGCTCAACCTTCTTTATGGTCCAACTCTCACATCCATACATGACTACTGGGAAAACCATAGCTTTGACTATATGGACCTTTGTCAACAAAATAATGCCTCTGCTTTTTAATATGCTGTCTAAGTTGGTCATGGCTTTTCTTCCAAGGAGCAAGCATCTTTTTCTGTAAAACTGTTGAAATTAGAGTACCTACATTGTAAGATTATTAAGAGGATTAAATAAATCAATTCATGGAAAGTATTTAGAATAATGCCGGTACAAGCTAAGTGCACGGTGAATAAGTGTTAGCTTTCACTCTTATTAATTTGGCTTAACTGAAACCTCTCCCCTCAAAAAAATAACACCTATATTGATCTATCAGTACACAATTCTCTTTAGTTACCAAACAGGAAGAAGGATTCATAAACAGTTATATCTCATTTAGACGGCTCTATAATCAAAATAGTTACCATTTGTATGCAGTATCCGTTTTCATCTTCAAAAGTACCCTGCCATGTACCCATTTCATGGATGTGGAAGCTGAGGTCTGATGAGGTCACTCGCCCTGCCAGGGCCCTATAACTAATAACGTGAGGAGCCAAGATTTGACCCAGCTGTGCATGACTTCACAGCCATTGCTATTCCTCAGAAGGAGTGGATGAGAGACCAGCTATACCAAGCTAGTTCTAGTTCTCTTAGATCCATCATCAAACAAGCCAGGAAGTGAGGTTCTCCCTTGGTTTCCCGCTGGCTGTTCAAGTCTTCATTTGTGTCGTCACTGGTTCCCAGTCATGAATGTCCCAAGCTAGATTCCTGGCCTAGTTAGCATGTATTGATCATACATTTTGATGTCATGAGGCAAGTACCTATCATCAACACGAATTCTTAGGAAATAAACTAATGATTGGAAATCACTACATATCCTTTACTTTTTTCATATGGTCCTTCCATCTTTTTTCCATTATTCTCAAAGTATTGCTCTTGGCAATACAGTTAAGAATCTACTGACGTTAGCATTGGAAAATAAATCTATCTCATGTAGTTTATCACTTGGTCATACCAATTCATTTACCTTGTAATTTTGCAAGGTAATTGTGTAATTTTATCTTTGCTGACTGCATTTTTGCCTAAACTTTTATCACATTAGTTATGTAATGCTAAGAAAAATAATTCACAATTTCAGTTCATTGGTCCCTTCATTTCTTTGCCTTTTTACACTTATTTTCTGAAAATAAAATGGATGAACTTAGAAATGAATAATCCATAATATTAATTAAAACATTTTTAGGTAGTTAAGTGTTCTGTTGAAAGAAAGTGTAAGTGTTCTTTAAATTGTCAAGAACTAAAATGTACTTGTGTTTTGTGAGGTTTTTTCCAAGCAGTTTGCTACCTGGTCTATTTGAGGGCCTAGTTATGTCTTTAGGAGTCATTTCCATGTGTTCATTAAATCATAGGACTTATTCATTCTTCACGTTGCCCGTAACCTTGAAAATCGCCTAATGCTCACAATACAATGAAAGTGCTATGTATCATTTTTAGATATATTTCCATTTTGATGGAATTGGGAGATTTAGGGTTACTTTATGTACTTCCTTCTTAGACTATAAAAAAGAGGCTTCTAACCATTATTTTAGAAATATGAAAGCAATTAGTGGCAACAAGGTAAAAGTTTCAATATTCAAGTTTGAAGTAACAGCTGTCCTGTGAATTATGTTTCCTCCCTTCTACTTAACATAGGCATAATCATCCTCTTTACACACTCTAAAAACTTGTTGAATCTTTTCTTTCTTTGCAGTCTGTGAATATACCACCCTGCTTAGTCTTGTTAAAGCTGGGCCAGACATAGGCTTGCCTTTTGACTAGAGCGTTTAAACACTATAGGTTGATTTAAGAGGCATAAAAATCTATAACCAGCAACATCATTGGCACAAAGGAATTGCCTGAGTCAACAGGCTGGAGATGTATCTGAAACAGATCCTCATAGGCTGACTTGTGAGGGGCACCTCGTGTAAAAAGCAAGCACTGCATAGAAATCAGTGACTGGACACAGATGAAAGATCTAACGTATCAGTGATAGGTAGCAGGAGTCCAGGGGAAAGAGGGGTGAATGAAAGCACAGAACTTCAAATTAATCAGAAGCCTACATGAAATAAAGCAATCAGAACTTTGGAAGGTAAAACCAGATAAGATGATCCATGTGGGATCACACAGCATACCAAGCAGCACAGCCAGTGACAAGAAGCGTGTTTTTTGAATCAGGGTCTTAGCTTTGGCCTTAGGACAAATCTGAATGGGGATTTGTGGGTTGGCCTGTTCAACCTTCTGTGCTTTTTTGTGGGGAGCATGCACTAGTCATTCTTCCTTCCAATACTTAGAGTGAAATACCCTGGACAGAAGCTAAATCCAAGAAGTTTCAGCTTAAGATCTTGAAGGGTTTAAATTTTAAATGCCATCCATCTACCTGCAATGCAGGAAACCTGGGTTCCATCTCTGGGTTGAGAAGATTCCCCTGGAGAAGGGAATGATAACCTACTCTAGTATTCTTGCCTAAAGAATCCCATGGACAGAGGAGCCTGCTGGGCTATACTCTGTGGGGTCGCAAACAGTCGGACACGACTGAGCAACTAACAGTTTCAAACCTCCAAAACAAACAGCCAGAGACACCCTCAGAAGGCACTGCATCTCTAGATAGGCTTCTGTGGGCATTTCTCTCCCAATCAACCCAACTCTAATTTTCCTCCTTCTTGTCCTCCTGGCCCCTCTTTCCCTGCTGCTCTCCTTCTCTCCATGGCAAAAGAAACAGAAACAAAAGGTATTAGAAGCTAAGCTAAGGGACTTTTCTGAAGCCATTGCTTGGAGTTAGTAATGAAACTCAGGTTTGTTTCAGTTCTATTCTCAGGACTGATTTAACTCTTATATGATCTCAGGGCTTCCCAGGTGGCGCTAGTAGTAAAGAACCCCGGCCTGCCAATGTAGGAGATTAAGAGACATGTGTTCGATCCCTGGGTTGGGAAAATCCCCTGGAAGAGGAAATGGCAACCCACTCCAGTATTCTTGCCTAGAAAATCCTGTGGACAGAAGAGCCTGGCGGGATAGGGTTCATAGGGTCGCGAAGAGCTGGAGACGACTAAAGTGACTTAGCACTTGATCTCAGAAATGCAGAAATCGCTGGAAGAAACGTCATGGAGAATTTCCTCTTATGTACCAGAAAATAGCATAGATGCTGAGAATACAAAGATGAAAGCTGGCTGAGTGCACAAAGCGATGTCTACTACCCTCAGGAAGTAATGTATATAGAGTGCCCACTTGCTCTGCACAAAGCGTGATGTTGCTCAGTGTAGACAGTGAAAGGAAGCACAAGACTAAAATCGCCTTACCCTCACATCGCTTATGCTTTAGTTGAGGAGACATGAAATTCACATGAAAAGGAGTGTTTGCTGTAGGTTTTAAAGAGTCAAATAAAACTTAACATTTACTGAAGGATTTTACATCAGGCATTGTTGCAGTTGCCTTATATGTTTTACTTAATTTATTTCATCAACGTAGTCCTGTGACGTGGATATCATGTATTAAATTATCTCCATTATATAAATGATGCAAACATAGGTCAAGTGATTTGCATGGAGTCACCCAACTAGTATTTGGTGGAACCGAGATTTAAATCCAGGCCATCCAAATTATGTTTACCTTTATATCTATGTCCAGAGCTAGATCTGCATCATCTGCTGTAAGGTTTGAAAAGCAGGACTGGTGTCTGAAGGCTGAAACAGTCAGAGAAACTATGGTGGGTGTTGTTCATGAGCTGGACATTTGGAGATACGTGGGGAGTTTGGGGAAGGACAGGCCAGGAGCAGAGGCACTAACTCAGAGGCCAGCATACAACAGAAGGACAGGAGGGCACCAGGGACCGATCGTGCCATGGGGTCAGAGTAGTCTAAGTTCTAGTCCTGCCTCTCCACTTGGCCACTAGTGGGACTTGGGTAAGATGCACAGGTTTCCTGTAAAGTGGAAATAGTAATAATAATAACTCCTGCCAGGTGAGTGAAAATATTCTGCAAGATAAGATGTACAAGTGTCTATCCTCTTAATTATAATTTTATTTTCTTAATAATTTTGTGAGTATATTTAAGATTGTTGTTGTTGTTCAGTCATTAAGTCATGTTGGACTTTTTACGACCCCATGGACTGCAGCATGCTAAGCTTCCCTGTTCTTCACTATTTCCCAGAATTTGCTCAAACTCATGTCTGTTGAGTGGGTGATGCCATCCAATAATCTGGTCCTCTGTCATCCCCTTCTCCTACCCTCAATCTTTCCCAGCATCAAGGTCTTTAACAACAAGTTGGCTCTTCACATCAGGTGCCATAATACTGGAGCTTCAGCTTTAGCATCAGTCCTTCCAATGAATATTCAGGGTTGATTTCCTTTAGAATTGACTGCTTTGATCTCCTTGCTGTCCAAGGGACTCTCTCAAGTGTCTTCTCCAGCATCACAGTTGGAAACCATCAGCTCTTTGGTACTTAGCCTTCTTTATGGTCCAACTCTCAGATCCGTACATGACTACTGGAAAAGATAGTGAATAGATTAGCCAGGAGTAGTAAGTTCACAGTGAGAGTGAAAGCAGACAATGCGGATATTCTGATTTCCTCACGTTGTGGGGGTCCTGACTTCAGAATTATCCATTCAGCAGCCATAGAAGATTGTGAGTGACAACCCAACCTGGCCATAGCCCTTCTCTGCAACTTGATTTGGGGGACAGAGAGTAAACACCATGGGAAAGTATTCTAGAAGAAGAAATGAAACAATGGGTATGGAATATGTGAATTTTTTTTTGTAAATTTCACTTGTTCGTTCACTCAAAAGTACTCATACTCAATGGATATTGTAAATATCCTCAAAGATTGCATCAAAAAAATCCTCAAAGATTGCACAAAATCTTTGAGGCATGCACAAAATCAAAAAAAGGATTTGGATAAGTCAAAATCCTTATCTTCACAGAACGTATATCCTGTAGTAACTCTTTAAAAAGCAAAGTGAAGTCACTCAGTCATGTCCAACTCTTTGCGACCCCATGAACTGTAGCCCACCAGGCTCCCCCATCCCTGGAATTCTCCAGGCAAGAACACTGGAGTGGGTTGCCATTTCCTTCTCCAATGCATGAAAGTGAAAAGTGAAAGGGAAGTCGCTCAGTCATGTCCGACTCTAGCGACCCCATGGACTGCAGCCTTCCAGGCTCCTCCTTCCATGGGATTTTCCAGGCAAGAGTACTGGAGTGGGGTGCCATTGCCTTCTCCGCTTGGTATGCCTTACTCTGCTTCAAAGAGAAGCGCTAACATCTTTTCACTGTACTTTAAATAATGTTCACAGCCTCCCAGTTGTATCTAAACCAATTTATATTTTTTTTTCTTCCGTCTGCTGGATCTGAGAGCCCCAGAAGGCATAGCTTCTACACATTGCTTGCTAGCCTCTTGATTTCTGTCTAACCAGCTCTCTTCTCTCCTGAGATATAACAGCCTTGCTCTTCTTAGGGAAAGCCGTAAAACGCCCTTCTGCATACTTGCAATGACTTCATTTCCTTTTCAGATCATCTACTATATGGATTTATTCTCATTCCTGCACCTTTTTTTCTTAATCAACTATGAAAGGATTCTTTTGGATGTTAAGAAAAGACCCTGAGTACCTCTTTCTAATTCTTCATGTTTGAAATTTAGTTTTAGTAAAAGTTGTGTTGCCTAGAATTACTTAATGTTACTCGTGAGCTGGTCTAGCATCCCTGTCTTTATGTAAACACTTTCTTTAATAGAATTTTTGTCTGTTTTCCTCTTCATTAAAGAAAACGAAATAAATTGCAATTATTTTTTCATGTAAGAAGAGGAGTGAAAGATGATATTTTTCAAATCAATGAGTATTTAAGCACCAAAGAAGCTAGAAATTATTAATGATGAAAGTGAACTAGAGGACACAACAGCGTCCACTTTGTGAAATTACATTATCTAATGAGATGCAAATACATGAACCTATAAAAATAAACCCTATTTCTGTGGCTCTTCTGGTTTGTCTTTTTGTTGTAGGACTTTGAGCAGTGCCTGGCACTTAAAAAGCACTTAATAATTGCATTGAATGATCTCTCGTGCTCATAACAGCCCTGTGAAATGGCCTCTGTTACAGATTTTTAAAAATAGAATTTTTTCTTTTTTAATTCAGATTGGAGAGCCACAAGTGGTGATGTCAGTATTTGAACTTAGACTTCTGGACAACATCACAGTACACAATTAAGGGCTAGATTTTATAGTTCAAATTTTGAGTGTCTCAAGAATTTATCAATGGGGGAAGATGATGTAAGTTGCAATGTGAGGTGTGACTTTATTGAAAAGGTATGCTTATGACTTGTCCATAATTGTAACCCCATTGTCCTTTCCTAACCTCACTAATGTATTTTAGATCACTTAAATGCCTGGTCCCCAGTGCAATAGCGAGTGCATTTTTGAAAATTAGCAGTCATTTTTGTTTGGTTCCAGCATCCCTAAATGACTCATGTCATCATTTTGCACATTCTCTTGATTCCATAATGTTGTTTTCCTCACCTTGAATTTATCGACATTAATTCATTTTGCTTTGACATTGGCATTAGCAGGAAAATGGCTTTGTTTCATCCTGACATTATAATATCACCTCCCAAGACTTGGTCTGACATTGTCAGGAGGTGATTATGGTGACAGCAAGGCCACAGAAGACAAAAGTGAATTATAGTGATTCCCAGGGGGGGAAAAATCATTAAGAAAAGTTACTGCTATGTGATTTTAGTAGCTATTTTTCATACTTAAATATCCCTGCTGTTTAAAAATCCTAAGAGGGCTTAGACCATATTTAGAACACTCCTGCCAAGTATATATAGGAAAAATTAAGTCTCTAAGGAGACATTTGGCTATAGCTCGACAAACAGGAAACTCAGATTATATTTTAGCTTTACAAAGTGCTCAAAGGCATTGAAATTCTGTCTCAAAAGAAAAAAAAAAGCCATGCATGTGAATTAATGACACAATTATCTCCTTTCAGCCACAGATACTTGAATTTCTTAATGCTGAAAATCAAAAGCCTGTAGTACAGCTCTTCCTTCCTACTCAGAATGTGAAATGTCTTACAGCTCTGTCTTCAGCTCTGAATGGGGCTATGTGGATTGTCTTATAATTCTCAAGGAACTCCAGGTCTTCGTTCTTGCATTTTCCTATGTGCTATGATGGTCTCTCACCTCCACCCCAGGCCCACGTAGAACAGCTCCATCCGGATTTTCCTCTAGCCTGTGTTCCAAATGTAACTAGTCACCTTCTGATGAAAAGAAACATGTCACTAAGTTCCATCCTTGTCATGTTTCTTTGCCTTCACATTACCCACAATGCCAAAATTATAATGAGAGGTAATGTGTTTTGACTAATGAAAAATGAAAGGAGTGCTTCTAATTTCTTAACTCATCTGCCTACCCTTGCTTCTTCCCCTCTCTCCCACCCTTCCCAAGGTGTATAGTGTATTATTAAAGGAAGAAACCCAGAACTAGTCACCATTCTCTTCCAGCTAATGCTCTCCATTATGGATTCATGTATGAGAAGCCCTGACAAATCATAACATACAAGCTGACCTGAAATGTCAGAGCTGACCAGCAGTTTTTCTACATGTTCCTAGTTAACTTTTCCCCATTCTCTGCAAAATATCTCCCCCTTCCCTTAACCCTAGAGCATGAGTTAACCCCAGCTCTACTCTGCCTCACATGCTCAGCAGAAGCTTTACCTCCCACTTTGTGGAAACTAAAATGTTCCTTCTTCTTCCCATTTTCCAACCTATCTATCTAGTAAGTGGATATCCTTACTATCTATCCACCTATATTGATTTCAGTCTACTAGTAATATGTTTGTATTCACCACTCAGAAGAAGGCAGGGAATAAAACACAACTTCTGTTTACTTGCTTAATAAATATTTATTTGGCATTTATTTCTGCCAGAGACAAGGCTGAATATTTGTGATACAGCCACAACGAACAGGTCATATATGTGGTGTAGACATGTACAAGTGTAACAGATATGAGTCTCCCACAAGTTCAAGCAGCATGAAATACATTTTCTTTGGGTTAAATCTGACCATGAGCCCCTCTACTGAGAAGGTGGTGGAGATCGATTAAAGTCATCACTGTTGTTTGATCTTCAAGTGTAAAAATGTCCCCTCACGTTCCATTAGTCTGCACTAGTTCAAATGAGATGGCCCTTGGGCTACAGATGACTTTAGCTCAGGAGACCCTGCTGGTTCCATTCATACCTGAAGCTATGCAGCCTTCTGCAAGACAAGGAATCCTTGTGTGTAAGTCTCTCTTACAATTATAGGATTGTGTAGGAACTCTTGCCTTTTGTGAGATAATTTTTGTAGACATTTAAGATAATTGGTAGTTTGACTAGGAATATATATTAATAACATATGGATATGTGGCAAATATGGTCACATGATTCATTTATTGAAATTACCTTTATTATCTCAGTAAAAGATACTTTTATTTTCTCAAGTAACAGTTCTTTTTGTTAACAGATGATAAAGAATCTGTCTGCAATGCAGGAGACTTGGGTTTAATCCCTGAGTCAGGAAGATTCCCCTGGAGAAGGGAGTGGCTCCCCAATCCAGTATTCTTGCCTGGAGAATCTCCATGGACAAAGGAGCCTGGTGGGCTATAGTCCATGGGGTCACAAAGAGTCGGACATGACCAGTGACTAACATTTTCAATATTTTCCAAGGACTCTATATTTAGTCCAGGCAATTTGGAAAGAGTAAAATGTGTAAAGATGAAAATCAAAGTTATTAAAATCAATTGCACTCCTACCAGCCAGAGATAAACATTGGTCACATTTTGGTAGAATCTGTCTCAGCACATTCTCTTAAGTTTTTATTACATAAGGTACTTGGAGAGGTACATGTCTATACTTATGGGATTCATGCTGGATAAATATTTGTACTTTCTCTTTTGACATAATGCCATGTACTTTGAAATGATGGTTTATACCCTGGTGTATGTTGCCATTGTGTGTGACTGTGCCTCCCAATGAATGCCATCTTTCACCTTGGGCGAAAAGAGTAGAGGTTGCACATTTTTATTAAACTAGACAAGTGCATTTTCTGATACCCAATGAGAAACTCTGTGATTTCTCAGCACCGTTTTTATGAGCATCTTGCCTGCGTCTGTGTCTGAGATGTTGACCTAAATAGGATTTCAATACATCATTAATGATCGCTTTAGGAAAGGTGACCAGCCTTTGGCTTGTGGGATTCTCAGTGAATTAATTATATCTCAATATCAGCAAAGGTTTTTTGTTTTTTTTTTCCAGGTTGCAACAGCTAAAACCTTGGAGGTGTTTGGGCAGTACCTCTAGCTCCTGCATTCAAGTCACCTGTTATCTCATTCATGCTAGCTGAGTTACCATATACTGCAGACGTAGGCCTCTTCGAATGAACATGGCTTTCTTATGATGTTTTGAGTAGCATTTCCTTTGACTGGACAAGAGCAAGTGTCACTGCCATAATCAGTGCTTTGATGTTAGATGAATAAGTATAGAATGCTTGCTCTGTAACGTCAGAACCTGCTGCACTTGATTACCCAGACGTGTCTGACCACTTGCTGACAGCTCCACATTGTTCGCTACAGCCCCTTTAGCTCTGCTCCCTGCCCTCATTACCGTGAAACAAAGTGGGCTGGCTGCTGTCACATGGGGATTATGCCACCAGCGTCACTGTCCCTGATGAAAAAAGGCTGACGGAAATGTAGGCTGAGAGCAGGAAAGCAAGGATGTTTCCACTTGATGGCTCCCAGGTTCCAGTCTGTACAGACACTGCCTCACCATTGCAGGGGCAAAAGATTGGCCAAGTGGCAGTATTACCCTTGCTCTTCTGAAAACACAGCTTATGCACTCTGATTGGCACAGGAGAATGCGCACTGAATGCAAGTATATAAAGTCACCTTTGAGAAAACAGGCACTGCCTGTCCACACTGACCTTGCAAGTACACAGCAGTTGAATTAAAATATTCAATAGCTGCGTGTTTGACCCCATGCTGTCTCAAGATTCATGCCCTCAGAGGACAGACACAGATGCTGTCTTTGAAAGAGTACAACATCTACTTCCTTTTCACTTCAAGTACCTTGAACTGGATAGGTAGTGATTAATTCATTCTTCTGGCAGATATAGAAATAAGCACCTCACTCTTCCACTCTGAGCTTCTAGCATTAAGGGAAACTGGGAAGGTATTGAACATTAACAAAGTATACTAAGGTTTTATGTTTTTTAAAGCACCATCACATAATTCATCTTGAGGCTCCCAACAACTGTGAGGTCGATGAGTAGGACAAGTGTTATTATCCTTGCCTTAGAAGTGCGGAAAGAGAGGCACAAAGAGGTTAAATGATTTCCCCAAGTTCACACAGCCCATTAACCACAGAGACCAGACTTGAATCACAAGTTCTTCACCTAATTCTCTTCATACCACCTCATGCTTTTTAGTGATGAGGAAAAAACTCTCTCTCTTCCATGGGACACGAGCAGGCCAAACCGATCAAGCCAGTCACCCGAGTCATCACCAGGGCTCACAATATTGGAGAAGTCCAACTGTCATCATGTATCTGATGAAAAAGAGGAGGAATTCCTCACTCTTTGCCTTTTAAAATGATAGGCTTTCCATGAGAAATATTCATGCAACTCATAAAGCTCAAAAGGACTGTAGAAATGTCTACTTCAAACTCTTTCCCTAACTTCATAGCTGCCACTAGACTGTAAGCTCCGCAGAAGCAGCTGCACGGTCCATCTGGCTCACACTGTGTGTCCATCATCTGGAACAGTGCCTGGTTGGATGATGGATGGATGTCACTAAGTGGTTTTGTGATAATGTTGAAAGCCTTACTGCAAAGTGATGACTAGTCAGATCTAGAACTCAGGGTTTATGACTCTTAATCAGCGTTGTTATCACTAAACCATATCCCCAGTCATGGCCAGCCATAAGTAAGAACAGATAGAAAAAATGTACCTAGAGTTCCCCCGAAAGGCCATTAGACACCAGTCTATAGAGTTTCTTCTACACACCAGGAGCTAATCTGTAGATTCAGTTTTACATCTCACATCTCAAAACTTAGTAAAACAGCCACCAAGGCTGAATAGATGGGTTATTATTACAGCCCTTCATCTCCCTGCCGCAGGCTCTCAAATGCCTCAATCAGAGCTGTGTGTTGCACGCATACCTTTGTTATTAGCCTGTTTGGTGGAGGTTGTTCACTTTTCCACGTTTCTTTGAAAAGGACAGAAACAATTTGGAATATCTTTCCTTCAGCACTCCTAGGCTTGTTTCAGGTGGTGAAGGTAGAGGTCACTTTATTAATAAAACCATCAAGGAAGGCTGTCATGGTAACACATTGCCTTGATTCCTTGAAGTGCAGGAGACAAAGCCAGAAAGAGAAACTTTCAAGTCTATAAATACAGGCCCAGCATTGCTCAAGCCTAGCAGCTTACCGACAGGGCAAACCTAAATGTATATAGCTTTGAACAAGACCCAAACAGAAAAAAGAAAACTTCCCTTTGGTAATGTAATGGGTCATCGTGACCATAATGGAGTAAGTGACCCTTCAAGTCACAAAAGAAATGAAGAATAGAATGAGTAGCGATTCTAAGTCCTGGCTGGTGCCCTCTTTGCACATTGGGGTTCCCTCTAAGTCTGCTTTTCCATCCCTTCCAGAAATGATGAATAGAGGAAAAAGGAATCAAAGTCTTATCATTCAAATTTTGATGATAGTTTGCAGTTTAGAAAGGGGAAAAGTGGATGACAAGAAAGAAACCTACAGAAAGCAAGTTAAAAGGATCAGATGATTTAGTCACATCCCTGTGACTCTCGTGATCCAAGATAAAATAAAAATAAGAGGAAGTGAAAGAGGAGGGAGGAAATGCTGTCTGTGCCTATTCTTTCACTGTGAAAATTCTGAGTGTTTTTATAAACTCATAGCAATTAGTTTATGTAGGAGCTTATGTATTAGTTTCTTCCTCCCTGTAGTCATTCACAGGTGGGACTGATAGAGATATTTTCTGTGAGCCAAAGATATATTAATAGCTTCATGTTCATTACCTGGGAGAAGGCAATGGCACCCCACTCCAGTACTCTTGCCTGGAAAATCCCATGGATGGAGGAGCGTGGTGGGCTGCAGTCCATGGGGTCGATGAGGGTCGGACACGACTGAGCGACTTCACTTTCACTTTTCACTTTCATGCATTAGAGAAGGAAATGGCAACCCACTCCCGTGTTCTTGCCTGGAGAATCCCAGGGTCAGGGGAGCCTGGTGGGCTTCCGTCTATGGGGTCGCACAGAGTCGGACACGACTGAAGCGACTTAGCAGCAGCAGCAGTTCATTACCTGGGAGGCAGGGTCCCCATTATGTATAACTTAAGCTTATAGGCACATCCCTTTGGTGATTAATTTGTAATAGAATACAGTATTTGGCTTGCTTATCAGAGCTAATAGAACACCTTGCTGTCTTTAGCCTTTCTATCAGGATTCCACCTTTCATCTTTTAGCCATATAACTCTGGGTCTAACATTAATACTATAACCTTATCTATCAAGGGCCAAAGATTGTCTTGGTTTGAAAGCATTCCTAATATTGAAACATCACGGGATTATAGGTTAGATGGTGTGGTATTCAGTTAAGTTCAGTTCAGTCGCTCAGTCGTGTCCAACTCTTTGCGACCCCATGAATTGCAGCACTCCAGGCCTCCCTGTCCATCACCAACTCCCGGAGTTCACCCAAACTCATGTCCATCGGTGATGAGTCAGTGATGTATTGGACACACCATCATGAATTTATTTCTATCAATAGTAAAATGATCCTTCAGAATATAGTCAAACTGTTATCAAAGTAGTATTAGCTTTTTCTGTATCTAAGGATTTATGTTTTATCATAATAATAATTGTGCCTGCATGCATGCTCAGTTGCTTAGTCATGTCTGACTCTGCGACCCTATGGACTGTAGCTTGCCAGGCTTCTCTGTCCATGGGATTCTTCAGGAAAGAATACTGGAGTGGGTTGCTATTTCCTCCTCCAGGGGATCTTCCCAGCCCAGGGATCCAACCTGTGTCTCTTGCGTGTCCTGCACTGGCAGGCAGATTCTTTACCACCTAGCCACCTAGGAGGCCCTAATAATTGTATCTAGCAAATAACAATTTCTTCCAATACTAAATCAAGTTTTATGTGAGAGATTTAAAAATGAACCTTCACTATTTATAGAGGTAGCACATTCTTAGTTTGTCAATAGCAATGAAGAAAAAAAAATCAGGACATGCTTGACATAAATATTTAACAAAATAAGGTCAGCGTTTTCAGTTTGCGGCAAATTCACACAGAAGGGTACCAAATAAAGAAATGATAACTGCAAAGTGCTTGTTGGGTAGAAATCCCATTTGGATTTTTAATCTGCAGTGATATGCAAGATGAAATGGAGATAATGCCAGGGTTTTGTAAATGCTTATCCTCTTGGCAGTTCCATCAACCGGTGGTCAATGCCTGAAACTGTCACCAAGTCCACGCTCATATTGCTTGCCACACAACAAGCCAATAATCGAGAGGAGTTGCTGGGACAAGGAAGAGAGATTTTATTCAGAAAGACAGCAGACTGAAAAATTGGTGGACTTGTGCCCCAAAGAACCATCTTGCCTGTTTAGAATTCAGGCTTCTTTTATACTAAAAGGGGAGAGAGTAATGTCAAACATCTCCTGGTTCTGGTCAGCCTCCAGAGGTGATATGTTAGCCTCTTCCTCCCTGCAGTGATTCACAGGTGGGCCTGGTGGGGATGTTCTCTGTGAGATAAAGATATTTTATTAATAGCTTGATGCTCATTACCTGCGAGGCAGGGTTCTCAGAGATGGGCCATTATGTATCACTTAAGCTTATAGGCAACATCCCTTTGGGTGATTAATTTGTAAGAGAATACAAAAGGTTCTTTGTTATTACAAAACCTTGTGTTGAAAGGAATTCAGAAGGTTAGTGCAAGAGAATGCCATGATTAAGTAGCTATGTTTTCTACACAGAGAAAGAGGAAATGAGAGCATATGCAACATATTTGCCATTCCCAACCTAAACCTGTGATATTTTTGGTATTCTATGTATGGGCTGATTTGTTTTTGGAGCTCTGCTAGAATGCGGTGGCACTCTAGAAGATGTGAAATTTAATGTTGTCAACAAGAGCTCCACCCAGTGTGATATGAAAACAGATCAGTTGGTCAATACAAATGAAAACCAGAGGATCTACAGAAGTTATTTATATTGTCTTAAGGAGCATGGAAAGCATTGCACACTGTGCAGTTCTTCCGACTGTTCCCTTCTGTGTGAAAAGCAGTCATCTATAAATTTGGAGACCTGTAGTTCTAGAGCTACCCTTAATTGTTTTCAATTTCCTCATTTAGAGCTTGTCTAGATAGTTTTTGAACCACAAGCTTTGATTTCTATCAGAGCAAGGTATAGAACAAATTACATGACAAGAGTGATTTTGGTTCCTCTTTAATTGTAAGCGATATTAAGTGGTCTGTCTTAGATATTCGTGTCTGTATTTAACTCCCCCAGGAAGATAATCTGCTCATACTTCACTTTTGAGTTCTACAGTCTTAATTCCTATGGTTCTGCACCTGAAAGCTCGCTCTCTCGAATCTAAAATCACCAAGGAGTCTTCATTTTCCTTCCCCCAATGTATATAAGGACAGCTGCCCATCCTCATTGCTGTGGCCGATAACCTGATCCAGACCTTCAACATTTTATCACCAACAGTAATTGAGGGTAATTATTTGTTTGGGTGGGAGAGGGGGCTACCCTGTTTATGGAAGGATATTTAGTAGCATCTCTACCCACGAGATGCCAGTACCATGCCCTCCCCAAAGATGTGACACCCAAACACATCTCTAGATGTTGTCAGATGTCCCGTGGGGCGGGGGGGAAATCATCCACTGTTGAAAGCTACTACTTTAGACTGACAACCAAAGACCTCTATTAAACGTTAATGCCTCAAATTCCTCCAATCCTTTTTCTAATTATTCTAAAATCCCTTCTGTCAGATTCAATCAAGAGCACGCAGGGCTTACTTTGCATATTTCCTTTGCCCAGCTCAAAGTGCCCTTCCTCTCATTCTCTTCCAGTCTATTCCTAGATCCAGCTAACCACAGCAGGAAGACTGCTGTGATTAATTTTATAACCTCATATCATCACTGCGTTTTGTTGAAATCTTTTTTTCTCAGCATCATTCCTGGTTTTTCTTTCTTTGCCTATGGCTTAAATGCGGATACTCTTCAAGGTTCTATTTGCAGTTTTCCTTTCAACTTAATCTATATTCTAGCAGATGAGGTCTTCTATTCCTTTCTCTTCACTATTTGTAACAATGACCACCATCACCCCTGTTCCAAATCTGTATCTCCAGGAAGAACTACCTCCTGAACTGTTAACTAGTTTTTTCCAACTAATAACAAGACCCCTGCAGAAGAGCCTGTGATCTCTCGAAGTCAACAGATAAAAAAAAGAGAGAGAGTTTATTTTCTTCCCTAACCAAACCCTGCCTCCAGTCTTTTCTTAATAAATTACATTATGATGTATCCAAATGTCAAAAATAGGAACCTCAGACTTTCTCTTACCTATTTCAAATAACCTGCCTCCAAATATGTTCTTCCTTCCTCCTCCCCACTGCTCTAACCCAGACCAAGCCTTTTCTGTTGAAATATCTGGTCACCTTGCCTCCAGCCTGTCCTTTCTCAGGCCTAGCCTCACCTTTCCCCCCTTTAAATCACCACCCTGCCCATAGGTCTTTGACAGCTTCCCATTGCTTATTATCTAAACTCTGTAGCATGTTACCCAGAATCTTCATCATTCACCAACATTTTCCATGTGTCTCTCAGGCTCCAGTCAGAAAAGTGAACCCATACTACATATTTCAATAGAGAGAATTTACTAAAGGAAATGGTTAAACAGGTGCTTTAGAATTTAGACATGAGAAGAGGACACTGAAATAACTCAGAAATTGTTAATTGTGTGAGCAGGGAGCAGTAGAAGAGGATGGGCTTATGAGAAGCTAACAGTTCGGAGGAGAGACCCCACAGATGTGGGACCCATGCCTCTTAGGAGGTAATGCCTAGCTGCTACTATTAACCCCTGAAATGTTAGGCAGGAGCCCCTTGGAGCTGGGGCTCACACCTCTAGAAAAGGAATGCTGCCAGGCTGGGGCAGAAACCTCTAAGGGTGAGACTGAAACTGGTTCTGAAAAGGCTGAGCCCCAGAACAAACTGCTGCTGTTGGGATGTGGGGCCATTGCTGGGACAATCCTCTTAGGAAGAGCCCTGAATCAGGGAAAGGGAAATCTCTGCTTCCTTCCTCCTGCCTTCTCTGTTCTCTCTAGTGCACCCTGTTGGTGGAAACCAGGAGACAACTTGCAGGGTTTCAGCCTCAACAGCAGAAGAAAGGTGGATTCAGACTTGAGTGACAGATGCTTAACAGCCAGCACAAAGTATTTTCACATCTTCTTGCCTTTACTGATAGAGTTTCCCCAACCATAATGTTTTTCTACCAGTATTTGCCTGATGCATGCCATTGTTCAAATACAATCTCCTTTCTATATTCTTCACAAATCTTCCCCCAGATAATTACTTACACCAGCATTTGAGTTCCCCTAGCAGTTTGCTTCCATTATAGTTTTTTTTCATATTGTATCATAATTATTTCTGTATATGTTCATTTGTTTGTTTTCTGCAAAAGTGTGAGCTCCTTTAGGGCAGATAGAGTTACAACCATACAGTGGTAGATTTAGCAACACATCTGACACACAACAGATGCTGACTGAGCTGGACAGAACTGATAAAAGTATTTTAGTGAAATGTACATTATATCATTTCTTGTATATATATTTTATTTTCCAAACCAGATTTAAACTTTGTAAGAGCAGAGATCATGCTATTTCTTCTATTTTTTCATGGTGTTTAGTACAGGGTTTTATATGCTGAAGAAGAGCTTAATGATATTTGTTAACTACTTAGTTTATTCATTAGGCACCACAAATTTGGTTTAAAATGACATGAGGATGGAGCATAAGTTTATGAATAGCAGGTAAGATTTGTAGTTAGGTTTAGATGTGCTTCTAACATGTGATTCCGACAGAGAGATCTGTGCATATGGTAAAGCTCTGTTTTTGTTGAATACCACAAACAAGAGACCAAATGAAATGTGTCTTAAAGTAAATTCTAAAGTAATTAAATATATTCCAGGTTCCATTTTTTCTCCTTATCACTTATAGAAAACATATTACTCCAATTAATGTGATTATTAATCCTGGGTTTCATCTGGTCCTTGAGTATTTATTAAATTTCTCACAATCATCAACATCAACTAGTAGATTATTTAAATGTAGGAAAGGTATTGAATTTTAACTTAATCATCAGATTCTTGAAAAAAAAGAAACCTCTGTTCAACAACTGATTTACATTCAGGTCCAAGAAGAAGAAAAATAGCTTTTTTTTTTCTTACAGGGAGTGATATTTAATTAACTATTGATTTCTTCTCAATTATTCAAGGCAAGCAATTATCAATATTGATGGAAACAATATTTCCCTATGTGTAGTGCCCAAATGAAAGGAAATATCCCATTCAGCAATCTGCTGCCTGGAACAAGAAATGCTGAGAATCTTTAACTTTAAATGGAAACAGTTATTTGGATCTGTTTATTCTATGTTGCCCCAATTAAACAGATAGTTCCTGAAACGTAAGCAAAACAAAATTCTGAAACCCTATGTATGCTTTCCAAATTAACAACCAAAAAAAAAAAAAAGTGGGGTTTTGTCAGTTTTGACCATGAGTTTAACCACTCTAGTCTTGTAGATTTTGCCTCAGAGCTACAGATCTTGACTTTTTTTTTTAAACCAAGGCTCATAAAATACTATAATTTGGGTCTAATATTTATGGTTTCTAAGTCACCCGATGAGAAGTAGCTTACATAATCATTAGAACCCTTGAAACACTACCTTGTATATCAATATTGTGAGCCTGAAGGATTTAGTAGGCCTTAATAGTCACTTCTAACATTTACAGATAGCACGTGGGGGTACACTTGAAAATTATACCAATCCATATGATAGAGGTCTCCAAGGAATTGTTGTGAAAGGTGGGAAGATAGGGCCCTATTTAGGGCACATTTTTATTAACTCCTGAGCATCCACCACCATCTTCTTTCAGCTCATTTGCACACAGAGTATTAGCATGTTTACATTTAAGAAGCTTCTTTTGCCAGTGATGTAACTATTGAACATGATTAATGGACAAGGCAATATTCTCTATTGAATTATTACTGGAAGAAGAGGGTTATTTTTTTTAAATACTTTACACTTGATAGTATGAATATGCGTGTGCGTGTGTGTTAAATTGGGGAAATTTGACTATGACATTTTTTAAAGATGAAGAATGTTATAATTTATAAGAAGCTACTTTTTCTGCTCTGCGCCACCCCCCTCCCCATTCCAGAGTGGTTCCATATAGTAAGTGCTTAAGTGGCATATGTTGCTGGGAAGTGTTCTTAGCTCTTTTCCTCTTTGGTGTTGTTTTCATTTCCCTGTGTTCTATTTATCATTCTGCTAAATCAGTGAAACCTTGATTATCTAAAGGAACAGGAGACATGGAATAATAAGGAAAACTTGATCTTTGAAGAAATAAATTATTAGAGATGCAAGTTACATGACAGGGACTGTGAATGAATTTTAGTATCTGAAATTGCTTGCTTTATTTATTCAAACTGATTTTATTAATTGATGGACATAGTGAAATTTTGATAATCAGGGTTTCACCATTGCATTTATTATTATCCCTGGAAATCAAGGTAACCTTGGATTCTACTTCCTATATTTACAAAGCGATAAATATCCTAATAGGCTATTAGGCACAAATGCAGTGCTCTTCCTCACACTCCTCCCATGAAAAGCTTTCTCTCCTCGGATCTGGCTGCCACCTTGCCTGGAGCATGCTGCCTGCCCCCTGCCCCACCCTCCCTCCTCATGCTTGCCGCTGGCTCCCGACTTCCTGCATGCAGCGCTGGAATCACCCACAGAGAGAATGGCCCACCCCTTAGAAGTTCTTGGTCTTTCTAGCAGTACTGCTTTGCATTTTAATTCCATTCATCTGGCTCCAAAGCCCTGCATTCTTGTATGAGGCACTACCCTTGAACAGCCCTGGAGGTCACAACAGGTCCCAGTTCCGTGAAGAGAAGATACTGCCAAACCCGGAGTATCACATTTCTTTGTACTTGATAGTCTGAAATGGACAATGATAATATCCAAGATTGCAGCAAAAAATAAATCTATATGAAAAGGATTAATATGATCAAAACAAAGGCAGCAAACTACATTTGTTTGGAAATCGGAGTCACATGCTTAGTTTGCGGAGGGGAGGGGGGAGCACAAGATCGATAGAGATTTTTTTTTTAAGCTGAAAACATGATGTACCAGATAAACTTAAATTGATTCTGCTTCTCCTCCCCGCGCCCCCCTCCCTCGTTCTGCAGCGAATGTCTGCGACAACGAGCTCCTGCACTGCCAGAACGGAGGGACGTGCCACAACAACGTGCGCTGCCTGTGCCCAGCCGCGTACACGGGCATCCTGTGCGAGAAGCTGCGGTGCGAGGAGGCGGGCAGCTGCGGCCCCGACTCCGGCCAGGGCGCGCCCCCGCGCGGCTCCCCCGCGCTGCTGTCGCTGCTGGCCGCTCTGCTGGGGACAGCCGGCCCCCTGGGCATCTAGGCGGCGCACCCAGCCACCAGACGGGCCGTGCTCTGGGGAAGCAAACACAGCCCCAGCATTTGCTACTAACATAGGAAACCCGCTCTCAGACACCCCCACTCAAACACAGTGTACAAAGAAGGCCTAACTGAACTAAGCCATATTTATCAGCCGTGGACAGCACACCTGAGTCAAGACTGTTAATTTCTGACTCCCAGAGGAGTTGGCAGCTGTTGATATTATCACTGCGAATCACATTGCCAGCTGCAGAGCTTACCACCCATCGGAAAGGCTGTGACAGCCCCCCAAAAGGAAAGAACAACAACAACAACAAATCAACCAACCTAAAAACATTTGCTACTGGCACGTGGTGTGCCCCAGCACCACCTGGCCCTGTGTGTGGACCAACCAAATAGAAGCATCCTTTGCTGGCAGTGCTTGGTGGGTCTAAGGAAGTCTGTTACAAGCTGCCATATTGGCCTGCTTCAGCCCCTGAACCCCCTTCCAACCTGTGCTTTAGTGAACCGTTGCTCTGTAACCCTTGTTGGTTGAAATATTTCTTTGTCTGATGTGAGTAATGCACACGTGTAACAGCCCCCTCCAAAAGCTCCAGCCAGTCATACCCTGTGTATCTTAGCAGCACTGAGTCATCCCAGTGCCAGCACACATCCACTGTCCCCAAGAGTGGCTACAGGAAAAAAGAAAGTGTATCTATCCTTTTGTATTCAAATGAAGTTATTTTTCTTGGAATACTGTAATATGTAGATTTTTTGTATTCTTGGCAATTTGTGTTACCAGACAATCTGTTAATGTATCTAATTCGAATCAGCAAAGACTGACATTTATTTTGTCCTCCTTCCCTTCTGTTTTGTTTCATTGTGCAGAGATTTCTCTGTAAGGGCAACAAACTTGCTGGCATCAAAGAATATCAGTTTACATATATTAACAAGTGTAATAAGATTCCACCAAAGGACATTCTAAGTGTTTTCTTGTTGCTTTAACACTAGAAGATTTAAAGAATAAAAATTCCTGCATAAACGATTTCAGGAATTCGTATTGCAATTTCTTAAGATGAAAGGAGCAGCCACCGAGCAGTTTCACACTCACTTTACTGATTCCTATGTGGACCGAATACACTCAGCTGACGAATTTAGTACCCAGGAAGATGGATTGATGTTCTTTAGCTTGGACAACTTCTGCAAAATATGAGACTATTTCCACTTGGGAAAAATTATAACAGCAAAAAAAAAAAAAAATCTAAGTGATTGCCAAGATTATGCCAAAGCCTGTTGGCAGAGTACTAAGAGACTTTTATTTTTAAGTCATGCTATTTTCACAGATTGATGTGATCATGTGACTCTAGAGATGCTGATCTATGTATCTTTCCAATTACAGTGTTTACATGGAGTATCATAAGAGAAAACCTGGGGAACCAGGAAAGTCGCAGGGAAATTGAGTGATTAGCAATTTGACTTTGAATATATTCAGACTAAGTATTTATAGGAAATATCAAAATACCCAGCAGCAACTAGACATAACTGCTGTTCTTGAGAATAAAGTTTGTTTTAAGTACCGCCCAAGGTGTAATAAATTCTTGTTTCTGCCTTTTATTAGGCCAATTACTGTGCAAGACAGCAAGGTGGGGAGAGGAGGGAAGAACCAGTGCAAAGTTCCAAAGTGACTAAAGCAGTGTGTATTCCATTCCCACCACACTGTTGTCCTACAGGTTACAAATGTGTTAGCGACAGCATCTCCTGGAGTCAAAAACAATTATCAGCCCAAGCCAGAGTCTGAAGGACAGTGAAGTCCTGCATGACTTGGTAGAGCAATAATCTATGATGGTGTTAGGTTGGACGCCTACTTCCAGTCTGAATTCTTCACCCTGCCACTGCTTCTTGCTGAACCGGGGGAGGGGGATGTCTTCTGATAAATATCCTTGGTGAAAACTAGATGAAGGAACAGCATGTCTTATTGGTTTTGTTCCCAGAAAAGCCAATTCAAAGAAGGCAATAAAAGGTAAACAGGTAATGCCTGTGCTGCCTGCCACCCCACGTCTAAGTCGATTGAATGTTTGTTATTCAAACCCACAGTCTCTTTTGATGTAAGAAATAAGGAAAGATGGAAATAAATTAGAGCTCTGGCTTAGTGCCGGAGTGGCCAGCCAGAAATTGGAGATTTACATTAGAAGCATAAACAGCAAATTGTATTTCAAGCTCACCAAAGACTACACGTGAATATGCCGATAACATACAGAGTTTGAGATTACTTATAATGAGGTGGATTTCTAATATTAAAAATGAAGTTTAAGTTGTCTTATAGTTTATTAGCACAAACCAAAGGCAGACTATGTTATTTCCAGCAGTGATGCACTTTATCATTATCCACTCATGGCTTTGTCACCTGCTCAGGAATCAGACTGAACATTTCAATACACAGTTTTCCAAAAGCTAATTCTAAAATTTAATGAAGGCCTGATCTAAATCAATTCATCTGCATTTTATCTTTATGAAGCGATAAGAATCTAAATTGATGAGGAATATATTGCATTCAGTGTATTTAGATATAGTTTTCTGAATTTCCTGAAGTGATGTGATCTGCTTTTAATAAATTCACTTTTAGGTATATAACAAATGGAAATGAAATGTTCTTTTTAATCTGGATTCTCAAATTCTTCTAAAGAGTATATTACTTTGATGAAACCCCAACTCGGTGGATTTTATTTATCTGCTGTTTTCTAGCATTCTTGCAAAGCTGGTTCCATCTACAATGTTATGCCTAAGGACAGAATTGGGGTAAAAAGTGGGAACTAAGTTGTTTACATATTTAAGGCCCTAATTCTTGCTTTGTCTTTACTTGGATTAACCTTTAGGGTTGGTTAATATAGTGTTATATATGAGTTGGTCAACTTTACTACAAAGTGCAAACACAATTTCTTCCATCAACTCCTTTGATGAATATAAAATTTCAAAGAAATCTTTGTCCCGAGGTTCCACTATATAGAAAGGGCCTCCCTGGTGGCTTAGATGGTAAAGAATCTGCCTGCAATGCAGGAGACCCAGGTTCGATCCTTAGGTTGGGAATATCCCCTGGAGAAGGGAATGGCTACCCATTCCAGTATTCTTACCTGGAGAATTTCATGGACAGAGGAGCCTTGCAGGCTACAGTGCATGGGGTTGCAAAGAGTCGGACACGACTGAGCAATTAACATTTCTTCACTTTTCAAATATATAAAGTGTTGGTATTTATGGGAAAGGAATTAGACTGCCCTGTAATGATGTAGGAGTGATTGGTTTCTGACCCTGTACACAGCCTAGAGGGGGAGTTTCAGTCCTAGAAGAGGGGGCACTTACTTAGTGGGGCCCATTCTGACTCTCCTCCCACTTTGTCTTCATAGCCAGGAACCTAGAATTCCCTACCTATGTGTCCTCCACCCACTTTTAGGGTGTATACACTTCTTCTGGGGTCTAAACTCCTGAAGGCAAGCAGCATCATGAGTGTACATCCTCGAGTACAAGAGGAGGCAAAGAGTGAATATGTATTATAGATAGATTAGTGACTTGGGCCTAGGAGTTATACTGGGGAATCCACACATGATTGAGAAGATGCTCCTTGTAGTGAAAACCAGAGCTCAGGGATAGAAAAGAAGGGACTAAGGGGTGGGAGAGAGAGAGTAGGGTATCTCAGGGTGTCGGTCTGGTACAGAACTCTGAGCAGCCTGAATATTCCAGACCTATACCTGGGTTTCCAGTTGTTATGACAGTATTCATGTTAAAGCAACAGAATGGAACGTAGGGTTAAGTAACACTATGTTAGCTTGATGTGTAATTTTTAAATATTTAGAAATATGGTATGTGGGCTTCCATCGGTACTTTTGTCCAGCCCCTGCCTAGTGGGTCTGCCTAGAGATGAACACTGCATGAGGTGCCCTTGAGTCAGATGACCAAGTTAGCACGAATCATTCACCCAGGTACAGGTTGGGAGAAGGCATGTGTGTAAAGTCACTTCAGTTGTGCCTGACTCTTTGCAACCCTATGGACTGTAGTCTGCCAGGCTCCTCTGTCCATGGGATTCTCTAGTCAAGAATACTAGACTGGGTTGCCATGCCCTCCTCCAGTGGATCTTTCCGACCCGGACATCGAACCGGAATCTCCTGCTTTGGCAGGCAGGCTCTTTACCACTAGCACCACCTGGGAAGCCAATGGAGAAGGCATACTGGTCACAGTTCAATTCCTATAGTTAATGCTCCACTTCCCTTTTTCTCCAACCTGTGGTCTTGTTGAATGTAGGAAGGTTTGGATGGACTAGGGGCAGCTGTGAGGAAACCTTGAAATTTTTTGTCTCATCATCTTCACACTTTGCCATCAATTATCCAGTATTACTGGGAAGTAAGGACCCCATATTCTGAGATGGGATGCTCTGTGCTATGTGGGAAATGGGTTGTTGCCCATCACCTGTTGTTAAATACTAGATATGATACTTATTTAACAGTTTATCTGCTCACAGGGTTACATAGAATGTGTGGGAACTTTGAACTACCTGTTCTATATCCTTGTTATGCACTGAATTCTGTTCATGTACAATTTAAAGCTTTAGCTTCAGAAATCTGAACTAGAATTTCATACCCACTGTTTCAAATCTCAGCCCTTATCAGTAAGGATGGCAATGGTGGCAGAACCTAAGCTGCATCTGAGAACAATCTGAATAAGTGAGTAAAACTCTAGGATTCATTTTTCAGAAAGTCTAATTGGACAGCCATAATGGCATATAGGAATGAGAAATATAGATAAGGAACACCCCTTGAGTTTGGATCCAAATGTGTGGTTGTGAACAATTCTTTCTTTGCCTCAGGAAATCAGGACTAGATTCTAATCAATTTTCTTTCCAAGAAATATCAAATGTCCATTTGGCACAAATATTCTGACAGTTCTGATCATTTCCGTGTGGAAGAGTTTTTCACTTTTATCTTACTTTCACTATTTTACACTAAAAATAGTTTTTCTCTTTAATTACCAAAAAATTTGCCAGTGAATTCTCAGCATAAACTGTATATAAGCATAATATGATGTCAGAAAGAATTAAGAATGCCAACTATCATACTTTGGATTGTTACCAACAATCTTGGGAACATGAAGAATTTTTACTCTTCAACACCTGGTAAGGTGTGACTCACACATGTTACCGTCTTCATCTTGCATCTGAAGAATAAAATAACTAAGCAATAGGCATATCCCTTGTATAAATAATGTTATTACATTTAACTAGAAAGGAGAAAATAACATCTGTGAAAAACTTACATTAATCTTGAAAAATGCAGTTATTTAAGATCCATTATGGCAGAAAAATTTCTAACCCCAACACATTTTTAGAATAGGTTCTGAAACAAGTCTACCAAGAAGACAAATGATTTTTAAGTTGTTTAGACTACAATTGAGCATTTAACAAATGCTGGAATCCCCTCTCTGCCTTCTCTCATCACCCAAGAGCTCTTTTTAATTGATGATTGAATTAAAATGGAGTAGTAACATTTCAAATTATGTGATGTTTTTATTAACCTGGAATGATAGCTGGTAAAATGGGCCATTATTCTGCAAGACCTAATTATGTTAACACTAAAGATCTAGCTAGGCTGACTGGAGCAAACTGCAGAGAATTGGAAGTAAAAATATTGTTATTTTCTTAACCTGGTCTCATTTTTTTCAGAGGCATTGCTTTTAAATATTATTTAATTAGTGAACTTTGAATTCTGTGGATAAAAGGACCTGACTGAAAAAGAGAAAAAAATAATTATTATCCCTCCTACATCTGTTGGAATAGATGTGAAAATTCCTGCGTGGTGAGAATGTGTCAAGTTATGTTAAAGACATAGTGTACCGTGGTGTGTCTCCTCCAGGAGCCCTGCCCTGATGACACCGCATTGCAGCTTTGCTCTTACTGGGGTAAGTCATTCTAATCTAATAAAAGAAGGAAAATGGCAGAAAATCACACACCTGAAGTCCTGTTAAGAATAGGTGAGTCTTTTTGCCCCAGGCAGGCAAGAACATAATGTCATTTCTGTTCGTTTGTGTTTTGCTCTGAAGGAGGGGCCACTCCTGTGGGGAAAATCTACCCGTGTGAAACACGGCAAGAAAACATTCTCCAAGGAAATAGCATTTTGCTGTTTACCAGTCATGCCTACCCCGTGAAGCCCTGAGTAATTGTTTTGGCTTTCATGGTGTGATAAACACCTAAAGGCAAGAGATTAGCATCATCACTCTTTGTCTCTTTTTCTCTCCCTTTGGAAAAAAAAGCGGGTCCAAATATAAGATGATGACATTTGCAAGAATCCTTCAGCTAGTTGATCCTAATTATGAATACTCCAGCTAAATATTTAGTTTATTAAATTAATAGCGTGACAAGTATTGGAGCAGCTTTACAACCACTTAAACTCATGTTTACATCCTGTGTAATTACAATTCATAATTGGGAACGCAAGCAGTCAAAACTAAATGCATTCTGATCAGTGGTTCTCATTCTGCCAAACAGATCCAGAACAGCATGTTATAGTAAGTGACTTGAAAGCAGGACTTCTACATCTAGAGTTCCGTCTAGACTTGGGAAGGGCAATGGAGGGATTCGAGCACTGAAGTACTTTTTAACTTAGGTGTAAGAGTTTGTGTGTAAATGATTTTTTTTTTTCCTTGAGCAGAGGATCTATTAATTCTCTCTCTTTTTAAATTTATCAAAGGCCTGCAAGTATCAGGATGACTGCACTAAAACCTCAGGTTAAGATTTACCTTAACTAGGATTTTTTTAAAAGAAAAATGAATACATAAACTGCTGATAGGGGATGGATGAAAATAATACATTGGTACTTGAAAGTATGAGTTTTCCAACAATCAGGTCTTTTTTCATCTCTTACTGACTTTATCTTTCCTGAGCATCTTTCCCCCAAGGGCATCTGTATTCTCTTTTGTAGATATATATTTTAATACATTCACAATTGTTCTGGAAGCCACATGAAGGTAAAAGTGAAAATAACCTAGGTCAGGAATGTAGTATGAGTAACAAACCATCAAAATGTCTCAGCAATCTGGTGCATTTCTCATGGCGCCATGTAGGATCAAGGACTTTCACTTCATCTGGGTCCCTGGGTCAACCTTCCTTTAAGCTTCGAAGGATATCGGTTCCGATAAAGAGTTCCAAATAAAGCTCTTGGGAGAATCTCTGTTTCTGAATAATTTAAATATCTGCATTAATATATTGATAATAAAAGCTTCATACCTCAAATCAGTTCCAATTAAATGATAACTAAGTTCTGACAATCAGATATATATCATTTTTCATTCAATCTGAATATATACATATTTTCATGTAAATTTTCATTTTAATGTGTACAACATATTTTCACAAACAATCACATACCTGTGTCATTGAGTCAGTGAGGGCTGCCTCTAATCAAAGGCAGATAGCACTAGGTTGACTCGAAACTTGCCTATTCGAGGATGTTACCACAAATACTTAAATCCCTCTCCATTAGTCAGATTCTGTCCCCTGAAATACAAGCACACTCTGAAAAGGTTGGAAATAACGTGGGTTCTGATTGTGTTTTCAGGGTTGCAAGAAGCACAGCCTCTCTGACTTCTCTGTTGCAGGCATTTTGCTGGAAAGGGCTCAAACTGTTTCTTTCCCACACTTGTCCTAACATTTTAAAAAAATTAAGTATTTGCGACACTGGAACACACTTGGATTGAATGGCACAAACTCATTTTCCTTTTGGCTGCTTTGTTTCGTTTTTACAGTGATTCTCGCTACAAAGCATCCGGTCAGGAGCAAAGGTCTTTCTAATTGCCTGTATGGTTCCCTGAGTTGTGGGCACTGTTCTTACTGTTCTGCTTGGGGTCCTGATTTACATTCTCACCCTGAGCCAGCCAGCCATAGACTTGAGCTATCTGAATCAGAAGTGACTAGACCACCTGTGGTGTTGAGCACTTGAATGTGGTTAGTCTAAATTGACGTGTCTTGTGAGTGTAAGATACCAGATTTCAAAGAGTACCAAACAAATGAGAAAAGAATGTGAATTATCTCTTTGATCATTTTCATATTGATTACCTGTTGGGATGATAGTATTTTGGACATGTTGTGTTAAATAAACTATATTATTAGAATTGATTAAAACTGTTTCTTCTTCCTTTTCTAATGTGGCTACCAGAGATGTTTTAATTACATATGTGGCTCACATTATGTTTTTATTGGACAGCACTGCTCCTAATTTTCCTATCTCTAAAATGGGTCTAATAGAATTCACTCTCCAGACTTAATGTGGAAATCGAAGTTTGAGCTAATGAACATGAAAATAGTTGGCAAATTGTAAAGTGTAGGAAGAGTCTAAAGGGGTGATGGTCCATGATGGTGATAACTTGATATTTTCAAGCTCCAGTTCCACCTTTCCAGATTTTTCGGGAAATTTTCAGCTGGGGGGTCTCACCAAAACTTCCTCTATAAGCTCTCCAAGGCACTGAATGCAAGGCCCTTAAATTTTTGAATGTGGCACATACCTGAATGTGAAGCTTGCATTTGCAACCATGTCAACAAAGAGAATGCTAATAGTAGTGAAAAATTAAAGTAATACCAACCACTCAGCTAATCTTGGCTGAAAGGCTTGAACCAGTAGCTGTGTTAAGTATTATTACTGTCTTTATGCATTTCTATAAGTGCCGCTTATGAGCATATTGCTGACTCATTTTCTCTCTGCATATTTAATTGCTTCTCTTAAGCTCGTAGGTAGACCATGAATGGAAGATGGCAGAAGGGGAACAAAGGCATAATGTGAGTTGATAATATGTGCCTGTGTGCTTTTTTGTGTCCAGCTCGTTGTGGCCCCGTGGACTATAGCCTGCCAGGCTCCTCTCTCCATTTTCCAGGCAAGAATACTGGAGTGGGTTGCCATTTTCTCCTGCAGGGGATCTTCCCAACCCAGAGATCAAAGCCACGTCTGTTGCTACTCCTGCATTGGCCTGGGGGATTCTTTACCACCAGCACCACCTGGGGAGCCAGATATGTGCATATACTTGCATAGCAGGCTTTCCTGGTGGCTCAGCAGTAAAGAATCCACCTGCAATACAGGAGACTTGCAGGAGACCTGGGTTCAATCCCTGGGTTGGGAAGATCCCCTTGGGGCAAGGGAGGGGGGAACGGGGTGGGGAGAGAGTGAGGGGGGTGCGGGACTAGCAACCTGCTCCAGTATTCTTGCCTGAAAATCCCCTTGGATAGAGGAACCTGACAGGCTGCAGTCCATGGGGTCGCAAAGAGTTGGACACAACTGAGTGACTAAACAAAAGACAAACTTGCCTATCAGAGTTCTAGCATCATAATGTACAAGATGTTAGGATTTCTATGTAGGTATTCTTCATTTTACTGCACTTCACTCTATTGCTTTTTCCAGAGACTGCATTTTTTACAAATTGAAGGTTTGTGACAACGAGCAAGTCCATCAGCACCATTTTTCCAACAGCATCTGCTCGTTTTTGAGTCTCTGTGTCCAATGTTGGTGATTCTTAACAATATTTCAGATTTTTTCATTATGATCATATGTGTTATGATGATCTGTGATCAGTGATCTTTGATGTTACTATTGAAAAAAAATTATAACTCCCAGAAGGTTCAGATGATGGTTAGCATTTTTTAGCAGTAAAATATTTTTAATTAAGGTATATACATTTTTTTTTTGGACACAATGCTATTGCACAGTTAATAGACCGCAGTGTAGTGTAAACATAACTTTTGTATGCACTGTGAAACCAAAAAATTCGGCGATGCTTTATTGTGATATTCTCTTTATTGCAATGGTCTGGACCCAAACTGGCAACATCCCCGAGGTATGCCTTGTAGTTGGATTCAAGTGTTGAACCTCTTATTAATTTAAATCCTGTCTGCTTAAAGGATAGTTTTCATGGGATAACACCTTTGTTATTTCACCACTCCATTCACAGCCTCTTAGGATAAACTATTCACTCCATAGCCTTGAACTCAAACCCCGTCTTGTCCTCAGCACATCTCTCTAATCCATGAAGTCTGAAAATGCCCTGCACTTTATCATCTTCCTGACGTGTTTAGGTCTTTTTCAAAACCTCAAATGCCTTTCATAATTCTTCACCCATAAAAATCCTACTCCAAGTCAGGTCCCACCTCTCCAGGAAGTCTTGTCAAACATCCTCACTACTTCTATCCATGCTTAATGATCTGACTCATCACTTAGGTCTCGCTGCATGTGCTTTATCCTGTGATTTTCTTGTTATCTCTCCTACTAGATTATCATTGTTAACACTGACATTATACACACATACACACACACACAGGACTTGCTTATAACAGGGCTCTGGTACATTCATTTGTACTTCCCAGATGGCTCAGTGCTAATATAGGAGACACAGGTTTGATCCCTGGGTGAGGAAGACCCCCTGGAGGAGGAAATGGCAACTCACTCCAATATTCTTGCCCGGAAAATTCCATGGAAAGAGATGCCTGGTGGGCTACAGTCCATGGGGTCGCAAAGAGTTGAACACTACTGAGTGACTGAGCGTGCACGCGTACGTTCATTTACAAATATTGAGTACCTGTTCTGTGCCTGGCGCTGATGCAGATGATGGAAGCAGCAGAGTCTAGTACAAACTTGAGTGTCTGTGCTTCTCATTATCTTTAAATAGTGCAATTTAAGTAAATTACTATATTAAATAATGTAAATAAAAACAAAAATAAACTGGATTCCTGAGAAGAAAATGTTTCTACATTAAAGATTTGCAGACTGAATCTCATTTTAAATACTTTAGGGGAGTATTCCTAATTAAAACCTGTGGTGCATGCTTCTTAAAAAAATAAGCAGTCCTTATAACATCATCAGTGTATCCCAGTTAATATTTTCTAATTTCAGATTTCGATATACATAGCTTTTTCTTAAAATAGAAACATCTGCATTCCTGAACCTTTGTCGTAGTTTGCCCTTGAGCAGATTGTTCTCAGATGTGAGAGTGTGCGTCAGAGTCATCTGGAGGGCTTTAGTGAAACCTGATGCTAGAGCTAACTCCTGAGTCCTGACAGTGCATCTGAGCTGAAGCCCAGGGTTAGATTTGTAACAAGTTCCCAGATGAGGTTGATGCACCTGGTCAAGATATCAGCCTTTGAGAAACTTTACCCAAATTAAAAACCTCACTGCAATTTCTTAAAACTCACAGGGTTTAACCTAACTCCCCTTCATTAAGACTCAATGACCTAACACTAAAATGGGCATCATGATTTTTACCTGCCAGGCCTGTGATGAGAATTAAATGAGATAATGTACATGAAACTGTCTAGTCTGATGCTCACATTCAGGAAATGTGACTTGAAACCACACACTTGCAGTTTAGCCATAAAATAAGGCAAAGGCATTTATTTCTCTAGATTCTCTCACTTCAGCAATTCAAGCTATCTATTAGAAATTCTGGTCTCTAAATTCAACCAATTTCACCCACAAAATGATAAAATAATAGAATCCTACAGTAGGCAAAGACCTTAGAGATTTTCTGGATCGAGCAGTTAAATGTTTTGGACCAGGTAAATTGTCGAACCTTTCTGTTTACTTTCTTGATCCGATAATGCAGTCAAAACAATTGAACTGGTTGCATGTATCATTCCTGAACTTGAATATTTGTTTTTTCCTAAATTGAATTATTTGACCAAAACAAGCTCTATCCAGACTGAAAAAAAAGAGAGAGGTGAGATTCTCGTTTTTCTTGTCAGCTCATGGTTGTAGCTTCCAAAGGGACACTCTGCGGCTCACACTTAATTAAAGCCCAGTCCCTCTGACTCCGGCTTGCCCACTAACTCACTCTGTGGCCTCTCTCTGTGATGTTTCTCTACACTAGAAGGGCTCGGGGGGCTGTTAATGCCAGGAATCAATGATCAAAAATTAATTTTGAAGCCTATGTTAAGAGCTCATTAACGTGAACAGTGCAGCCTGCCTAACCGAGAATCTGAGCGGCACAGCCGAAATCTTCCAAAGGATTTGAGAACAAAATTTTGCAGATAGAATGTATCTTGAGATAATGATGCATGTCACTAATAACCTAGTGCTAAGTTATAAGCCTAAATTGGAGACTTTGCAGAGGCATACACAGCCTCTGTAATTTCCAGTTTGGTGTAATAATATGGAAATGGCTTTTGATGCTGGGATTGGATCAGCCTAAATGAGCTGGAATTGATAGCTGCCTGTAATACTAAGGGCAGGAGAGAGTGATCACGCCTGTGTCCTTGCTGACTTCTCTAGGGCTCTCCAGACGTGACAGTTTTAAGGAGTGAGACTTTAAATGTGTTATGGAAACGCACTACAACATCCAGCAGCACAGAGCGAGGTACTTCTAAAATTGCCTCAACAAGAATACAGAATGGGGATGCTCCTTCCCAGCAAGGGAAAGGGGCTTTTGTTCCCAGTGAAAAGTAAAAGGAGATGGCAATTCAGGAAAAATGTAGTGGAGGTATTCTGAGGGCACAGAGATTTAGCTCTTCCTCTAGGAGACCCCCAGGCCCACCCACTCTGTCCCCTGGAAGTGATACCATTCCAGAAGGCAGACACCTGCAGACTTTTGGGGGGCAACATAATGGACACTCAAGGGCAAGGCAGTTGCCTCGTGATTAACATGTTAAAACAGCAAAATTCAAAGCTTGTGGTCAGTGACATAGGAAATAGGGTGCTTCTTTAGTTTCTGTATAATAGATAACGTCTGAAGTGTTACATAACAATTAATTTCATGAAAAAGCTGTCATGGCATGAACAAACCACCAAGATTTGTGAAATAGTGCCATGTCTAGATGAACCAAAATGGGCTCAAACATGATGAGGTCTTTGCCACGCATGTAAGACCCCCAGTTATCTAGTTGCTTGAGCCTCATCTTCCTGCCAGCCTGCGCTCCGGCTGAGTACCAGGGATGGCAGTTCCCTGAAGACACCGGACTCAGGCGGCCCGTGTGCCTTTGCACTGGTTGCCCCTTCCACCTGATAGGTGTCTCTCCATTGTGTCCATCTGGTGAGCTCATCCTGTAAGACCCAGTGGAGCTGCCTTCTGTTTGATGCCCCATTCCAGTTATTTGCTGTGTACCAGCCACCCCAAAACTTACTGGAATAAAAGAAGACCAACAAGGATGGCTTGTCCCTCCTGCACAATGTCTGGCATTCCAGCAAACAATATGGAAGCCAGAGGCCTTTTAAAACCGAGCTTCAGAATGCTTATAGTTTTACTTTTGTCGCATTCTTTCACTCAACACAGTCACAAGATTCAAGAGTGGACAGACTGTGCTGTTCATTGGAAAGTGAAAGTGTTATTTGCTCAGTCATGTCCAACTCTTGTGCGACCCCTTGCAGGGGAGCCTGCCAGATTCCTCTGTCCATGGAATTCTCCAGGCAGAAATACTGGAGTGGGTAGCCATTCCTTTCTCCAAGGTATCTTCCCTGACTCAGGGATCAAACCCAGGTGTCCGGCATTGCAGACAGATTCTTTACCATCTGAGCCACCAGGTGGCAAAGAATTGGGAACCTTCCTTTCTGACACTCCCAGAGAGGGTGGTACCTTCTCCTTTGCTCAACCCTGTACCTTGGGTCCTCTACCACTACCTGTTTCTGGCTGTACCATGTGACTGTTTAACCCACTGGCTTCTGCTCTACATCCTGCTCTGCCAGCAGCATTGTATTTACAAGGCCTGGCAAAGCTCACATCAGATATTATACAAAAAGTGCTTAATGAGCACTTCTCAAAAGGAGGAGTCTGTTTTAAGTTAAATTCCAAACAACAACTCTTCAACCAAGGTATATAACCCCTACCCCAAGCATAGCCCCACTGTGCTGTGTGAAGAGCAATGTTTGGGAGCAGAGGGCGTGGTGGCTGGGAGAATGTGGACTCAGACCTCTCAGTAAGAGGGAGCACCAGAGGCCACAGGCCATAGTCTATCCAGGGCGAGTAATCAAATGCCAATAAGGATCGGGTACCAACCTGGGCTATGGAAGGCTCAGGCCACCCTGCTGTCATTGTCCTCTGTTATTGCCATCTCAGCCTTTCCTGGAATCCAACCACATGTGTCCAACAGCCAAAGGGACATCCACCTCTATGCTCTACCCATGTGACTAAAATACCAAGCACTTAAGCGCCCACCTCCTTCAGCCCCCATCTGCTCTTCCTCGGCTTTCCCACCTCAGGTCGTGGTACCTCCTTCCCCCAATTTCTCAAACCCCAAGCGTGTGATCTTCTCAGTCTATCCTGCATCCTGTCAGCAAGCCCTTCTGACTCCACCTTCAAGTTCCATTCCAGACTCAGCACCTACCCTCCCTGGTCTGTTGCATCAGCGTCCTTCCTGGTTTCCTTTCTCACAAGCTCACCTCTCTTGATGTCTCCCCTCAGCAGTCAGAGTGATCCTTTAAATGAGGAAATATGGCCATGTTCCTGCTCTACTCAAACCTACCAATTGTGTCTCCTCACATTGAAACTCCAGAGGGGTTGCTGAAGCTCACAGAGCCCTGCATGGAGAGCCCACAGCCATGTCTCTGCCCTAATTTCCCACCATACCACCCTCGCTGTTTCCATTTCAAATGTACTCTGAATTTCCCTCAAGCATACTCCGACTCAGACTTCTCCACTTGTTGCTTCCTCTTTTTGGCATCTTCTTCCCTAGATATTTTTCATAATTCACTCAGGACTTGGCTCAAGTATCACTTCATCGGAGAGGTCCTTCTTGCTCACCAGTCACCTTCTATTCCTTCATCCTGCCTTATTTGTCTTCCTACTACCTATCACCATCGAAGTTATATTATTTGTTTGTTTATTGTCTGTCTCCATCCATGAGAATGTCTACCGTGTTTACTGCTATATTTCCAGCATTCAGAACAGTGTCTGACATTATAGAAGGCACTAAATCTGTGGTCATGTATGGATATGAGAGTTGGACTGTGAAGAAGGATGAGCGCCGAAGAATTGATGCCTTTGAACTGTGGTGTTGGAGCAGACTCTTGAGAGTCCCTTGGACTGC
>NW_011495072.1:13166170-13174140 GCF_000754665.1 Bison bison bison | reverse complement strand
TGGACAGGGAGGCCTGGCGTGCTGCGATTCATGGGGTCGCAAAGAGTCGGACACGACTGAGTGACTGAACAGAACGGAACTGAACTGAATCCTACATTGTCACCAAATATGTAGCAAACATAATGCCTCATGCATCATGTTTCTCCCCTATCTTCTCCCTGGCTCCAGGGTTTGAAAGAAAGGAGGAGGAGGGCCTCATGGCTAACCAGCCGGGTCCAGAGGAAAGCACACCCGGATCTTCTTACCTTTATTAGCACAGCCCCTCCCCAGGCACAGACTGGAGTGGTGCGGAGGGTGACGCTATGCCCGGATCTCTCCCCAAATTGAATTGAGGGAGATAAGAAATAGTGCTGTCTTTATCCTGTGCTTCTATGTGTAGCTTCTAAGGAAATTAACGTATGAGTTTGTGACAAAAGCCCTTAATCTACATATGGCATTTCCTGTCTTCGGATGTTAACACTCAGTCACTCAGGTGGTGTGATCATTTGGTAGGTCCCAAGAGACTATGCTTTCCGAGTTACTTTGTGCCAGAATGACCCTATTGATGCTAAATAAGGACAAAGTGGAACAGGGAATGCTGCTTTGCCTTTGTAAAACTTCTTTCAACCCAGGCTTTCCAAGCGTGGTACAAACATTAAGAGAAATTATTATCCCCACTCTACATAGAGAAACGTTTGATTTCTTTAGTAATAGCCTCTTTAGCAGTTTCCAGATGTAATTACATTGGTTAGAAATGCCAACTTGTGCAACGAAATTGTCAGCACATTACATGAAACAAATAAAGGAAAACAATACTCCCTAGAACATATCAAGTACAAAAGGAGTTTCCTGCACATCCTGACTCCCACTCTAGCTGGGGGGTAAAACACCAGCATTGCTGTGATGAGGAAATCTGTTGCATCTTTTGGGGGTTATGGTCCAATATTTTAACATTATCATTTGAACACACACGAGTGGGAGGCTCCCTCAGGAGTAAGGAGAAGGCTGCCGCCTGCCCCTCAGACATTCATTCTCTGAGTGAAATAATGAGCAAATAAATTTTTAAGCACCGCTCTGCTCCTGGCGCTGGATGCATCCACACACCGCGTCTCCTTCAGTCACATCACAGCTCATTTTGGAGAACCCTGGGACTGGGACTTGATCTTGGACTCCGGGCTTGGTGTCCTTTCCACCGGCTGCAATGCCAAGGCCAAGAGAGGACTCACCCCCTTCCTCCCAAGCAAATCCAGTTCCTCATTTCTTCAGCATCCTCGGGGGGCAGAAAGCCAGCCCTCCAGGACTGCAGGGAGCATGCCTGAGTCACTGACGAGCTCAGCTCCTAGGAACATGCTGAGGGGTAGACATGACGGGAGCCTCCTGACTGTCACAGGCCTTCAGCACCCGTCTAGATTCCAGGATCTTTCCTTGCCTAGCAGAAGGGTTGGGAGTGTGGGCTAAGAGGTCCAGTTAGCCGGGTTTGAAGCCACTTTATCCACTCATGAGCTGTGCGACCTTGGTCCCTGACTTAACCTTGTTGTGCCTCAGTTTCTTCACTGATGAATGGGTTTAATAATACCTACCTCACATTGTTGTTATAGGAATTGAATGTATCACTCGGTATTTGGTTACAGAGGTGCTGTTCAATCAGGAGAAACATAATCAAAAGGATGACCATGGAAAGGTTTCAGTACTACTTTGATTTCCCAGTTATAGGCAGAGTTCAACATTCTAAATAAAGCCATAAGCAATGACACCTGGGTTCCTTTGCTTTCCACACCCTCCTTCTTTTTCCCAAGACCTTTTTCTCCGTGATGTTTTAATAGCTGCCTACAGATAATATTAATAAACCAGTCACAGTCTAGATGCTATTCCATCCCTGACCTACTCCTGTCTCTATGAGATGGGAAATTGTTCTCTGAAGACAGAAATATGCTTATGTAAGTGCATGTACACATTCTCATCCCCTTCGGCAATAATGCCTTAAGGAAAAAAATGTGTTTCTCAAGATGTGGCCATAAAACTATTTGGTAGGACCTTATAATCTCAGGGCCAGAAGTAAAAAAAAATAGCACAAAAAGGGAAATTTCCACCAATGTCACAGAACCGCAGCAGCAAAGAAGCTGTTTCCCAAACAACATAATCACTAAGCCACGTGACCTTTGCTGCCATGTGACAAGTGAGAAATCCTCTAAATTAAATCAGTTGGAATGGCGAACCTGAGAGGCGCCCCCTGACTGAGACCTCCGGCGGCAGGGCAGAGGGCCAGGCTGGGAAATCAAGCAGAATTGAAGCTCGCCTGAGAGAGCAGTAAAGAATTGAATGGTTCGAATGGTAGGTGTTTATAAGTTTTGCCAAGTCTCCTCTTGCTGACAGACTGTGTCTTCTCAATTGAGTATTCCACGTATGTTCTGTGCTTCTGCTTCCGTGCTGTGGCCTTGCAAAGTTGTAATGTAATCACAGTTTGTTTCTGTCCTCTGAACCTGTAACAGAAGGTAACTCCCTGCTGTGTGTTTGTGTGTGTGTGTGTGTGTGTGGTGGGATTAAAGATAAAATAGGTTCAGAGGCTCATGATACTCAAATGCACTTCTTTTAAAACAAGGCATTTGAGCAGAGCAGATCTGAGCTCCAGATGTAGCCGGGAAGAATAATAAGTGACCCCTCTCTGACCTTATTTACATCTGGCCGAGCTGGAGCTTGGAGGCTGTTCAAAGATAGTTTAAGAGGAGTAAGGCGAAGTCCTGCATGCTTGTCCCTCCCCATCCCCATGTACCATTTTGAGTCTCCAATTTAGTAGAATACTGACTTGGAATGGATCACACCCAAAATCAAATTCCAAGAAAGGATCACATAAGGGTGCATGAGAGGAAGATGACTTTGGATGCATCTCCCAGCCTAAGATGCAAGGGAGAGGGTGGAGTCCAGCTTGGCATCCTCCTGAGGTACGAGTGCTTTGGGGGAACGGCGCTGGTATAGTCAGGGTTCCAACAAGAAACAGCTGGCACTCTAGGGGGGTAGCTGAGGAGAATCTAATGAAGGGACTGTGATCAAAGATGTGAGCCAGGTTAAGAGAAAAGAGGTGGTGAGGTATCTGGGCTTGGGGAAGCAGTGCCTCCCCTTTTCCAGAAGGGCAAAAGTAGTGAGTCTTCCGCAGAACCTAGGGAGACTGGGGACTTCGGGAGAGGGTGGGCTTTCATAGAGGAACCAGCCTCTGCCAACCTGCACGAGAGGATCCCAGGGGACGTTCCAGTTCTTCTCTGACCTTGAGTCTCTGTCACGGCCTCCCACTGGCCAAATTCAGTAGGAATCAAGAGGGCAAAGGAGTCTGTATGGTGCATGAAGGTTTATCCAAGGAGAGTGGCGTGCGGGTCTGTAGGGGCAAATGGAGAGCATGTGGCATCATTCTTCTCACTCCTTAAGGGCCCAGCCCATTGAGACAATCTGAATATCCTCACTCAAGTCAAGTGACTTGATTAGGCTTATCCCTGTGAGACTGTCAAGGGCTGTTCTGTCTTGTCTCACAGCCCACCAGAATGTTCACAAGTTTATGGTTCCACCAGTAGCACTTGGGACATTTTGCAACACAGCAGCCAGTGAAGAAGGGGCAGTGAAAGCTGTGACCAGCAGGAGTGAACGATCCTGCTGGGGTGGCATTCTGCAGGGCCAGCACTTTCTGAACCTGGCCTCAAAGGACACATGCAATCTCCCAGGTCCCCAGAAAGGACATCTTTAGAGCAATGACCAGAACCAACATATGAGTGCCCTGGAAGAACCTCTAACATTCTGGTGATGTGAGACTAAGCAAAATCCTGTAGAGAGCCATGTGGTCATACTTTGCGCTTTGTGAGCTACGTGTTCTCTGTTGTAAGTATTCAGTTCTCTCATTGTAGCACAAAAACAGCAGACAAGTGAACAAATGAGCATGCTGTGTTCCAGTAAAACTCTACAATAGGTGGTGGGCTGGATCCGACCTTCAAGTAATAGTTTTCTGACTACTGGCTTAGACTACTGAGATTTAGGGGGTTCATATAATCCTGCCCTCAGGGGTACCCACAAGATAGTGAGGTTGGGGTCATATCTGTTTTACATATTGGCATTTTTTAATTTATTTTACATTGTTACCAAATGAAAATAGGATCCATGTCTTATTGTTCTATTTGTAAGGCCTCCTCAGACAGCCATTTTGCTTTTTTGCATTTCTTTTTCTTGGGGACAGTATTGATCCCTGTCTCCTGTACAGTATCACAAACCTCATTCCATAGTTCATCAGGCACTCTGTGTATCAGATCTAGTCCCTTAAATCTATTTCTTACTTCCACTTTATAATCATAAGGGATTTGATTTAGGTCATGCCTGAATGGTCTAGTGGTTTTCCCCACTTTATTAAGTTTAAGTCTGATTTTGGCAATAAGGAGTTAATGATCTGAGCCACAGTCAGCTCCTGGTCTTGTTTTTGCTGACTATATAGAGCTTCTCCATCTTTGGCGGCAAAGAATATAATCAATCTGATTTCGGTGTTGACCATCTGGTGATGTCCATGTGTAGAGTCTTCTCTTGTGTTGTTGGAAGAGGGTGTTTGCTATGACCAGTGCATTCTCTTGGCAAAACTGTATTAGCCTTTGCCCTGCTTCATTCCGTATTCCAAGGCAAATTTGCCTGTTACTCCAGGTGTTTGTTGACTTCCTACTTTTGCATACCAGTCCCCTATAATGAAAATGACATCTTTTTTGGGTGTTAGTTCTAAAAGGTCTTGTAGGTCTTCATAGGACCATTCAACTTCAGCTTCTTCAGCGTTACTGGTTGGGGCATAGACTTGGATTACCGTGGTATTGAATGGTTTGCCTTGGAAACGAACAGAGATCATTCTGTCATTTTTGAGACTGCATCCAAGTACTGCATTATGGACTCTCTTGTTGACTGTGATGGCTACTCCATTTCTTCTGAGGGATTCCTGCCCACAGTAGTAGATATAATGGTCATCTGAGTTAAATTCACCCATTCCAGTCCATCTTAGTTTGCTGATTCCTAAAATATCAACATTCACTCTTACCATCTCCTGATTGACCACTACCAATTTGCCTTGATTCATGGACCTAACATTCTGGGTTTCTATGCAATATTGCTCTTTACAGCACCGGACCTTGCTTCTATCACCAGTTACATCCACAACTGGGTGTTGTTTTTGCTTTGGCTCCATACCTTCATTCTTTCTGGAGTTATACCTCCACTGATCTCCAGTAGCATATTGGGCACCTACAGACCTGGGGAGTTCATCTTTCAGGTCCTGTCTTTTTGCCTTTTCATACTGTTCACGGGGTTCTCAGGTCAAGAATACTGAAGTGGTTTGCCATTTCCTTCTCCAATGGACCACATTCTGTCAGACCTTTCCACTATGACCCATCTATCTTGGGTGGCCCCACATGGAATAGCTTAGTTTCATTGAGTTAGACAAGGCTGTGGTCCATGTGATCAGATTGGTTAGTTGTCTGTGATTGTGGTTGCAGTCTGTCTGCCCTCTGATGCTGTGAGAACAAGAGAAGCAAAAAGCAAAGGAGAAAAGGAAAGATATACCCATTTGAATGCAGCGTTCCAAAGAATATCAAGGAGAGATAAGAAAGCCTTCCTCAGCGATCAATGCAAAGAAATAAAGGAAAACAATAGAATGGGAAAGACTACAGATCTCTTCAAGAAAATTAGACATACCAAGGGAACATTTCATGCAAAGATGGGCTCAATAAAGGACAAAATGGTATGGACCTAACAGAAACAGAAAATATTAAGAAGAGGTGGCAAGAATACACAGAAGAAATGTGCAAAAAAGATATTCATGACCCAGATAATCATGATGGTGTCATCACTCACCTAGAACCAGAAATCCTGGAATGTGAAGTCAAGGGGGCCTTAGGAAGCATCACTATGAACAAAGCTAGTGGAGGGGATGGAATTCCAGTTGAACTATTTCAAATCCTAAAAATTGTTGCTGTGAAAGTGCTGCACTCAATATGCCAGCAAGTTTGGAAAACTCAGCAGTGGCCATGGGACTGGAAAAGGTCAATTCTCATTCCAATCCCAAAGAAAGGCAATGCCAAAGAATGCTCAAACTACCACACAATTGTACTCATCTCACACGCTAGTAAAGTAATGCTCAAAATTCTCCAAGCCAGGTTTCAGCAATACTTCTTCCAGATGTTCAAGCTGGTTTTAGAAAAGGCAGAGGAACTAGAGATCAAATTGCCAACATCCGCTGGATCATTGAAAAAGTAAGAGAGTTCCAGAAAAACATCTCTTTCTGCTTTATTGACTATGCCAAAGCCTTTAACTGTGTGGATCACAATATACTGTGGAAAATTCTGAAAGAGATGGGAATACCAGACCACCTGACCTGCCTCTTGAGAAACCTGTACGCAAGTCAGGAAGCAATAGTTAGAACTGGACTTGAAACAACAGACTGGTTCCAAATAGGAAAAGGAGTACGTCAAGGCTATATATTGTCACCCTGCTTATTTAACTTCTATGCAGAGTACATCATGAGAAACACTGGGCTGGAAGAAGCACAAGCTGGAATCAACATTGCCGGGAGAAATATCAATAACCTCAGGTATGCAGATGACACCACCCTTATGACAGAAAGTGAAGAAGAACTAAAGAGCCTCTTGATGAAACTGAAAGAGGAGAGTGAAAAAGTTGGCTTAAAGCTCAACATTCAGAGAATGAAGATCATGGCATCTGGTCCCATCACTTCATGGAAAATAGATGGGGAAACAGTGGAAACAGTGGCTGACTTTATTTTTGGGGGGCTCCAAAATCACTGCAGATGGTGACTGCAGCCATGAAATTAAAAGACGCTTACTCCTTGGAAGGAAAGTTATGACCAACCTAGATAGCATATTAAAAGCAGAGACATTACTTTGTCAACAGAGGTCTATTTAGTCAAGGCTACGGTTTATCCAGTAGTCATGTATGGATGTGAGAGTTGGACTATAAAGAAAGCTGAGCGCCGAAGAATTGATGCTTTTGAACTGTGGTGTTAGAGAAGACTCTGGAGAGTCCCTTGGACTTCAAGGAAATCTAACTAGTCTATCCTAAGGGATATCAGTGCTGGGTGTTCATTGGAAGGACTGATGTTGAAGCTGAAGCTCCCATAGTTTGGCCACCTGATGTGAAGAGCTAACTGATTTGAAAAGACTCTGATGCTAGGAAAGACTGAGGGTGGGAAGAGAAGAGGACGACAGAGGGTGAGATGGTTGGATGGCATCACCGACTCAATGGACGTGAATTTGGTTAAACTCCCGGAGTTGATGATGTACAGGGAGGCCTGGCGTGCTGTGGTTCATGGGGTCGCCAAGAGTCAGACACAACTGAGCGACTGAACTGAACTGAACTTATTGTTCTGGACATCCTTAGTACCCAGGGTTACATAAATGAATGAAGGAGTATCCACAGAAGGATACATTGCAGTTTCATTGAGGTTCCATTGCAGTTCATATTAATTTGAACCTCCTGCCTTGTTCATATATGTAAAATATTGAATGGTCAGAAAGTAGGTAGAGAAATCAAAGCTCTGTATGCGTCTTAAATTTCTCATAAACTTGAGACACAGTTTCGTGCGCCGACTGGTACTACTTTACCTTAATGAAGGTAGAATAGGTTAGCTCAAACAAACAACTGTTGACAGTAGGAAAGTAAACAGGATCCTAATTAATGTGTTTGCTAATGAGACTCCCTGGATAAGTGTTTAACCACAACACGCAAATTAAGTGTTTATTCTTAACGTATGCTCAACTTATGGGGTTGGGTATTCTGTGCACTATTTGTCACATATGGCCTTCAAAAACTCCAGAAAAAAAAAAGTCTTGCAACTCTGTTTGGTTTTATTTAATTTTTACTGGAGTATAGTTGATTTACAATGTTCTGTTAGTTTCAGGTGCATAGCAAAGTGAATCAGCAACTCTGTTTTTATGATCTTGTGTAAGTTCCTTTTCTATTTTCCCTCC
>NW_011495072.1:13164090-13166070 GCF_000754665.1 Bison bison bison | reverse complement strand
AAGATTTTTGACTATCCAATAATAGTGTCTGGCACCATCCTGACATGTGAAACGTAAGAAAGCTAATTTTTTTTGGTTTGTTTGGTTCTGATCTTGGGTGTGTGGGTGTGTGTGTGTGTGTGTACGTGCGTGCGTGCGTGCGGGGAGGGGAGGGGCGCTACTATCACTGATAGGTATGTTCACCAATCTGTCGAATGCCAATATAAAAGTCAGTTCTTGGTTGCTGAAGGGAAATGTATGACTTGGATGGCCTTCAAAAACTCCAGAAAAAAAAAAGTACTTGCAACTCTGTTTGGTTTTATTTAATTTTTACTGGAGTATAGTTGATTTACAATGTTCTGTTAGTTTCAGGTGCATAGCAAAGTGAATCAGCAACTCTGTTTTTATGATCTTGTGTAAGTTCCTTTTCTATTTTCCCTCCCTCCCACCCCCAGGGTATTTAGGCGCACCTGCTATCATTAGTGGTCTCATAAAAGGTAAATTTGCAACTGGCTGTGAGACACTAGTCTTAACATGCCAACCACTAGTGCAGATCCAGGACTATATAAATCCGTTTGCATAAGGTGGAGAGAGCTGAAGAGGAAGAGAGCAGATAGTTTCAGTGGTAAAGAATCCATCTGCCAATGTAGGAGGCTTGGAAGATACAGGTTTGATCCCTGGGTTGGGAAGATCCCCTGGAGGAGGAAATGGCAGCCCCTCCAGTATTCTTGTCTGGAGAATCCTATGGACAGAGGAACCTAGAGAGCTACAGTACATGGAGTCACAAAAAGTTGGACATGACTGAGTGACCGAGAAAGCACGCACACAGTAGAAAGCTTGACCACCAGCCTCCTTTACAAGTGAAAAGCAAAAGCACGAGTGCCTTCCACGTAGTCTGATGCTTCTTTGTGATGATTCGACTACAGCCAACAAAGCAATGGGAGACTGCTTTTGCATTTTCCTTAAGTAAATGGTAGTTTGATTGAGTTCACTTCAGTCACTCATTCATGACCGACTCTTTGCGACCTCATGAACCACAACACTCCAGGCCTCCCTATCCATCACCAACTCCAGGAGTTTAACCAAACTCATGTCCGTTGAGTCGGTGTCCCCTTCTCCTCCCATCCTCAGTCCTTCCCAGATCAGAGTCCTTTCAAATGAGTCAGCTCTTCACATCAGGTGGCCAAAGTATGGGAGCTTCAGCTTCAACATCAGTCCTTCCAATGAACACCCAGGACTGATATCCCTTAGGATGGACTAGTTAGATTTCCTTGAAGTCCAAGGGACTCTCCAGAGTCTTCTCAAACACCACAGTTCAAAAGCATCAATTCTTCGGCGCTCAGCTTTCTTTATAGTCCAACTCTCACATCCATACATGACTACTGAATAAACCGTAGCCTTGACTAGATAGACTTTTGTTGACAAACTAATGTCTCTGCTTTTAATATGCTGTCTAGGTTGGTCATCACTTTCCTTCCAAGGAGTAAGCGTCTTTTAATTTCATGGCTGCAGTCACCATCTGCAGTGATTTTGGAGCCCCCCAAAAATAAAGTCAGCCCCTGTTTCCACTGTTTCCCCATCTATTTTCCATGCAGTGATGGGACCAGATGCCATGATCTTCGTTTTCTGAATGTTGAGCTTTAAGCCAACTTTTTCACTCTTCTCTTTCAGTTTCATCAAAGGCTCTTTAGTTCTTCTTCACTTTCTGCCATAAGGGTGGTGTCATCTGCATACCTGAGGTTATTGATATTTCTCCTGGCAATCTTGATTGCAGCTTGTGCTTCTTCCAGCCCAGTGTTTCTCATGATGTACTCTACATAGAAGTTAAATAAGCAGGGTGACAATATACAGCCTTGACATACTCCTTTTCCTATTTGGAACCAGTCTGTTGTTCCATGTCCAGTTCTAACTGTTGCTCCCTGACCTGCATACAGGTTTCTCAAGAGGCAGGTCAGGTGGTCTGGTATTCCCATCTCTTTCAGAATTTTCCACAGTATATTG
>NW_011495072.1:13163295-13163990 GCF_000754665.1 Bison bison bison | reverse complement strand
AGTTAAAGGCTTTGGCATAGTCAATAAAGCAGAAAGAGATGTTTTTCTGGAACTCTCTTACTTTTTCAATGATCCAGCGGATGTTGGCAATTTGATCTCTGGTTCCTCTACCTTTTCTAAAACAAGTTTGATCATCTGGAAGTTCACAGTTCACATATTGCTGAAGCCTGGCTTGGAGAATTTTGAGCATTACTTTACTAGCATTACTTTACTAGTGCAGTAGTTTGAGCATTCTTTGGCATTGCTTTTCTTTGGGATTGGAATGAGAACTGACCTTTTCCAGTCCCATGGCCACTGCTGAGTTTTCTAAATTTGCTGACATATCTAGTGCAGCACTTTCACAGCATCATGTTTTAGGATTTGAAATATCTCAACTGGAATTCCATCCCCTCCACTAGCTTTGTTCATAGTGATACTTCCTAAGGCCCCCTTGACTTCACATTCCAGAATTTCTGGTTCTAGGTGAGTGATGACACCATCATGATTATCTGGGTCATGAAGATCTTTTTTTTGTACAGTTCTGGGTATTCTTGCCACCTCTTCTTAATATCTTCTGCTTCTGTTAGGTCCATACCATTTCTGTCCTTTATCAAGCCCATCTTTGCATGAAATGTTCCCTTGGTATTTCTAATTTTCTTGAAGAGATCTTTAGTCTTTCCCATTCTATTGTTTTCCTCTATTTCTTTGCATTGGTT
>NW_011495072.1:13145950-13163195 GCF_000754665.1 Bison bison bison | reverse complement strand
ATTTTCTTGAAGAGATCTTTAGTCTTTCCCATTCTATTGTTTTCCTCTATTTCTTTGCATTGGTTGCTGAGGAAGGCTTTCTTATCTCTTCTTGCTATTCTTTGGAACTCTGCATTCAAATGGATATATCTTTCCTTTTCTCCTTTGCTTTTCACTTCTCTTCTTCTCACAGCTATTTGGAAGGCCTCCTCAGACAGCCATTTTGCTTTTTTACATTTCTTTTTCTTGGGAATGGTCTTTCTCCCTCTCTCCTGTACAATGTCATGAACCTCCATCCACAGTTCATCAGGCACTCTATCAGATCTAGTCCCTTAAATCTATATCTCACTTCCACTTTATAATCATAAGGGATTTGATTTAGGTCGTACCTGAATGGTCTAGTGGTTTTCCCTACTTCCTTCAATTTAAGTCTGAATTTGGCAATAAGGAGTTCATGATCTGAGCCACAGTCAGCCCCTGGTCTTGTTTTTGCTGACTGTATAGAGCTTCTCCATCTTTGGCTGCAAAGAATATAATCAATCTGATTGGTGTTGACCCTCAGGTGATGTCCATGTGTAGCGTCTTCTCTTATGTTGTTGGAAGAGGATGTTTGCTATGCATTTGACCATAAAATCTTAAAACAAGAGAGTTCTTAGCCTTCCCACCACAGAAACAAACTTATTGGGGATGGTGGAGTTTAGGAGGCCCAGAGATTCTAGCATATATTTCAGCACGAGTGGCTGGAAGTATCTATGATTGAGCATCACAAAGGAGATGTAACCTCCGTTTCTAGGTCACTGAATTGATTCAGTAAATACATAGTGTGCATTCACCGAATACCCAGCAGAGGTGAATCCAAATCTGAATGCTGTTACTTCATCCAGTCCTTTGTTGAGCCTTCCTACAGATGATTTTGCAAGCTTTTTAGAAGGTATGTAGTTGATAACTGTTTGACAGTCCTCACAGAATCAGAGACAAGGTCCCCGGACACTGACACTCATCTGTGTTTGTGCCACATTTTGCCATGTCTTACCTTGACATGGCTAGCCAATAAGATGCAAAAAAGAAAAATTGTAGTTTATTGATAAGCAATTGGTCAAATATTGTTCTCACTTTTAGGTGAAAACAATTTTTTATCTAAATAAAATATGAATTGCATCTTTTTATTTTTTAAAGGACAGTAGTTAATTCTTCATAAAGCCTGTGGTCCTGGTCCAAGTATTCCTATTGAGATAAATTATAGAATGACTTTCTCTTCTCTCAGTTTTTCCTGCTTCGATCTGGCAGAACCTAGATCTTGCCTTCTGCCCTGTGACCCCGGGTGTATGTCTGTTATTCAGAGCACTAAGTGAAGGTCAACAAGTTACTATAAAAAACCAGACAAATGAAAGAAATCCTTGCTTCTTCTCAGTGATTGCTGGCCTGAAAGCACAGTGATTCATTTGACACTGGGGGCACAAATTACTGTATGTCAGCCTGTGTGTGGCAATACATACAACAAATGGGTGAGACTAAGGGTAATATTCAGTTGTTCAGGTGCAAGTATATTTAAAGTTCTATGAAATAAAGAGGCACAATCCTCATTCTTCTGCTAAAATTAATTCTTATGAATAGTATGAAATGAACACAGACCATGAAAAATACTAGACTTTTAGATCAAACAACTAACATAACTAGAATTGATAGGTGGCAGATCGTTATTGAAAGACAAACTTAAATTACTTACTTTCGTGCTGTTTCTCAATTTCTCATTTACTTTGAAGAATACTGTTTTAGTCCTAAATGAGCTAAGAGCATAAATATTAATAGTAGAAGACAGTTTCAGCTGTGGGTCTTGAACCACCAGTGAACAGTATTATTGATACCATTAGCTGTGAATTAAAAGCTCTTTTAGTAAGAAAACTGGCAGATTTTCTGTTCAAATTGACACTATTCCAAGATTACAGGCATAACTGAAATCCCTTCAGTAACACTGTACTAAGATATATCATAGGATCTGAGAAAATGTCTGATACTTAGAGGAAGCATTAAGTCAAACACTGGGAAAAAATACATTCCAACTGCTACAGATGTTTTCAGCAAAACTGTACAGGATTTTCAGCTGATGGAAAATTCAGCATAAAAGGACCATTTGATGAATTAGATTGTATCCTTAAAAAACATCAACAAGGTTTCTGTGTGATGTAATTCTTTGTTTTGTACTTGCTAATAGGGGATAAGATATCAATGTCAGTCCTCATTCAGCTATTATACTCCTCTCAATCATCTTTAGGAGAATCCTGTGGGAGAGAAGGAGTTTTTAGATACCATTTTAATCTCTCTTTGGGAAGATGAGGCAGTGGGCTAAAGATATGGATCTGACAAAAGTGTTTGAGAATTAGCTCAAAATCCGATTCTATGATTGCATGAGCTCATTCTAGCTTGAGTGTGTGGCAGAATTAGCAATATTGAATAATATAGTTACACAGCACAAAAACTGTTTGATTTGGGTAGCAGGTTAAGACACTAGAGAGCAGAACTCAGGTGATCAGTCAGGGGGCAAAGATTGCACTAGCAAATCCAGCACATGGAATGTGATTCCTAGTTGCCAAAAAGAAAAAAATAAATAAACACCAAACCTGAAATTAGAAGCAGCAATAACTGAAAGAATGTTGGTTATATATCACCTCCAGCCCTTTTACCCTACATCCATTATTTTTGCAAGTAAAGAAACCAAAGACAAAAGAGGGAAAGTGATTCCTCTGATTGTATTGTTTTCATTCATTTGTTCATTCAATAATTATTTAATGAACACCTATGATGAACAAGGTGCCATGCTAAATAGTAGGCAGAAGTGGATCTGTTACTGAATCAAACTTGGGTCCGCCTGCCTGCACACAGTAAGGCCAATCTACCGACACTGGATTGTGGTGAAGGAAAGGGCAGCCAGCATTTACTGTAGGGAACCAAGCAAGGAGCTCAGGACAGCTAGTGCTCAAAAGGCTTGAACTCCTCAATGGCGTTGAGGGCAAGGATTTTAAAGAGAGAGAGAGGGAGAGGGCTGTGGGTGTATGTGATCAACTCATGAACATCCTTCTGTTGGTTCTGTGAGGTAATTAAGAGTCAACTGTATTGTTTCAACCAGTCTAGGGTCTGCGTGATTGTGGGCAGCATACATTCAGTTAACTTCTTCCTTCTGGTGGGGGTTTCAGTATCTGCAAAACAGTTCAAAGGATATGGCTCAGGATATCCTGTAGAGCCCCTGAGGGGGAATTAAACGTCCTTGACTTTGTTTAATGACTATACTATTATTATTTGTCTTGCTTGACTGTTTTCCTTTCTTTCTGCATTTTCTCACTCCTCTGATTAAATTTATTTTGGGAACTGGTTGATGGCCAAGGAGGCTAAAGTTTTCTTCATGTAGAAGGCAGGCATGGGGGTATCTGTCCCAGAAAGGGCTCATAGGGTCCTGTTCGGTTACAGATTCAGCTTTGTGTATCCTGAAGCTTATATATTAATAGTTTTAAGAAAATAATGTAAAACTAGGTCAAAAAGTAAGTACTTCTGTAGAATAATAGAAAGGCACAAATGAAAAAAGGTATTAAAGTGGACTTCCCAGGAAGTGCTAGTGATAAAGACCCTGCCTGCCAATGCAGGAGATGCAAGAGATACAGGTTAGATCCCTGGGTTGGGAAGATCCCTTGGAGAAGGAAATGGCAACCCACTCTAGTATTCTTGCCTGGGAAATAGCATAGACAGAGAAGCCTGGTGGGCTAAAGTCCATGGGGTCTCAAAGAATGGACACAATTGAGCAACTGAGCACACCCCCACAATCAGTCATCATAAGCATCACAAAGTCCAGAAAAATAGCATATCATTTCTATTAATTAACTGCCTATGACACTTTTATAGTATCTTCTGACAATTTTGGCTGCATATTTGTCAATCACATTTTCAATGACAATAATTTTACAATATTTCTGTAGAAAGGAGAAATGTTAATATCTTAGGCCTTCCTTCAGCATCATTGATCAAAATCTGCTTCTGATAATTGTCAATTTGAAATGATTTTTTTCAGCTTCACAGCTTATTGTTAGTTATGTAATATATTAAATTTCAGAATTATTATCAAATTTGGGAAAACATATATCAAGGAGAGACCTTCTCATTTGATTTAATTCCAGCAATGAGAACAAAACCCTCGATGATTTTATACAGCTAGTGGTTGGAAGAATTTTTCATAAACTAACTTCTGGCACCATATAGTTCAAACCTAGTTTCTTTTCTACTACCCCCTTACTTTCTCTGCTTGAAGCTGTAGTAACACACTCATTTCAAAACACAAGCTCTGGTCCTTCATCATTATATCCCAACTCTCAAGTGCACTCAGAAGGCAGTAGGATCCTAGCTGGAAGCTGTTCTTAGACTGGATCAGCAAGCAATAACTTTGTGATATAAAAAAGTGAACGTGAACCACATAAACATCTCTCATTAAACCAGAATTAAATATCTATGCAACTCACCTCTCCCTTGATAAACAAGAAAGATCAGCCCCAAATTATTTATCATCTGCCAAGCAAATTTTCCAAGAATTACAAGAGATCAGCATCTTGTCCATTATACAACTTCCGTAGCCTCTGGAACCCTGCCACCCATCAACAACCCACCTGGAACTGCCTGGTATTGACCACTCACATCAACAGGCTCTGGGCTGAGGGCTAAACATGCTGTGTTGCATTTCATCCATCTGACAACCTTCTTGTTTTGAGATTCTCAATCTCTTTCCAAATGTAGAAAGTGATGGCTTAAGGAAGTTTAAATGCTTTGTGGAATATACAGATATTAAGTAGTGAAATTGAATTTGCGATAAAGACTTTCTGACTTCAAAGCCTGTTTTGGACTTACTATGGGCTTCCCTCGTAGCTCAGTTGGTAAAGACTCTTCCTGCAATGCAGGAGACCTGGATTCAATCCCTGGGTTGGGAAGATCCCCTGGAGAAGGGAAAGGCTACCAACTCCAGTATTCTGGCCTGGAGAATTCCATGGGGTCGCAAAGAGTCAGACACAACTGAGCAACTTTCACTTTCACTTTTCATGTGTCAGGCACAGTTAAGGCTACAGGAGATGTATCAGTAAAGATGATACAGTTCCTGTCCTCACAAAAGAAAGGCTAACAAGGAACAACAATAAAACGCAGGCATGCTGTATATTATGGGTGGTGAGGGCTGTGAGAAACTGCTCATCCCCAGCTCTGAGCATTCTGGTGCACCCTAGACTTTTGTTACTTGAAAGTGAAAGTGTTAGTCACTCAGTTGTACCCGACTCTTTGTGACCCCATGGACTGTAGCTCTCCAGGCTCCTCTGTCCATATGGAATTCTCCAGGCAAGAATACTGAAATGGGTAGCCGTTTCTTCTCCGGGGATCTTCCTGACCCAGGGACTGAACCCAGCTCTCCTGCATTGCAGGTGGATTCTTTACTGTCTGAGCCACCAGATGTTCCCTAAGTATACAAAGACTCACATCTCAGGGCATTTGTGTTTGATGTTTTCTTTCCCTTAGAACAATCTCCTCCTAGTTTCCATATAGTTTATTCCTTATCTTACTGAAGTCTCTGCTCAGATATCCTTTCCTTAAAGAGAACTTTGACCAACTGCCTGCCTTTTCACTATAATCTGCCTCTGCTTTCTTCATATCACTGAGCACTGCCTGTGTGCATGAGTTTACATATGCTTACTCATTTTTCAACATTGACTTTCCCACCAGAATTTCTCCTTCAGGAGATCAGGGTTTTGTTGTATTGTCTCTTCTGTCTCCAGGGCTCATAACAACATACAGGGCATTGTAAGTGACCAGTGAATATCCGAGAATAAATGGCTGTGCCTCCTGTGTGGTCTGATGTCATGAATGGTCAGTGAGATAGGCTGTCCCTGAAATGCAAAAGTAAAAGAAAGATACAAGTCTCTGTCAACCTGTCTTTCCACTAAAGTCTTTCCATCTACAGTTGTTAAGGGTCCCGGCGAAGCCTCCTGATTCTACAAGACAGTGTTCTTCTTCTCGGTCAGGTAAACTCTCTCCCTGTGAGAGGCCCAGATTTAAGACCCAAACCGGGGTTCTTGGCAGCACATTTGGTCCTCACACAGCTTTAGTTCTTTGCCGTAAGTCACACGTATCTCTTCTTGACAGCGTCTGACTCTTAAGATACACTTACTGTGTTTCTCTGGGAAGCTATTTGTGATATTTAGAACAACTTTATCTACCATGTAATAAAGTAGGCATGCGCTATGGAAAAAAAGGCTAAAGTTAGTCATAAATGCCTACTGGAAGTGGGACTAAGGATTTACTTGACGAAAAAGCTGGCTTTGAAACTATTGTTTCTTGGGCCTTATAGTGACATCCTTCTAGTAATAACACGTTTATCAAAGAGGATGTGTTCCAATGAAACCCTTAAAGACCACAATTCATCAGAGGAGTAATGATCTATAAAGTGGCAGGGTGTGATCCAGCATTAGTGACTAGTAAGTCACTTCCATTTCCCAAAGTTCCCTACGAACTGGGTTCAGTGAGGCCTGGGTACACAGAAACACCGCTGAAGGTCCACTCCTCAGTATAGGTCTCAGACTCATACTCTACAGTCATGGCTGCCAAGAATCTGTGTTACAAAACAACAAAATACCTTTACCTTTTAGAACAATGAAGTACTTCATAGACACTGAATGCTCCTGGAATTGTTATTGGTGAAATCTTATCTCTTGGCATTTGACCCAACCCTACTGGGAAAATACATTTACATTCCATAGGCATACATACTGACTTAAAAGCTTCATTTGGGGGAAGGATCTCCATCACCCCACAGCACTAGAGAAACCCTTCCATGCCCTGCAGTGGTCACGTTCTGCCTGTACAAGCTCACAGGCAGAGCCCTTATCTCCCTGGGCTGCACCACATTCAGTCATAAGGATGGAAACAGCTAGTGGGCCCTTGTCTGCATTCACACTATTCTCGTGACTGGGCAAGGACTACCTTCTTGATAAAATCCCTGCATCTTCAGATGTTGCTTTGTTCACCATAACCTCAAATGTGTTTAGACATCAACTGGAATTGAATATTCGGCAAATTCTTTATGATCTAAGACCAGAAATTCTCTAGTGAAGTGAAGTCGCTCAGTCTTGTCCAACTCTTTGCGACCCCATGGACTATAGCCCACCAGGCTCCTCCATCCATGGAATTTTCCAGGCAAGAGTACTGGAGTGGGTTGCCATTTCCTTCTCCAGGGGATCTTTCCTACCCAAGGAGTGAACCCTGGTCTCCCGCATTGCAGGCAAACACTTTACCGTCTGAGCCACCAGGGAAGTACCTTCAGTAGAGGAGCACTTCTCTAAGCCCACTCTAAACCCTGAATTTTGCATCCAAAGAGTTCTAAGCAACTCTTATTTACTGAGCCCTTTACCATGTGCTAGAGTGGTTTGAGTATAGCAGGCAAAGGACAGAAAGGTACCAAGTGAGGTCAAACAGGTGGTTAGGAGCCAGATCAAGAAGAAATTGTTCATGAGGATCTGGGACATCTCCTTTTGCACTAGGTCACAAAACTGGTTATTGACAAAGCTGGGACTCAAATCCAGGCCAGTCTGACCCAAACTTTTAACAATGATGATATATCCCTAACTATAGTAATTACAAGTTGGTTGCCTATAGACATTTCAAAGTTTTATTTGTACTTTATTCTTATTTCTGTTTCCAGTCTATTTTTTCATTTCTTTACATCCCTTCATTGACAAATTTCTTAAATATCTCTCCCCATTGCTTCCCAATTCTCACCATCCTCTTGTTCGCTGTCTTTTAAAATCTGTCCTCTAATCTCAATATCATTTATGAAACCTCTTTCTCAAAAAGTTCCAGTGTGATTATTGTACTTCAGCTCTATGGGATTTCTTAGTCCTCATTTGTCTGTGTCTCTACAGTGTTGCATACCCTTTCCATGCAGAAAGTCTATTCTCTTTTAGCTTCTATGACATAGCAACACCCCCTCCTTTTGTCTGCTCTTCTATTCTGCCCCTAAATGTATGACTGTTGGGTTCTCTTCCCAACACTCTTCTCTAGGTCATCATTTTCTTTACTTCATCACCCACCAAGACGTAGATGATTCCTACCCTCTGAACTCTGTCCTGAATTTGTCAATTGTAATTGACCCCTGGACCAAATTCTCTTTCCTTCCAAACTCATTGTTCTTACTACATTTCTTATTTCTACTAAAGGCAATTTAATTATTCTAGTGGCTCAGGCTGGAAAACCTACTCATCTTAGACACTCTGCTCACTTCTCACAGCTAACCACCCAACAATCCTGTATCTCTTATCATCTCTTATTCCACTACAAGCATCCTAATTTTTATTCTCATTATCTCTCACCTGGCTTATTGAACATATTTTTCTGCTTTCTTATAAACTGTCATGAGAGCAGTCTTTCAACTATTTAAGTTATGAGCACATATTCCACTCCCCTGAAAAGTGAAAGTGGAAATCTCTCAGTCGTGTCCAACTCTTTGTAACCCCACCAATTGTAAGGCACCAGGCTCCTCTGTCCTTGGGATTCTCTAGGCAAGAATATTGGAGTGGGTTGCCATTTCCTTCCCCAGGAAATCTTCCTGACCCAGGGATTGAACCTGGGTCTTCCACATTGCAGGCAGATTCTTTATCATCTGAGCCACCAGGGAAGCCCCCACTCCCCTACTATAAAACAAACAAACACTCTAATTCATCCTCACTGCCCTCATAACGAAATCCAGACTCTTAACTGATAATTTGTGTAACAATCAGGACACGCTATAATCTGCTAAAGTAACAAACTATCCCCAATGTCAGAGCACCTTAAAATAATGCATTTATTTCTCATTCATGCAGTTTGGTATGGCTTCAAATGGCCCTACAAGAATGCTGACCTCCATGTGATACCTCAGTGTTGAATTTTCATGTTAACACATATTTTTGTTTAAATTCTCAGGCTTCAGAGGTAAGGTCACCTAACCAATAAACCTTTTCTGACCCCTAAAGAATATGTTAGGACCCTTGTAGCATGTCCACATAGACCCTGCATTTTTTGTATTTCCATGAGTTTTTCCTTTTGTACTATAATTGCTTTTTGCATTGTGATTTTACCCTCAGAAAACTGAAATTTCCTTGAAAGTTAATAGCATATCTTATTTATAGTGTCACCCATCTAATAGGTGCTCAGTAAAAACCAGCTGCTGCTGCTAAGTCGCTTCAGTCGTGTCGGACTCTGTGCGACCCCATAGATGGCAGCCCACCAGGCTCCCCCGTCCCTGGGATTCTCCAGGCAAGAACACTGGAGTGGGTTGCCATTGCCTTCTCCATTGTATGAAAGTGAAAAGTGAAAGGGAAGTCGCTCAGTCGTGTCCGACTCTTCGAGACCCCATGGACTGCAGCCCACCAGGCTCCTCTGTCCATGGGATATTCCAGGCAAGAGTACTGGAGTGGGGTGCCTTTGCCTTCTCCAATAAAAACCAGCATTGTTTAACAAATAAAGTCCAGGTTTTTTGGCTTAACCATAATCTGACTCCTACCACCTTATCAGAGTTGTTTGTTATGTGTCTTCATGAACCTTATTTTATCATATAATTCTGTTACTTAATATTTCCACTACATGCCCCACATTTTCCCATCCTTGTGTCTTTGTTTTCACTGCTTCCTTATCCTGGAAGCTTTGCTAACAACATTTTTAAAAATTTTCAAGTCCTACAGATATTTCAAAGACCAGCTCTAAATACAATTCTCTTTGCATCCTGAAATAACGTCTTCCTACTCTGAATACCTGTCAAATTTTACTCATAGCCTATAATACCACTTTATCATACAAAGTGCTCAATAAAGGTTTGTGGGATGAATGTTGAATGTTTTACATAGTATAAAATCCTTTCCATTTCCTCCCCACCTCAGAAACAAGAAGTGGACATCAAAAATCTATGAAATATTCAATACTCTATTCAGTCCCTATTAACAAGCTGCTGGAACAATGACCCTAGAGTGCAGAAATATCTGTGAAACTTTAAATGAATTATCAGCAATCAACATTTTGCCAAGGAAAACCAATAGGTATATCTATTTGTCGTTTTGCCTTATTCTTTCTTCTTGCTGGATTATTAATGCCCATATCATCAGAGCTATAATAAGCCTTAAAATTAATGTCTGATGTCTTTTGTAGCTTAAGACTTAATTTATTCCTCAAGCCTTAGACTCTGGCACAATTAGGTTTTGATACATGGACATTTCTGCTTACTCGGGACTTAGTACTAAAGGAGTCCACATTTTGAACGGCCTCATAAATATATATTGAATTTAATTTTCTAACATGCAAAACCATTTTCCTGTTGTTTGGATGTTTTTCAGGCTTGGAGTAGAGCAAGTTTCTATAAGTATTTTTGTTGTGTGCCATTAATTAGTTCATAAATCAACGTGTCTTAGAATTGCACAGATTACCCTAAAGCCAATACACTTAGCATCGAAACATTCAACTGCATTCTTCACTCTCACCTAGGTCTTGAAAGGTTTTGTCCTAAGCAATTAAGATTTCTAGAGTCTCTTGGACATTAATAAGAAGTTAGTGATACTACAACAGTTTTTACTGAATTTCTTTTTTTAATAAGTTACTATTTTTGTTTTTTTGTTATAAAATTTTATTTATAAAATTATGAGCCACTAATTTTCCAGCGAGTAACAATCAAATGTTATTTTAAGTTACACAATGACCTAAGTTTTCAAAAATAATCACTGGAGAAAAATAGAGAAAATACTGATGGACTAAAAGATAAAAAGTTGATGTCTCCCAAGCTTCTCCTACCCAGAAACAACCACAATTAAAATACATATATTTTATTTGATCTCTTGGGCCTTTGTTTTTTCCTCCCTTATTTTTGGTCTAAATGCCTATGTGCTTTGCTACCCACACTCATATGTTGGTTGTTATGCATATTTTTGAAGAGACTGTGAAACTGTGAATTCTCTCACTGGGATAATAGAGGTGAGTTGGAGCAAGACATTGAGAGAATAAGAACTCTCTTACCTTGGATATTCTCTATCATTTCCAGTTTCACCCAAGCAACAAACGGGTCTGACTCCATCACGTCCTTCCTTGGTGCACACACTTCCCTCACCTGGGCACACGCGATGACTATGCACGGAGGCCACGCACGCATCTCAGCCTTTCCGGGCCTGCTTTTCACTTCTGAATTGATAGCTTCATTGAAAGTAGGTTAACCTAGAGACAGATTTCTTTCTTTTTCTTCACCTCCAGCTCCAAAGCTCTTAAAGAGTTGCTGCTGCTGCTAAGTCGCTTCAGTCGTGTCCGACTCTGTGCGACCCCACAGATGGCAGCCCACCAGGCTCCGCCGTCCCCAGGATTCTCCAGGCAAGAACACTGGAGTGGGTTGCCATTGCCTTCTCCATTGTGTGAAAGTGAAAAGTGAAAGTGAAGTCGCTCAGTCGTGTCCGACTCGTAGCGACCCCATGGACTGCAGCCCACCAGGCTCCTCCATCCATGGGAGTTTCTACCAAAATGATAATCACTGGGTTCTGGTCATTATACACAAGTATGCATGTGTTCCACATATTGCATCTGCTTAACTACCCCAACTCTCCCTCACCTGCCCTCCTGAAGTATGATTGCACAGAGGATCTTTAAATGGGCCTGAAAAGCTCAATAATTCAAATCAGTTTAATAGAAGCATAGAAGATGAGGCCCATTCTCATTTCAGGTCATCCCCAAAATAGAGGCCCAAGTTTTCTTGACATCTAGGCCCACATAAAATTTACTTTCTAATTTATGAAATAAATTCCCAAACTTATAAAATTTATTCTTTTCTTAGAGAAGGTAAAACTGATATTTTATCTTCAGTCATCCACTAAGATATATTAAAGTATTCTCATTGAAGATTAAAAACAAGGAGGCAGAAAACAGAAACATTTGAAATAAAGATTTACGAAGTATGAGCCAACAGAAACTTCTTCATGAGAGATACCAGGCAGCATGGCTGCAGTACAGGGTGGGCTGAAAGAGATTCAGATGCAAAACTGAACAGGAGAATAACGAATGGAAGAATTGTAGGGGAGCAGAGCAAGGCAGGTTTAGAAGTATTCAAACAGTTGGTCAAACAGAGAGATACATGAGAGTCTTCAGAAAAAAAAAAAAAAACTGACATACCATGGGAAGGCAAATATTACAGCGCAGGGTGCCATATGTCAATAATTGAAAGAAGAGGAGAAAGAAACTGAAGGGCAGAGTGAAGCAAAGAGACTGATGAAGAAGTAAAAGTGAGAAGGCAGTAGATGGGGGAAATTCCCTAGCATTCTGCACACTTCTATACATTAGAACTGGCTTGGGATGCTGCCCTTCACGTTCTTACCCAGGACTTGAAAGAGAAGCTTCATTAAGGAAGAAAAGCACTGGTCTTGTCTTCAGTTCAACTTAAAGTATAAATTTTCAGTATGGCCTATTAAGAAACCCATGGTGTGGATGCTGTAATGTCTCCTCTTATATTTTTCCATATATTCAGCATCTTTTTTTTTAATATATATAATTCTCACTCTTTAGGTAAAAAAGAAATAATTTTCTAGGCCAGAGAGGCCTCCTTAAGTGACAAATCCATATAAAATAAACAAGTAAGGGGAAAAATATACTATGACCTATGGAGAATCATGAATCCATTCAGCTAGGCAGCTATTCTTTATTCATTTATTGTCTGTTCTTTATTCTTTGTTGTTGGTGTTGTTCAGTCACTAAGTCATGTCTCATTCTTTGCAACCCCATGGACTTCAGCGTGCCAGGCTTGCCTGTCCTTCACCATCTCCCAGAGCTTGCTCAAACTTATGTCCATTGAGTTAGTGATGTTATCCAACCATCTTTGTTCTTTATCAACTCTTATTTATTCATTCTTTTTTAATATTAATTTTCATTTGAGTACAGTTGTGTTAGCTTCTGCTGTACAGCAAAGTGAATCAGTTATACATATATTCCCTCTTTTTAAGATTCTTATCCCATATGCATCATTACAGAGTATTGAGTAGAGTTCCCTGTGCTATATAGTGGTTCTTATTAGTTCTCTATTTCATGTATGTGAGTGAGTGAGTGACTGACTGACTGAAGTCGCTCAGTCGTGTCCGACTCTTTGCGACCCCATGGACTGAAGCACACCAGACTTTCCTGTCCATCACCAACTCCTGGAACTTGCTCAAATTCATGTCCATCGAGTCGGTGATGCCATCCAACCATCTCATCCCCTGTCATCCCCTTCTCCTCCTGCCCTCAATCTTTCCCATCATCAGAGTCTTTTCCAATGAGTCAGTTCTTCGCATCAGGTGGCCAAAGTATTGGAGTTTCAGCTTCACCTTCAGTCTTCTCCAACACCATAGTTCCGAAGCATCAATTCTTTGGAGCTCAGCTTACTTTATAGTCCAACTCTCACTTCCATACGTGACTACTGGAAAAACCATAGCTTGACTAGACGGACCTTTGTTGGCAAAGTAGTATCTCTGCTTTTTAATGTGGTGTCTAGGTTTTTTAATATGGTATCATAGCTTTCTTCCAAGAAGCAAACATCTTTTAATTTCATGGCTATAGTCACCAACTGCAGTGATTTTGGAGCCCCCCAAAAATAAAGTCTCTCACTGTTTCTGTTGTTTCCCCATCTATTTGCCATAAAGTGATGGGACCAGATGCCATGATCTTCGTTTTTGAATGTGAGTTTTAAGCCAGCTTTTTCACTCTCCTCTTTCACTTTCATCAAGAGACTCTTTAGTTCCTCTTCACTTTCTGCCATAAAGGTGGTGCCATCTGCATATCTGAGGTTATTGATATTTCTCCCAGCAATCTTGATTTCAGCTTGTGCTTCATCCAGCCCAGCATTTCTCATGATGTACATCATGTACATGTACATGATGTACATGATGTGCATGTAAGTTACATAAGCAGGGTGACAATACACAGCCTTGACGTACTCCATTCCCAATTTGGAACCAGTCTGTTATTCCATTATGAGGACCAAAGTTGTCATAATGGGCTTAAGGTGAGATGCCACGAGGCCCTCAGTCTTCTGCCACCACCAACCCCAATTGTCTCTGCTCCAGCCACACAGGCCCCTTGCTGTTGTTCCTCAGAACAAGCTAGGCCTACTCTTGCATTCAAGCCTTTTCTCTGTTTTCTCTGCCTGGAACACTCCTTTTCCCAAATATTCACATGGAATCCTTCTACACTGCCTTTAAGTCATTGCTTAAAGTCATTTTTTTCATAAGCCTCACCCTGTCCATTATATCCTTTATACTTCAGTGTCACTGAACCCACCCCTGCAATTCCCCTTTTTCTGTTTTTTTTTTTTTCCATAGTGCTTATCATCTTCCAAAGTATGTAGTTTGCTTATTTATTATATGTATTATTTATTGATATCATCTGTCCCCATCTCCTTTGCAAATCTTATTCGAAGACATCTAAAGTGGCACATAGGAAGTATTTATTAAGTTTTTGTTGAATGGATGAATGAACACATCCCTAAACAGAAGTCAGGGAGATGATTAAGATGGATGCCTGGGAGATCTTATTCATACACTCAGATTCATAGGAGGACTCAAGTCTTTCAATCTGTACTTTTTATAACTAATAGAATTACTTAAATATCTTTGATTCCATTTTTCCCTCATGAAAATAATTCCCAAAGGGGTCCTGCATTCTCTTAGTCCCGCACTGTCTCCTGTAGGAGCCATTTCCCCCAGAGCTGCTGGCATTTCAATGCAATCATCGCACAAATTGGTGCTCATTCCTGCCCCAACCTGAGACAGCAAATGCCTTCAACCTACAGGCAGTCTACCTGCAGATGTACTTCAGTGCTCAGTCAAAGCCAGTACACCTGAGCTTGCCTTGCCAGCAGCATGTTTTGCTGTTCAATCCATGTCAACATTCAGTGCAAGCTCTCCTAACCGGCAAGATTCTGTCTGATAGACCTAGCCTTCCTCCTTCCGGCTTCTGTCTTTTCTTTTACAGAAACATTACTTATTTATAACATATTGTAATAGACAACTATATAACTAAAAGGAAAGCCTACTTCTTTCTCCCTAACAATCCTTACGTAAGATATTAAGGGTGATACTTCCACTTGCAAGATATGGCTGGGAAAGCTGTGTAAGTTTGACAGGAACCAGAGCTGGAAGGGGAAGATCTGGAGAACCTAGAAACCCCTCCATCAGGGTAGATTTGCCAAGCCGTCTCCCCACAGAGCTGGCTCCACATGCCTCGGCCTCCAAAACACTCAACATGCTTCCTCCTTCATGTGACTGGTGAACATTTGGACATGGAAAACACTGACCTCTCTGATCTGTTTGACTGTGCCATACCTCACCCTTGCTGGGAAAGGAGCAAAAAAAGCCTTTAATTTTCTTTAATTTGTCATGGTTTTCACTTCCATTTGAATGGTAGGTGTCAGAAGACCTCTGCGTGGTGAAATGTCTTGCCCTTGTCATCACATCCTCTCCACAGTCAACCTCATGTCCATGAACTACACCTTTAAGTCACTCTGGCAGGAACCCATTCTTCTTGAACTGCCTGGAGATCACTTCCTAATTCACCTTTCTTAGCATTATTACAGAGCTGGCTTGTGAGCATTTTTAAGGGAGGGGACATGTGCTTTCAGGATGGTGCTTTGCTCGGCACACAGTAAATAATTATTGACCAACTGCTTAACCACCTAAGTAAGACATTTGTAATCTTGCCACTATGTTGCATGTCTAGAAGGCCCCAGGATCCAAGAGAGTGCGGTCTTTTTTTATATATAATTTTATTTAGTTAGTTTTGGCTGTGCTGGGTCTTCATTGCTATGAAGGCTTTTCTCTAGTTGTGGCGATTGGGGGTTAGTCTCCATTTGCAGTGTGCGGGCTTCTTATTTCGGTGGCTTCTGTTGTTGCCAAGCATAGGCTCTAGGGCACACAGGCTCAGTAGTTGTGGTGCATGGGCTCAGTAGCTGAAGCTCCCAAGCTCTAGAGCACAGGCTCAGTAGTTGCGGTGCATGGGCTTTGTTGCTCCACTGCACGTGGGATCTTCTTGGATCAGGGATTAAACCCATGTCTCCTGCATTAACAGGTGGATTCTTTGCCACTGAGCCACCAGGGAAGCTTGAGAGAATCCGGTCTTACACTAAACCAATCTCAACTATAATTAGGGGCCAGAGAAGGATGCAAGCAGTATCTTTATTGCTCCCTTTGGGTTCAGAGGGAAGCCTGAATTTCTCTCCTTTTTCCTTTAGGTCTCTCTGCCCGCCCCCTCCCCCAACCCATGGTCCTGGCTTCATCTAGCTGTGGCCCCCATGGTACAAATCTATGGGATGCATTCCTAGCTTCATTTATAGAAGTGGAAACTAGGTAGATAAAGACACTCTTCAGCATAAACATCTGAAAGATGGACTTTCATTTGCTAGCATCTATCATCTCTCAAGCATACTATTAAGAGCTATAAATCAATGGAGTTCTGATTATGTGCCAGGCACTGTCCTAAGCCCTTTACATGTATTATCTCATTTACAGTTCATGAAACCTAAGAGTTGAATGCAATCATTTTTCTGATGATTTCATAGACTAGAAAGATGAGATGTGAAGAGTTATACAGCTGAGTAGTAAAGAATTCAGAATCCAAACCCAAGCTGTCTAATTCAAGAGCTGGCATGCAGTAGGGTCTAGAGCAGTGGAGAGAGTAAAAGAGCTGACACAGGTAAAGCCCTTAAAACATTGCCTGGAACATGGTGAGACTCAGTGTCAATGTGTGGTCCCCATTAGGAAATGGAGCCACATGGTAAACAAAGGTAAGGAGTAGGGGTGAGTGCTGCCACACACTCATTACTCGGAGAGTTTACATAAAAAATGAAGATGAAAAAAAAGTTGCATTGGGAAGATTTCTTTCACTTGCCAAATATGTATAGAATTACTACTGATGGCCAGGCCCCATGCTAAGTGGAAAGATTCAACCTAGTTTTTGCCCCAAAAGAGACGGAGGAAGACACTGCTAAATGGATAAGTCCATGAAGTGCTGTATGCCTTATTAGAGCCAGATTCATAGAGAAGGAGTGGTTGATTCCTAGACAGGATTTCACATGAGTTCTATTGGCTAGAATAAGGACCTGCAATTTGTAATACAACTGCTGTAACAATAGGGGATGGAAATCAACATTTTCCTGAATTCCATCTGCCAAGCCTGGAAGCACCCAGAAGCCACTCACAGATGTCTGAAGGATATTCCTGGTCAC
>NW_011495072.1:13130381-13145850 GCF_000754665.1 Bison bison bison | reverse complement strand
CACATCCTCCCTCATCAGTACAGTGGAAAGCAGACGTTGTTCACTGCCATATGCTTAATGAAGTGTGGAGATTAAATCCAAACATAGTCACATACCTACTTCAGCTTCAGTGACTAAATCATCTCTCTCTCTCTCTTTTTTTTTTGTTCCAGAAAGGTCATGTTTGCTCTAGATATAAAGAGGGTGTTAGGCAGTGAACTTGGGTTTATATTTCAGTGTTATTTTGTGTGTATATATGTACACACAAAATATAGCCCCCAAATGCTAGTAATTTTCTGTCATACACACATCATCACATTTTCCTGCTTGTCAGTACACACTTGATAAGTTGCTTCAGTCGTGTCTGACTCTTTGTCAGTACACTAAGCTAAATTGACTATTTCCCTGTCTAAATTTTTTATTAATAGAGTTCTAATAAGCTCAGGACAATGTGACAGAGTGGAAAGGATGCTGGACCTGGAGTTGGATAGTTTGGCATCCAGTCTCTCCTGTCCCATTACCAGCATCACTTTAACTTGGATTGCTTATCTAGAAGATGGGTTTTATAATAGAAACAGAGTGAGTTGCTGCTCTGGAGACTGGAGAGACGTAAGATTGGCGTCTGAAAACTCAACTAGTATTGATAGAATTCCACACCATAGATGTGACAGGCATTTGTGGTAGCATGCAAGAGATTCTCTGTGACTTGTATGTAGCTTTAGAAAGACCACAAATTCCAATCAGATTGCTCTCAGGGAGGATAAACTTGAACATAATTAAGATTTAGTAGTAGAAAAAAAAATCAATACTATTGAACTATTTTTGGAGAAAGATTTTGTGAACAAAGAGATAATCTAGGGCAGGCTGTTTGTTTGGGGGGTAGGAGCAAAGGGTCAGTCAAGTATGGCTCATGGACCAAATCCAGCTTGTTGCTTATTTTGGTAAATAAAGTTTTATTGGAACATTTGTTAACATATTGTGATTAGCACTTTTTGTGTTACAATTACAGAGTTGAATAGTTATGGCAGAAATCATATGGTCCACCATACATAAAATATTTACCATCTGGCTTTTTACAGAAATATAGCTTGCTTATCCCTAATATAGAAGGTCAGTCTTTGATGGCTCAGTCTTTGATCTCTTCTGGCTCATCTCCATAATAACCTCTCATTGGTTCCCAAAATGGGGCTATGAGGGGCCATCAAAATCCTCTTCTGTGGGGTATAATTATAAACATCACCTGGTGTGGGCATAGGGAGAGAAACTCCAGAGTTTCCAAGTTTGGAAATGTTTAGGACGAGATGCCTGATGAATCCAACATAAGAAGTTAGGGGACCTACTAGCCACATTCCCACCTTCGAGATGAATGCGTCAAACTATCAGAGCTTAACACCATTTCATATTCAAATATATAATTTCTAGGTCTATTCCACATCCCTAAAGCAATCTTCTAATAATTTGGAGAATGCTGCCCAGAGAGCTGGTCAAGTTGACATCTTCCTGCTCACCTGTTGCCTTGCTCGGTACACATGGATTTTGGCTTGTCTTCGTCAGTGGTTTTTGGGCCTCAGTCCCTGAGGGGGAGACACAGTCTCAGTGTACCAACACATTCAGGGTTCCAAACTCACAAGGTTGTCATAGAGCTTTATAATGAACGTGGACCCAACTTGGTAAACCATAAAGACCCACTGTGCTGCTTTGATTTCCCGTGTGCATATTTAATAGAAGCTGGGGGAGGGAGAGGGGTGGGACTACTATCCTCTGTGGAAGAGACTTTGCTAATAGCAGAAATAATGTCCTATGGTTTGATAACACTTTTTAATTGAGGTGGCTGGTAGAAACTCTTATCAACAAGTTTAAATTCTTGTTTAAATGGCTCTTAAATCTATTTTCCTCTCCCTGTTGGCCCCATTCAAAGCCTTCATCGTATTTGACCTGGGCCTGTGACACCTGCTCACCTCCAATCTAACCACTCACCACTCAACCACTGGGTATTAGATTGTTCTACTCAAACATGAAGCTCAGCATGTTGGCGCCATTCAATATTTTCAGTAATGTACTTTTTTAAAGTATTTATTTATTTATTTTTGCCTGTGTTGGTTCTTTGTTGCTGTGCGGGCTTTTCTCTGGTTGTGGTTGTGATGCATGGGCTTCTCATTGCAGTGGCGTCTCTTGTTGCAGAGCATGGGCTCTGGGGCACATGGGCTTCAGTTGTTGCAGCCCCTGGGTTCAGTAGTTGTGGCTCCTGGACTCTAGAGCCCAGGCTTAATAGTTGTGGCACAGGGAATTAGTTGCTCTGTGGCATGCGGGATCTTCCTAGACTAGGGATTAAACCCACGTCTCCTGCATTGGCAGGCAGCTTTCATTGCCACTGAGCCACCAGGGAAGCCCAATAATGTACTTTCAGACTCCAGCACATCCTGGCCCCAACCCTCCAGACCCATCACCAGCCACACCAGCCATATACAGCTACCCTCCACCACGTACAAATTCTGCAACTCAACATTCCCATTAACTCCTTTGCTATGACAGGCTGTTGGTTATTCCCCACAGCTCATTCTTCCCTTTTTCATCTTATTAAAAACACATTCCCCTTCCTCCCTCTCCCGCCTGCAGCTAGACGTGGTTGTATGTCTCTCCTTAAAGTCATTGAAGTGTAGGAGGAAAAGTGTGCAAGTTCTGCCTCACTTGACTCAAATGACCTAGCTCACCCTTGGACCCTCTTCTCTCCATCCTTCCTACGGTTGGAACTTGCCCTTAGCAGCAAGCAAGCCAGGTGATACTCCACTAATCCCAGAGGATTGTGGAGCTGCAAGTAAGAAGGATCTTGGTCCCTGAATGACCTGGTGGAGCAAAACTGTCCCATCTGAGTGACTTCCCATTTTTAGACTGTGATGTGAGAGACATATGGACTTATTTCAAGTCACTGTCTTATAGATCTGTTACAGCAGTTAGCCTTTACCCTAATGTGCATGTGTGCTACGCTGCTCCAGTCGTGTCCAAGTCTTTGAGACCCTGTGGACCTAGCCCACTAGGCTCCTCTGTCCATGGGATTCTCCAGGCAAGAATACTGGAGTGGGTTGCCATGCCCTTCTCCTGGAGATCTTCCTGACCCAGGGATCAAACCTGTATCTCTGACATCTCCTGCAGTGGCAGACAGATTCTTTACCACTAGCACCTCCCTACCCTAACACACGCCTTCATATATTCTAACTCCTCAGGAAGCCCCATTTCTGTTCACTTGGTAAGCTCTAGGTCTTCCCTGTAGCTTAATTGGTAAAGTTTGCCTGCAATGCAGGAGACTGGACTTTGATCCCTACATCAGGAAGATCTCCTGGAGAGGGGAATGGCAATCCACTCCAGTATTCTTGCCCGGAGAATCCCTGGACAGAGGAGACTGGCCGGATACAGTCCATGGGGTCGCAAAGAGTTGGACACGACTGAGCAACTAACACTACACTACTGGTAAGCTCTAGTTCAGCATTTTTGTGAAGAACCACGACGCCCTCAGGATGAAGCAGAATGAATTCCTTGTCTATGTACTCCACACAGCATTTACTCGATTAGATCACCAATACCCCCTGAAGGAGGGCACGTCAACCCACTCCAGTGTTCTTGTCTGGAGAATCCCATGGAGAGAGGAGCCTGGTGGGTTATAGTCCATGAGTCACAAAAAGTTGGTTTGGACACAACTGAAGTGACTTAGCACACACTCATTCTGTGGCACACACTCACCTGGCCCTCTGCAGGACACAATAACTACTTACTGATTGGACCCAACCTTTGCTTATCATTATTGCTTCCTTTTGTAGGATCCCAAGGAAGCTGTTATAGAAAGTCAATCAGGAGACTAAAAGAATAGTGGGGGCGGGGTGTCAGATTGGCTGTTAATTAACACCCATCCATCAAATCATCGAGTAAACAAAGCTACCTTAGATGTATGCATATGTTTAGACAGATGGCTTTACTTCAGTATCTTTCAGTGGATAACATGTCTCACAATTACATGATAGTTATTAAAAACCCATTTCTTCATGTCATTAGATTTTCAAACAGAAACTTTCAAAGGAGACTGCTTCTCTCACTGATTCTATTTCTTTCCCATAGTCATGTCCCCATGGTAAGTATGGCACATGTTTGGTACAGTAACACAGGCTAGAGAAAGAGCTGAGAACTCAATGGCCTTTAATGATTCAGGATTTAATCGTGCAAGCATGTACAATCAATATTTGTTCATCTTAATCTGATTACCAGCTAGTGGTGTTCAGTGCCTCCATCAGCAGGATAACCATATGACACATCTCACAGACTTGCCCTGGACTCTTCTAACAAGCTGATTGGGAGGATTTTAATCAGTTAATGAACTCATCAATGGCATTTTCAGGAGCCAAGGCACCTTCCTGCACTTCCATCCCATGACCATATTTGCCTGACATCTTGTGGCTGCAAGGAACATGACAGTCTATAAACCCAACATCTGTACCCAGTGTGAACAGCATCTTTGAATACTAATGTCAGCATTACAATTAGAACAAATATGAAACTGCCTACAAGATGTGTGACATGTAATTATTTCATCTAATTAAAATGGAAACTAGCCTTTTCTTTTTATATTTATGAGGCAAGTTGGAACGTGTGGTTCAATTCTTCTAAGGGAAGGAATGGGGCATCTATCTGGGCTGTGCAACATCTGGCTTGGATGTCAACTGCCTTGGCCACAGAACATTTCTACTGTGAAAGGCCCACCAAACAGAGTGTGGCACACTGGGCTGAGGAAAGAAAGAGTAACTGTGGTCAGCTCCTCTGGGAAAGAGGATTTCAAGCTGGGATTGCTGGAACAAAGAGTGAAGACTCCTCTGAAAGAGGGGACTGATAATAGGTTTTATTTTCAATACATACGGTATAAATTTGTGGCTCACAAACTTTATTGTTTAACACTAGAAACATTTTGTTTAAAACCAAGATTAGGGGCTTCCCTGGTGGCTCAGTGTTCAAGAATCTGCCTGCCAAAGAGACACAGTTTCAACCCCTGGTCCGGGAAGATCCCACACGCTGCAGAGCAACTAAGCCTGTGCACCACAGCTATTGACCTGTGCTCTAGAGCCTGGGGACTCCAGCTGCTGAGTCCACGTGCAGCCACTGCTGAAGCCCACGCACCATAAAGCCCGTGCTCCGAGACGAGAGAAGCCACCGCAGTGAGAAGCCTGTGCGCGGCAACAAAGAGTAGCCCCTGCTCACCACAACTGGAGAAAAGCCCTCACGGCAACAAAGACCCAGAACAGCCAAGTTTAACAAGTTTAATGTGGGGTCCTGTAAAGTACAACTGGGGGGAAAAAAGGTGCCTCGATTGAATCTGGGGGTCTGAGCTCTACTGGCTTAGCTTCCTTTACCCACCAGAGAGACACCCCCAAACCCAGACCTTTGAGGGAACAGCTTGGATACTAATGGAAAGATAGCAAGAGTTTAGATTTGAAATCAGAACTCCTAGCTTTGTATCTCAACTCTATCCCTTAGTAGCTGGAGCATCATTTAATAAGTCATTAACCTTTCTAAACCTCAGGTTCTTCATCTGTAAAATAGAGGAAATAATATTTATTCCACAGGGTTATTGGGAACATTAAAAGAGGCAGTAAAAATGAAAGTGCTTTGTAATTACTAGACAAATGATCATGTTGTCATCATTAGGCAGCCGTAATGGGTAGTCATGCAACCAAGAGGAACAAGTGCCAGACAGTGCCTTGCATTGTCCTCTTGCCAAGTTCCCTGGGAATCCGGAGGAATCTATTGAAAGTCTTGATTAGTGAACATGTCTCTGAATACCTTCGAAGATCTGAGACACAGTAGAATGCTCTGAACACTGAAATACACGGTTTCCAAACACATGTTGGTTCGCTATCATCACCTTGCTTGTGAAAGACAACTTTCCCTGAATCTGTTACCCACTCCCACCTTACATGATAATCAAGTCAGAAGGTGTATACTTGTATGTCTACGAAGAAAGTACAGATACAGAGTCACAGGCTGTAACCTGTCTCTGAGCACACGACAAGCTCATGACTGAGCTGGGACTAGATTCCATTTCTCTTGTCACTTCAGTGATCATCCACCTGCCTAGGACAGCCTGTCTTATAAAGGATACTTGTCTATGTCAGAGACGGGAGGGAGGGGAGCTAGTCCTGCCCTGGAAAAACCCCAGTGATGGGCAATTCCAGAGTCACTTCTAGGAGCTGAGAGCTGTCTGGGGACAGCAGGATAAAACAGTATAGAAAGGAAGCATTTGCTTCCCTTGAGAATTTAATGAGTGGGAAATGGAATCCATTCTCTCTGCTGGGAATAGGAGCAAGAGATATTTCTAAGTGTGTCCTAGGGAGGAACAATCTTCTCTGATCAGCAGTAGGATATCAGCCCTTGGAGTCCATGACTCTGAACACCCACAGTCCCATGAGGGTGTGATACCAGGTGAGGAGGTGAATCAGGAAATGTTGCTACCATGACAGCCAGCTGGCTGTTACCAGTGAGCTAGGATACAGTCAAACACAGAAGACCAGGCTTATCCCACTCTGAACACAGAATAAATTCTCAAGGAAAAGTGTTTCATTTCCAGTGGAGAACTTTATAAATAAGCTGTCTGATGTGTGATCCTGACCCCCAAAAGAGGCTATAGGCAGAGTCAGCTTAACATCTTCTTTTTAAGCTGAAAATTATATGCTTGTATTGTGCCATTAAAGATAATTTAAGAGAAAGTGGATATTTAATTTAAAGATCCTTTCTGGCAAGGCTGAGCCCTGTCTTAACCAGTATTTGAAGCCATTATATAAACCACCGAAATCAGAACCACAGCAATCTTGTCTATTAATGGTTCAGACTCTTGTGCCTTTTCTCTCATACTCTTTAATGTTTGCTATTTCCTTTATTTGAACAAAAAGAAGAAAAAGCTCAGTCACAGAAATAGAACATGTCACACTTGAATCCAGTAGACTTTTTTTTTTTTTTTAAGAGAGACCCTTCCAAGGCAAAATGATAAATGGCTAATAAGAAACAGGGGTGACTGGGGGCTGGTGAGGAGGGCCTAAGTGCGCACCGGAGAATTCAGGATTTAGTGATAGGGAGCTGCTGTTTGTACCCTTGAAGAAGGAGCTATCAATTCCCCTTTAAGGAGAACAAGTTGGCTCCCGGTCACTGCTGAAGGTGGAGCTGCAGCTTCCCTAAACCTGCCACACCGAGTGACCTTTGCAGGGAGCCATAGCAAGAACAATGGAGAGGCAACACTCCAAAATTAGTCACTGAAGCTGTTGGATTTGTTTCTGAGCCAGATGTTTTCTGGTTGATCCCTGCCTGGCCCACATGTCCTCCATGAGCAAGAGCACGCAGAGCCAGCGGCCAGCACTTCAGAAGCAGCCACCAGAGCGGCTGCTGGAGTGCTTGGCAGGAGGTTACCGCCTGATTGGTTCTTTACCTTTTCTCTTAGAGATCAAGGGCATTATGCAGACGGCACACCTGCCCACTCCCAGAGCCAGGATCAGGGCAGCCAGGAAGCCTTGATTCTCACTGAGCTCTGGTGAGCTCCAGAGAGCCCCTTAGCGGTGTCCCTGTCCTGCTCCCTCTTTTCATCTCCTTCCCAAGAGGCCCCTATGGAATTTAGTAAACAGTCATTGCCACGTTCAAAGTGGAGCTCAATCTGGCCAGCAGCTATCTGTTCTCAGAAGCAATATCCATCTGCTGTGTGCTGAGCTGAGGTTGGGAGCAGGGGACTCTGCCACGCTCTTAGTGAAGGGTGGAGGGCAGATTACCATTTCAAAGTGGCAGGTAGAGACAAGAGACTTGAAGGCTTGTTCATTTGGGGAGTTGACTGGGTTTGTCCTTTGTACCAACAAGAACTGCATTGTGGTTGTAAAAGGCGAGTACACCTTCCCCAGCTTCTCACACGGCCAGTAAGGGACGTCTGTTTTGTCTGCCTGCTTCATCCCCTTCATCTGGAATATCTGCCTACCCCTATTCTCGGGCACTTTTCCCATGCTGGACAATCAGAGAACTTTTCTGCAGTTTTCAAACCAAAACTGGGCCAAGAATCAGTCCTACTTGGAGTGGGAGCTGTAGGATGTGGGTTTCACGGCAGAAGCCAGAGTGCCACAAGCAAGGCTGGGTGGACACCAGCAATGGGCCTGCCCACTCCAGGCCAGAGACTCCTGAGGCCCCAAGGCAGCTCTGCCCTTCCCGCTTAGCTCTCTGATCCCTCTTTCAATTACATAGGATATTCCCATATCCTTGTAGTAAATTACTATTTCTGCCAAAGCAGTTTTGAGTTTCTGTCCTTGAATCGGAGAGTCCTGACAAATAGTGTATGTACGTGTTAGTCTTTCAGTCGTGTCCAGCTCTATGCAACCCCATGGACTGTAGCCCGCCAGGCTCTTCTGTCTATGGAATTCTGCAGGCAAGAATACTGGAGTGAGTTGCCATTTCCTTCTCCAGGGAATCTTCCTGACCCAGAGATTGAACCCAGGCCTCCTTTATTGCAGGCAGACTCTTTATTCTTTGAGCCACCAGGGAAGCCCCTGGATCGCATCAAATGGAAACAGGACAGGACTCTTGAATCACCACACTTTTGAAAGCCAACTCTCTGATAAACCAATTTGCTGAAAATTAATTCCTCAAATAATCTGTTTGCTGGGAGACCTAGTCACAAAGCTGAGTCCAAACTTTGGTTTAGCAGTGCCTTCTCTGAGGCTGTCACTTCAGATTTTAGCTGTAATGTCATTCAGACTCTTCTAAGTCTGAATGTCAGTTTCCTGTGGATTCACATCTTAAATGTCCAGGATGTTTGGAAGAGTAGAAGTTTTATATAGGCAAATGAAATGTATCCCTTAAATATAATTTGCTACCTTTCTAATGTGAGACCTTATGCCCTATTTCTGCCGATTTCTTTTTTTCATTTTCTACTGCTCCTGCTTTGCACCCCATCTTTGTCCCACAGAATGGCTGTGACAAACTGTTTGAGACACAGTTAAAGAATCTATCTGATCAATTTTAGTAGTTTGATCATTCAGCATGTTAGACTTCAGGTGAATTGTGAATAATTTACTTTCAATGACTTGACCAAGATCCCAGTCAAATGCCTTACCATCAACGATAGGCTAGAAAAATGAAACTCAAGAAGGACCTACCTAATCTAGATTTTATTTGCTCCTTTACTCTTCCCGTTCAGTAGACTCATTCATTTATGCCAGTAGGAGAGCTCCCCAACCTCTAAGACAAAGTCTGGACCTCTGATCTGTAGTCTGTGTTCTGGTGCTTTGAGAGGGCCATGGCTCCCACGGGGCTAGGCAATGTGAGTGCATCCCCATTCCCTCCTTATAGCTTGTACTTCTCCTTCACGGTACATCAGTCAGCTGTATTAGTTAATTCTTAGTTATGGTTATGTATTTACTCTATCCTTCCCCATTAAACTATAAACCCTTGAGTGCAGGAACCAATTCAGTCTGGCATCATCACTGTATCCCAGGTACTTGGCTTGTCAATGGCACCATTTGGGAACCGTCCTGTCTTTGTCTTCCAACATGGACTCTCTTGCTGCTCACTTAAACCTTCTGAGTCTCAGAAGCCTGAGGACCAGACCTCCGTCATTCCTGCCCTCTCTAGCAATTCTGGCTCTTCTGATGGCCATGTGATTGGAGAGCCTGGTCTCACCCGCTGGACAAGCCCAACCTTCTGCTTTCACTTATTTGACCTGAGCAACTGTTTCCTTCACCAGTCAGGTCTCTGTCTCAGGGCAAATCTTGTGACTTCTGGATCCAACCAAATGAGGAGGATGAGACACCTGACACCCGTGATCTGCTGTGACAAGAGAAGGGGACTCAGTGGGATGCTTCAGAAAGAGCAGGGACTGCTGCTGTTGAATGAATTGCGGTCAATTTCAGGTTATACCATTTACTTGCTATGTGATGTGTTGTAAAGGAGAGTTAATAAGAACAACTGTTTCACAGGGGCTGTTGTGAAAATAAACACAGGAGCAAATAGAGAATGTCTGGCTCAGAGTAGATGCTCATTAGTATCATCTTCTCCTCGGCCCCTGGTGGGTCACACTTACCAGCTAGCTAAGGAGTCTTCACATTTAGAGTCTCTGCATGAGTGACCTTGGCCCCTAGGACTCTTACCCTTCTCTTGCTTTAAGGAAAAAATTTAAAGCCCTGGGAAAGTGTGAAGGGTTTTTAAATTACCATCTAAAACCACCATATTCCCATCAGTCAACATCAGGCTGAACCCAGAAGTGCTGCCTACAGCTCTCTCCCCAGACCTGGTGAAAGCCGGTGTCCTGACCTCCTCACTGACCAAGGGGGCGCTGCAGCTCCGCAAAATAAGTCTACCTCCTGAGCAGAGCCCAGGTGTCCTGTGCAGCCCCGCTTCTCCAGGCTGCTGCCCATCTGCTTTATCTGACCTTGACCTCTTAATTTAGGGTGTCCAAATTTAGCAAATAAAAATGCAGGGTATATATTTAAATTGCCGACAAACAACAAATACTTATTTCATGTAAGTATGTCCCAATAATATTCATTGTTTATCTGAAATTCACATTTAACTGGGTGCCTTGCATTTTACCTGGCAATATTCAGCTTTGCTTATTTCATTCTCTGATGTGGCTTCCTAACTACCCCCTCCCTTGCTCCTCCACCCCCACTACCATCTCTCTCTCTCTCTATCACACACACACATATGCACAAACACACACACACATGCACACAGACACGCACACTTTCTTAATCCAAGCAGAGCCATGGACAGAGCTCAGTACAATTAATCCTCTCCCCACCCTCATCTGTCTGCTTCAGTCAGGAATTTCTAACCACAGTTCTGTTCTTACTTGTTTATCCCACTGCCAGCCTCAGTTTCACACGTCTGATCATTTACACTGAGTATTAGCCTGGCCCAGGCCCATAACAAACCATGCCCTTGGCTTCATACCAGCAGTTTCTGTAGCCAAAATGGGCACTGTTTTTGCTTATGCACTGAAATGTAAGAGTAATAACTTAGCCCTTTCCATTCCAAGTCCCTGTTTGCATCTCCCTCTAAAAGAGCGGTTACCCAGTAAGCAAGGAGTCGTCCATCATCTTGCGTTGTTTCATTTTCCCCCTCATTTCTAGGCACCAGAAAACTTCTCTGGCCCTCACTTTCTGTCTCTGCTGAACTCTTTGTACTCCTTTCTTAAGGTGTTTCTGTTGTTTTGGCTTGTTTCCATGAGTCCACACTCTGGAGTGCCTCACAGAGGTGAGAATAAGGAGGGGCAGACTGTATTTGGAATTCTCAAGTTTGAGAATTGGTAAGCCTTGGATCCGGAGAAGGCAATGACACCCCACTCCAGTACTCTTCCCTGAAAAGTCCCATGGATGGAGGAGCCTGGTGGGCTGCAGTCCACGGGGTCGCTAAGAGTCTGACATGACTGAGTGACTTCACTTTCACTTTTCACTTTCATGCATTGGAGGAGGAAATGGCAACCCATTCCAGTGTTCTTGCCGGAGAATCCCAGGGACGGGGGAGCATGGTGGGCTGCCATCTATGGGGTCGCACAGAGTCGGACATGACTAAAGCGACTTAGCAGCAGCAGCAGCAGCAAGTTTTGGATCTCGGACCAGAAGAATGCTGAAGTCTGTTCCTGTATCTGTTAGTGTATTCTTTCATTTAACTTCATGATTTCCAGAAGCCATAGATTTCCATCTGAGACTAGAAGAGCTACAGTTCAAATTGTCAGAGATCCCCAAAGCACCAAACAAGCCCCAGGCCCTATGACCTCATGATTCTGAAGGGAAAGACTGAGAAAAGATCAGAGAATCTGAGCCAGTGCAGCCTGCCAGATGTCAGAGAGAAAGAAACACCTGCTTGAACCACATTGAAGACGAAACAAAACAGTGCTCAAATTAGAGAAAGGAGGGAAACCCTTTGTCACCACACAGGAAATGTTTGGCAACTGAATGAACTTTTGCATCAAGCTCATTTCAGTGAGGGTTACAAATATACACATCAAAAGATTTTTTTTTTTCAGAGAGCCCAAGAGAAAGCAGATGTTAATTAGAATGCAACTGTAGCAAGGCAGGCTGAATTTTGTTTGTCCTGCTGTTGCCTTATTAGTTCATCACATCCACTTAGTCAGCACTGCAACCTGTGCAGAAAAGACTGCAAATAGTCTGGTCTATGGAAGCCATGATCAGAGTGTGGTCCTGAGCCACGGGCATTGGCACCACAGAGCAACCTGCTAGAAATGCAGTTTCTGGGGTGCCCCACCAGGCCTGCTGAACTCGAGCCCTGACCTCGAGGGGTTTCTGGTGTAGAGCAGCCACTCACACCGCCTCCATGGTTCATGGTGATTTCTCAGAAGAGCTTATCCTCTCTAAGGCTTTTGGACAAAAGAAATGGCTAGTAGATTGGTTTTGTGGAACCTGGCTTGGTCCCTTCCAAGTTAGACGTTGCTTGCATTAATATCAAAGTCCACGTGGTGTTATTTCCAGATATAGAGAGTTATTTAGTCACCCACAAATAACAAAAGCATTGTTTTTTTACTCCCTCTTGTGTGGAGTTTTTGGAGAGAGGGAACCAGGCTAGAGAGGGAGAGACCCAGATTCCTGTCAGTTGATATGGAGCAACAGTAAAAGAAAACAGGTCTCATGGTGGTTGCTGAACTGCCTTTGTGTATTTCCCTGACCTTCAGCACAACTGACGTACCTGTCAGTTTACTTAAGAAAAGCAAAAGGGAGACAGTGGAAGAACACCTGTGCTGTTCACAAGTTTTTAAAACATTTATACTCCCCACTTGATGGCAAAAGAACTCTAGGTTTCTCCTGAGATGGATTGACATTCAATGTAAATTTGATTAAGTGCATACGACTTCTACGCCATCTACTTTTCCCCTACATACTTCACTATAATATTTCTGGAACACTCTTTACATTAGAAAAAAGACTTGAATTATGATTTTTTCAAAGACCCTTTTTTCAATTAGTGAAAATCAAACACGTTTGAATGAGATTTAAGCTGGCATTCTAGAATGTCTAAATGTCTCTGTTTTCACAGTGGGAGACTTGTGGCTTTGGTCTCTGCCTCAGAGATAGAGAAGTGAGGGTGAGGTTACTATGCTTGAGATCTGGTGCATGACTCATTGCCCCTGACTTGAGCCCCATCTCAGCACATACAGTTTCAATATAGATGATGTTTGCCCTGTTATATGGCTCTTAATTAGAAGCCCATACATTAAAAAATTTTTTTCTTGGGGTATAGTTGTTTTGCTGCATTGTGTTAGTTTCTGGTATATAGCAAGGTGAATCAGCTGTGCATACATACATCCCCTCTTTTTTGGATTTCCTTCCCATTTATGTCACCAGAGGCACTGAGTAGAGTCCCCTGTAATACAGTAGGTTCTTCTTAATTATCTATTTTATATATAGTAGTTTGTATATGTCAATCCCAATCTCCCAATTCATCCCACCCCCTCCTCTCCCCTCTTGGTGTCCATACATTTGTTCTCTACATCTGTGTCTCTATTTCTGCTTTGCCAGTAAGATCATCTATACCATTTTTCTAGAGTCCATATGTATGCATTGTCCTGTGCTTAGTCACTCAGTTGTGTCCAACTCTTTTCAACACCATGGACTGTACCCTGCCAGGCTCCTCTGTCCATGGGATTCTCCAGGCAAGAATACTGGAGTGGGTGGCCATGCCCTCCTCCAGGGGATCTTCCCAACTCAGACCTCCTGCATTGCAGGTGGATTCTTTACCGTCTGAGCCACCAGGCAAACCCATATATAGTATATGATATTTGATTTTCTCTTTTTGGCTTCTCTCTGTATGACAGACTCTAGGTCCATCCACATCTCTACAAATGACCTAGTTTTGCTCCTTTTCATGGCTGAGTAATTTTCCATTTATATATGCACCACATCTTCTTTATCCATTCCTCTGTTGATGGACATCTAGGTTGAGAAGCCCATACATTTTTAAGCCTTGGGCAACAGTATAGATCTTAAGCAACAATTCTTGGTAGGGCCTGACAATGAATGAGTCATATCATACTCTATGGCCTTCCCAAATATAACTTTGCATTAAAGTATGCTCTCAAGTTCCTAAACCTAAGTACATTTATCAAATACTAAATACACACACAATGATCCCTGAGATTTAGGGTTTTGTCAGTGAAATTGGTAAGATTTTGGTTTTCTGCTTTATACTTACTCTTGTGTCAGAATGTAGGTTCAATCCCTGCATTCTGATCCAAGATCTCCTGGAGAGAGAAATGGCTACCCACTCCAGTGTTGTTGCCTGAAAAATCCCATGGACAGACCTGGCGGGCTACAGTCCATGGAGTCTCAAAGAGTCAGACACGACTAAGAGAGACTAAGCATGTTGTCAGAAGAAAAAAAAAATAGCTTTAATTTTAAAATAATAAAAGTATTTGGCTTCAAAGTAACTTCCCCCAAATTTTTATTAATTTCTGAAATGTTTTTAGCATATGTCCACAAATTCTTTGATATTCCTCCTTCCTCCACCCCCAGTGTGAACTGGAATTAATGTCTGTCTTCAAAGAAATAAAGTAGGGAAAAGGAAGGACAGTAACTTTACCATGGTGAGTCCTGGAAGGAACCCCCTTAACCAAGCCACAGTGAGCATCACCAGTAAAAAGTCATGACGACGCCATGGTGGAAATTTCATTTCACCTCAGTTGCATTCTTCCCTGAAATCCAGAACCCCGGTCTAAACATGATAAAACGTCAGACCACACAAAATACCTGAACAGCAGTCTTCAAAACTACCAAGGTTGTAGAAAATAAGAAAAGACTGAGAAAATACCACAGGCTGGAAAAGACTGGACAACTGAATGCAATGCTGCATCCTGAACAGGATCCTGGAACAGATAAAGGACATTAATGGAAACAGCAGTGGAATGTGAATAAAATCTGACCAGATGTGAATTTCTGTGCTTTGAAAATGTATACTCTCATTTTCATTTCATACATGAAAATGTATACAGAACTCTCTGTACTGTCCTTACATCACAAATGATTTCAAAATAAAAAGTTAAAAATATAATGAAGGCTAGGGGCATTTATAAAAACACCATGCCAACCACAACTCATGTCTCTAGGCAGCTATTATGTAAGGGCATCGCAGTCCGTCCTTACAGACACAAGAGCTCTCAAAACTTCAAGTATCATTTTTGACCATCTCCCCCTGGAACATCACGTCCCAGGAAGACGTGAAATCGCCCTCTGCTTAAGTAACAGAGGCGCTGGAACAGGAACTCTGCTCTCAGCATTCTCGGCCTGGCTCCATTGTTGAGCACCCCCTCTCACTGACCATCCCGCTGTGGCATTCACTGCACCTTTCTGGAGGCTTCCCTAGAAAAGAAAAGGTGCATCTGAATATTCAGCCATTTTACCTCTTCCAAGCAAACTCAACCAGACAATCTGCTTAATTCTCCGGTTGTCATAAACACATGACAAGGACATTTTAA
>NW_011495072.1:13106329-13130281 GCF_000754665.1 Bison bison bison | reverse complement strand
ATGAAAAGAGCTCTTTTACCTCTGAGGGTTTATGTTCCATTATTTCATTGGCATTGATTTCCTTGCCACAGAGCCCAGCTTATTTCAAACGCATGAAATCTGTCCTCACTACACATTGCCACTGGAGTTTATTTCCTATCCTCGTTCCCAGGCATAGCTTCTCTTTTTTGAAAAACAAAGGATCCTGCCAGTACAGCAACCTTGCTCACAACCTATTTCAGGATGACATCTGACCCGGGAGGTTTGCATTTTAGCTCAGCTCTTGCTTGTACTGTCATCACACAAGATTCCCCTCTGAGCAGAATCCCATCCCTCCCCCTGTGAATTGCAGAGGGTGTCATTGAATAGACAAAATCCGCAGCGATGGACACCCAGTGCAGGGCACTTGGGCTTTGGAAACCCCCGGCACTTCATCTTCATGATCATTTGCAAATATTCACCGAGTAGACTCTGATGAGGAGGTGGTGAAAACATAGAACCAAACAAAGGAGAACCTGTTCCATACATTTGGCCATGAATGCTTACTATGTTTCTGAAGCAGGTCAGGAAGAGAGGGAAAGAGTGAGGGGAGATTAATCATGTATTTGATTCCCTAGTCTCTAGCGATTGGAAAGCTATGGGGAAGAAAAAGGATCTGACCCTAAAAAACTGAACCCACAGGAACCTGGTGGATACACACGTGCTCCAAGGAGCTCTGACTTTTTTTTTTTTTTTTGGTGGAGACATTAGGATATGCTCAGAAACAGGACTCCTGAGTCATTGTGAGCTAGCCTGGGAGACGAGATCTTTGCTGACAACGTCCATTGAGCCATGTACAGCTATTGAACTCCATGTCTCCAACTCAGCAAGATAGTGCCTATGATTATATAAGATGGAAACTCATTTGCTGCAAAAACAAAACAAGAACAAAACCATATTTATCTTACTTGCTTGCATGCTTAGTTTACAAATAACATTTCAACATTTCAATTATGGTGTTTTTTTTTTTTAATTCCAAGTCAACTCTTTGTTTGCTCAAGTACTCTTCTAGGAGTTGTTCATATATGATCATTTTTTACAAAATTATAATGATAGCATAAACAGATTTTTGAATTTTGTTGTTTAGTTTTAAATGACAGCATTTTTCTAACCTGCTATAAAATATCCATAATTACCGTTTTTAGTAAATGTATAATATTCTATTTTGCTGGTATACTGTAATTTATTTAACTAGCCCTTCTTGTTTGGTATGAAATGTTTTCCAATATTTTGCTATTGTAAACCAGAATTCAATGCATGTGGCTTTTCTCTTTTTTCTGGATAATTTATTTAGGATAATGTCCCAGAGGTTGAATTTAGATGTTAAGGGATACCTTTTAACTTTCATTTTTATAACTCATAAGTAATTTAAGTTGCTCAGTCATGTCCGACTCTTTGCGACCCCATGGACTGCACAATCCATGGAATTTTCCGGGCCAGAATACTGGAGTGGGTAGCTTTTCCCTTCTTCAGAGGATCTTCCCAACTCAGGGATTGAACCCAGGTCTCCTGCATTACAGGCAGATTCTTTATCAGCTGAGCCACAGGGTAAGCCCAATTTCCCAGAGGTATTACTTATATGTTTCTTTGTCTAAATAAATGAGTCAAGAAGTCTGGAGATAAAAGTGGAGTAGGTAGGCAGCCATGTTTCTGTTGAGCACCAGAGACATCTCCATTTGGCTGTTTCATCAATATTTTAAATTCAACATTTCCACAACTGCAGTTGTCCAATTCCTCCCACCTCCCCAGACGTGCTCCTCCTCCAGTGAACCCCAGCCCCGTGAAGAGCATCACCATCCGGCCACTGCTGAAGCCAGAAGCCGACAAGCCATGCTTGGCTCCTTCTTTTCGGTCACCTCTCCCTCCATCTAATCACTCATGAAGTGCTGTGGGTTCTGTCTCCTGGGAATCCCCTGAACCTGGTCATTTCTTTAAATATCCACATATACTGTTCTAGTCCAAGCTCCTGCTGTCTCTCACCTGGACCACTGCACTAGCCAAGTAACTAGACCCCGTACCTCTGGTCTTCTACCCTTTGACTCATTCTCATTCTTGTTGCACACAGGCAGATCTTTCTGAAGTATTTCATTCTTGTGCTTAGAATTGTTTTCCCATTTTCCTGTGTATGGTTTTAAACCCCTCATCTGGATTACCAGGGTATGTAGGCTCCGACCCCTTTCAGCCTCTCCAGTTTCATCATGAGTCATTCTCTTCTTGTTTCCTCTACACCAGCCATTCTTGTCTTATTTCTGTTCCTGAAATGTCCCTTATTCCTTCTTGCCCTGGGGCTTACACACATACCTTTCTCAACTTCTGGCCCCCAGCTCCTAATCCTCCTAAATTCTGCCCACCGTTTGTATCACATCTCAAACGTGTCTTCCTCAGGGAGGGCCCTGGCATCAATCACTCCCACCACCAGGACTGTCATACTGAAGCAATGTTCTCTTGTAACACTCTACTCCTCTCCTCCCACCGTGTTAATCTCACCTGTTCAGTTATCAAACATCTGTCTCCTCCCCCAGTTTGTTAGCTCCACGAAGGCGAGAACTGGTTCTTATCTTGGTCACCACCGCATCCTCAGTGTTCAGCAGGCATTTGAGGCATAGTAGGACTCAGAATGGAGAAGGCAATGGCACCTCACTCCAGTACTCTTGGCTGAAAAATCCCATGGACGCAGGAGCCTTGTAGGCTTCAGTCCATATGGTCAGGAAGAGTCAGACACGACTGAGCGACTTCACTTTCACTTTTCACTTTCATGTATTGGAGAAGGAAATGGCAACCCACTCCTGTGTTCCTGCCTGGAGAATCCCAGGGATGGGGGAGCCTGGTGGGCTGCTGTCTATGGGGTCACACAGAGTCGGACACGACTGAAGTGACTTAGCAGCAGCAGCAGCAGCAGGCACTCAGTATATATTTGTTCAATGAATGAACAAATGAATGGATAGCCTAACCATATTCTCAGGCCCTGTTTTAAGATATTTCCCATCACGTTAAACAGGATGTTCCAAGAATCCCACTCCTAAGGATATTGCTTATGATTCACACCTATGCATTTTATACTAAATGTGCACTAAGCTGTAAGAGGAATATTTTTTATTTTTCTTCTTGCAAGTGGATAGATTATTCATACACCAGCAGACCAGTAACTAGAGGTAAGGCTAATCCTACATATTTTTTCCTCTACCCTGCTTCTCAGACTTGTCTTTTTGGAGAGGAGTGATAAAGCAGATGGATTTAGTTTTTATGTCAGTCATCATCAGCTGAGTGCAGGCTTTCTGTGTGAAAGGAAAGGCTAGCATTAAATTGATTGATGGTTCATTTTTTCCTATTTGCTCCTTGGCCGTTGGAGTGACACCAGGAGGGCTGTCTTGTTAGAGGTGTGTGAGACAATGGCTCTGACAAAGGCCGTTACACACACAGAATTCATTGCTTGTAATTGACCCCTGGAAATGAGCATGTTCACACATCGTCACTTGCATGTTGAGCTGCTTGGGAAAATCTATCCTGCACTTATCCAAGGGCTATAAGAAATTAATATTAGCATGTAATCTCACAAGGAATGTTTGGAATTGTATTTCTCTAACAAATGGGAGATGACAACTAATTAGTGTGAGTGTTAATAATTTTACCTTTGAGTTGTCTTCATTTCTGGCCACACACCAGGTGTGCAAGATATGAAAATATGTGATTTCCATGCACTGCCGGGGTTGTGGGCGGCACAGGTGTTGTGTCCTTGCAGTCTTCAGCCTTAGAGCCTATTGCTGTTATCACTTCCCTTATTAAAACATCCATGCTTTCTGCCCTAGAAGGTGAAGCTCCAGGCAGAAAGAAAGAATTCACCAAGAGGACCCAATATTGTCTACCAGGGTTTATGTCCCCTCTGGGACTTGCTCACAGAAAATTGCCCTGCCACCAGCCTGCCACCGGAAGTGGCTGCACCCTCTTGAATGCTCCTGCACCAGTGGGAACAAAATCTCCTGCCTGTGGCTGTCCTTAGCACAGCTAGGCCTGGCTGGGCCTGTCCAAAAAAAAAATTTTTTTTTAAGTACAAAAGGAGCACACAGGAGGGATAAACAACGAAAAGCAAGAATGATAAAATGTCCTGCTTAGAAAGTACAGATTTCTGAGCCTATCTTGGCCACCTTGCTCTGGAGGCTCAAGGGCCCTTCTCTTTCTGTCATTTTCTCCTAAGGATGATATTGTGCTTTCACCTGAAAAGGGAGCGGTGCGCCTGACTTCCTGGCTTCTCAGAAGCAGTGTCCCTAGCTAGAGATGAGCCTCCGTCCACAGTCTGAGTTCTCCCTTTGTTCCTCCCTTGCAGACAATGTCAACCATCTCATCTTTCTCCTTCCAGCAGGAAATGTGAGTATATGAATAAGACCAACCATTTTTTTGGGATTCTGTTTCTGGGCCAGCATCATGATTAGTTTCTCAGGGTGAGAGGCAGGGGTACAGCAGAGAGGTAACAGGGGAGAGCTTGTTTTGTGACTTACAGGAAAGTGAAAATTCGCAAGACATGTGGTGCAATTCTGTGGGAGTCATTAGTAACCAGGTCTCGTGTTTCTCTCTTCCTCTCCCTTTCCCTCACTTTCTTTTTCTTTCTTCTCTCTTTCTCCCCATCTACCTATCATCAGAACTGCTAGTGGGAATGGATACTGATCCAAATGTGACAGTCAGATCATGCCAAACCTACTGGCCTGCTGGAGGGAAACAGTATAGACCAGCACTGTCCCAATAGGACTCACTGTGATCAGGGAAACGATCTGTATTCAATGACGCTGCCCAAGATGGTAACCACCAGGCTTATGTGGCTACTGAGCGCTTGAAGTGTGTGACCAAGAAAGTAAATTCTAAATTTCATTTCCTTTTAGTGAAACTTAAATAGGCACACATGGCTGGTAGCTAATGTGTTAGTGCAGCTCAAGAGGCTAAATGCGGCAGGGACCCAACGGGAAGTAAGTCCAGCATCTCTGCCACCTAAGTGTAGCCCCACAGCCGCCACCCTGCTTGTCAAGCCGTCTGACCAGTGAGAGAGACCCTTCAGGACCCCCGTGTACATCGTGAGGCCCGCACACCCCCTTGGCGATGTGCTCTCACAGCACTCTGTGGTTTCTCCTCTGGGGCACTTTTCACAGCTGGACTTCAGAAACTCTGTGAGGTTCATTCATTATTTGTTTACTAAATAAGTTTATTTAGTTAATAAATTTAGTTAATAAATTAAGCTTAATTTATTAAGCATCTACACCGACTGTCCCAGGCATGGTTTCAGGCATTGGGAGCACAAAGTGAACACTGCAGGCCAAGTCCCTGCTCTCAGGAGCCTGCTTTCTAATTGGTAGAGTCAGACCGGAAAGAATAAATACATGTATTTACTTATCACTTACTAGATTGCAAGGATTTTATGAGTTTTGTGCCTGGAGCCTGGGATGAAAACCATGTATACATTAGTGACATTACAATATCATTACCTCGGTGTAAAGTGAAAGTGTTAGTTGCTCAGTCATGTCTGACTCTTTGGAACCCTATGGACTGTAGCCCACCAGGCTCCTCCGTCCATGGAATTCTCAAGGCAAGAAATCCGGAGTGCATTGCCATTTCCTTCTCCAGGGCATCTTTCCGACCCAGGGATAGAATCCGGGTCTCCTGCATCACAAGCAGATTCTTTACTGTTTGAGCTACAAAGGAAGCCCCAGTAATCAATAAATATCTGTGGAATAAACGATTTTCAGGTGAGCGCAGGGGCAGGGGGGTCTTTGCACCTTCTAGTCCACCCTCTGTATGCACTGTTGCCTTCACATTGACCTTGCCTCTCAGTCAGATTGTGTGGGCCGTGCCCACCATGTGAGGAGGCTCACGGTGGTTGTTCTGACAGAGGTAGAAAGGCAGAAGTGGACCTGGAGTACCCTTCAGGTACCGAGCCTCTCTGGATCAATTGGCCCTGCACCTGGTTGATTGCACAGTGGGACACTGTCATGAGAAAACAAATGGAGGCACACAGAGGAGGCGGCGTCATGGCTCACGCTGACCACTGAGCTCCCCAGGGAAATGGATGCTGACAGCTCGGGGGAGTAGAGGCCAGGGAAGCAATGTAAGAACTCACTCTGCATTTCTGTAACAACAATGATAGGATGGTTTTCCTGGTGGCTCAGTGGTAAAGCATCCGCATGCAGTGCAGGAGCCACAGGAGACATGGGTTTGCTCCCTGGGTTAGGATCCCCTGGAGTAGAGCATGGCAACCTACTCCGGTATTCTTGCCTGGGAAGTCCCATGGACAGAGGAGCCTGGAGGGCTACAGTCCAGGGGGTCACAAAAGAGTTGAATATGACTTGGTGATTAAACAACCAACCCTATCCAGCCATGAGGAAAAAGGTCAGGTATGTTCCTGCCTCCCATTCCCTCTTGTCTTCCTCCCGGGCATGACAACGTCTTCAGCGTGCCTGGGCCTAGAAGGTAATGGGGAGACCTCACATGGGGGTGAGATCTTTCCATCCTCTGGTTCAGGAAGGATGGGGGGGGGGCACCCTTTTCCCAGGAGCCTGAGGCAAGCACAAGATTGAGAAGGCAGAGCTGTAGTTACCCTGCCTGGCCTGTCCCTCCTCCAGGAAGAACAAGGTGTTGTGGGTTCCGCTCCTGCTTCACTTCCACCCTGACTCTGTCGGCAGCTGTCCACTGGCAGAAGGATCAGTTCCAGAGGCCAGGCCCAAGGCCACAGGTGACTGTAGAGTGCAGTGATGCATGGTGATTAAACAACAGATTTCAGGGCCATCCCCAACCTGCAAGGGATCCATGAGTTTACTAGTTATCTGGAGATCATAATGACCCCAAGAGGTCTGCGCAAATGACCCTCTCTCTGCCACCCCACTCCCAACCAGAAGCAACCAGAGAGTAAGACACGACTTCCCATGGGACAAAGGTGAATTTGAGACATGCAAGACCAGACAGACCCTGGGAAGTGCCCTCATCACTCAGCACAGGGCTTGTCCTTCAGCCCAAGCTTGGCCCCTGGACTGAGAAGTTCCCAGGCTGCAGTGCAGGGAGGAGGGCGAGGGGATGCTGAGATGGAAGGGAGGCTGGAGTGTTGAAGAGGAGCCAACAATGGAGGTGCCTGGATGCCCTGCGGGGAGAGTCTCCCTAGAGCCTTGTGGATCTCAAAGAAAACCCGGCAAAAAGCAGTGTTTAAAGCTCCCCTTTCTCCTAAGTTTTCACCTACCCTGTAGCTCTCATGGACCCCCACCTTTCCCCTGCCCCATGGCCTCACTGCACCCTGCCATGTGGCCTCCAATCCTCTCCTGTGCTTTGCACCTACTGCCCAGCTGAGTGATTATCAACAGCTTTAGGGTCCCCAAAGGGAGGCTCATCTTCCATTTTATCTCTGTTTCTAGAACCTGCTGCATCATCATGGTGGAGGCCCAGAGCTGGTACCCACACCTGGGGAAGCAGACCAGGTGGAAAGGAAGAGGATGCTGAGGATGGATTGTGGAGCATCCTTCTCTCTTGCTGGAGCCCCACCACCTCAGTTCTCACCATGTGCCCTCTTGTGGGTGCTGAAACAAGGATGAAGATGGAGTGTGGTGGAAGACACACCCCTTCTCTGTGGGCTGCACAGTCATGGATGGCCTCCTCTCAACCCAGATCCTGGACCCCCTTAGCCTCCGACCTTCAGACATCCGATGAGTCCCTGACTTTAAGACCTGCAGGGTGATGCTCCTCCCTGTGGAAGAAAGGGTCCAAGGAGGAGCTGGGAGGAGATAGAAACTCAGTTCAACTGGGTGTCAAGGTCAGGGACCCCACCTCTCCTCATATTAAAGAGGAGACTCTGTAAGCAGAGGAGGGAAGCCAGCCAAGTGACCCTTGAGTGGAAATCAGAACAGAAATCTTTTGCCACACAATCCCCATGGGAAATATGACAAAATTAGTAACGAGAATGAGGTCTCCCTCAGAGGATATGAGAATCACTGACTTGAAAATAACCGCAAGGGCATCTAGTCCAGCTGCCACCAGCTGCCTGAAGTTTTCCAATAGATTTTTGGACAAGCAGGCATCAAGCCTCACACAGCAGCTCAGTGCTTTGATTTCCAGCAGAGACCCTCGGTGAGTCAAGATTCCTTTACTCTGGGCTATGTATTTGGCTGCTTTAGTGAACTAGCCTTAAAACATTCCCCAGGACAGGTCATTCTTTTGTTGTTATGGGCTTTTATTCCTGTGAAAGCTCTGAGATCATGATTTCAGAACTGGAAGGAACCTAGTCATTTAATCCAGCCTCCTCATTTGACTTATGAAAACTAAAAGGAGCCTTGAGCCTTGGGCTAGAATTCAGACAGCATCCCCACTGTTGTCCCCCAGCACATCCTCTGAGGTTGCAGCCTCTAGCCCTAGGACCCTCGTGGCAGGACTCAGTAGACTCCTTGTCTTCTGTTACCTGATCCCCTGCAGCCCTGGTCGTGCTGACGCTTCCCTTGTCTTCAAAACCCTCCTCTCTTGGTCTTTGCATCAGCCTTCTTGGTGTCCACTCACCTTTTCAGTCTTCTCAGTTGGACGTTTCTCTACCTGCCCTGTAAATAAATGCAGGTATTCCCTACAGCACGCACTGCGCCCAGCTCTCTCACTCCGAATATTCTGTTAGTTACAATCACCTCCTGCGTATGGATAATTTACCAATATCCATCTTCAACCCACAGCTCTCTCCCCAGCTAGTACTTTATACTCTATAGCTAAAGATCCAGCTATTGACTGATCATCTCCTTGTCAGTGTCTCATAAGCATCTCCACTCAGTATGTTAAAGAATGAATGTAATTCACTATCTGCTCCCTCCAACCCTGTTCCACTCCTGCATTCCCCACCTCCCCAAAACATCCCTCTATCATAATACTCAAACCCAGGAGTTATTCTAGACTCCTTTATTTCCCTTAACTCCTTCCTCCAGTCTGTGCCTACCAGGAAGAAATGATGGAAGGAGTATAGCAAACAATCGCACCAGGATTGAGGAAGGTGGCCTTGCCTCCCAAACTCAAGGGATGTCAAGAATGAAACAAAGAGCAGACTCCTGGTAAGATCAGCAGACACACCTGTGCCCATCATGAGTGGGACAGCCATGGCTTCAGTCTATCCTTAGATGCTTTCCAAAATTCACCTCATTAACATAAACCCAGGTATGAGGTAAAGGGGCTTGTTATGAATAACAGGACATCTGTTTCACTTATATGGCTCTGAAGAGACTTCAGGAACTGAAGACAAGAAATCAAATATTACAACAAAAGATGCTCCCATTCCCCTTACTGCTCAGAAAGTTCCAGAGGTTTTGGAAGCTGTGAGCCAGGTACCATGGAACCAGTATCTATGAGAAATACATTTTGGTCATCTGAATGACCAAATATATATTTTTATAAATCACAATATCTCAAGCTGCTGAGTCTATGCAGCCACTCCCTGATCACTGCCTCCTCCAAACATTTTTCAGCCACTTAAGGTTTATTCACTTTAAAAATAATGTGCTCATATGGGCAGCTTTGCTGCAATACCTGTGCCTTTCACAGCTATTATGCATTCTTATCTACCTTCGGCTTCTATGTCCTCACCTTCCCTTCTCTCATCACTGCTTTATTTATCTTAGGCTTCCTGAAACTGCTCTCACCAGTGGCCTCCATGCTCCTAATTAATTCCAGTGTATACTTTTAGCCCCTGCCTTGCTTGATCTCTTAATAATAGTTGGCACAGCTGGCCATACCCTCCTCTGTACCCTTGGCCTGCTTGACACAATGATTTTTCTCCTAACTTCATGGTAGGCTCTTTTGCCTACGTGACTGAGGCCTTGAAACACTGGAGTCAGGTGGCATTCTGCCCCAGCCCTCCTTCCTTATTCATCCTCAAGTCTTTCCTTGTGACCCCATCCACCCAGGGACTTGGATCACCATCTGTCTGTAAACTAATGGCTCTTTAATCTGTGGCACCTGCTCAGACTTGCTCCTAAGCAGAACTATCACCACGGGGATGTTGCCTGTGTATACGTGACACTCAGCGTGTCAGACGCTGACTCAGAGCCTGCTCCCTGTTCTCACCCTCACCATCACATCACTCAGCATCCCAAACCCCACTTATTCCAACAAGCCTCCCAGAAATGGCATACACCGGCTGTTCAAGGCAGACACTGAAGTTCATTTTTTACCCCTCTCACTTCCTAACCACCCAAATCCTATGCAAACAGGCTCTAAATTCATGTCCTTCCTTCTAATGCGGGCTGCCCCAGGCTGTGACCATCATTTCTCAGCGGCACTCCAGAACACACCTCTCATCACATCTCCCTGTGTCCACTCTTGGCCCCTTTCAATCCATCCTCACACTGCAGCCAGAGAGGACTTTACAAAATGCAGTCAAGTCACCAAGGGGCTGGGTCACTTGACTGCATAAAAGCCTTCAATGGTTCCCATGGTTCAGATAATGCTCCAAACCTCAACATGGCTTGATTTCTGTCCCACAATGGCACTTCTCAGACCCAACTCGCCAGCTTAATTAAACATTTTCACTTCTTCAAGTGCTTCAGCTCTTTCTAGTGTCTAATTAATTAATTTATATACATTGGCCATTAGACTTAAAGATCCACAAGGTCATGAGTCTGTCTGTTTTGTTCACCACAATATATGTAGCAATAAGCACAGTGCCTGACACCTATTTGGGAAAATATATGATTTGTTCATTCAGAAAATAGTCTTTAAGTGCCTAATGTGTGTCAAGTTTTATTATTGGTTCTTTGTGATATGGAAATAATATTTTTTTAAAAAGGGACAAAGTTCCTTGCCCTTAAGGAGTGTATATTCTAGAACAGAGAGACAGAATAAACACAGTGAGAAAAGTATATATCTGATGGTGATCAATGCCATAGGAAAAAAAAATATGTGGGGAAGGAGGAGGGAAAGAGAAAGAAAAGAAGAGACAGGAAACGAAAGAAAGGAGAGAGGGGTGGGGAGGGAGGGGGAAAACCAAGTAGGTATTTGGAGGACGAATGCTGCAGCAATGGGAGCAGGCAAGTTCAAATGTCCTGGATGGGCGTACACCTTAAGAGTTCATTGGCCAAAAAGAAGGTCTGTGTGGCTGGAGTGGGAAGAGCCAGAGGAGAGCAGTGAAAGATGAGTGCAGAGACACAAGAGACTCCATCACACAGGGCTGGACAGCCTGAGGGAGCTCCATGAAGGTACCTAACGTGGAGCCACTGGGGTACCTTCAGTGAAAGTAAAAGTGAAGTCGCTCAGTCATGTCCGACTCTTTGGGACCCCATGGACTATAGCCCACCGGGCTCCTCCATCCATGGAATTTTCCAGGCAAGAGTACTGGAATGGGTTGCCATTTCCTTCTCCAGGGGATCTTCCTGACCCAGGGATTGAACCTGGGTCTCCCACATTGCAGGCAAACACGTTACCATCTGAGCCACCAGGGAAGTACCTTCAGTAGAGGAGCACTAAGGTGGGACAGGGCTTCCAGCAGTCTTACTCAAGATGCTATGTTGGTAATAGACTGAATGGGAGTAAAGATGGGAGCAAGAGTGCCAGGGAGGAGACTCCTGACACCATCCGGATGATAAACTATGACAGCTCCAACCAGGGTGGTAGCAGAGAGGCTGAATGCCATACAGATTTTGAAGACAGAATTGACAAGGTTTACTAATGAGTGGATGTTGCATATGAGGGGAAGAGGAATCAAGAATGATTCTCATGGGTTTTGGCTTGAGCAAATGAAAAGGTAGGATGGCCACTAAGATGGGGAAGACTGTGGAAGTTGTAGGTTTGAACATATTAATTTTAAGCAACCTATTAGACAATTGAGACATTTTGTGCTGATCAGAGTTACATTTTTTTTTTAATTAAAATATCACTTGTCAAAATGCCTCATACCTTTTAGCATGAGTCTCATATTTTTCAAGCCCAAGGCTCTGGCCCTATCCCAGACTTTATAGATGTCGTAAAGCTGTTCTAAGGGGATACGTTATTTTGGTACCGTCTGTGATGCCAGATCTCCAGAAGTGCTTCTGTCTAGATATTTACTCTGAGCATCGTTTTAAAAATTTAATAAGCAAAACATTCCTGGGTGTGCAGAAGGACTGGAGCTACTCTTCTCTCTAAAGCTTCCCAAACTCAGAGGTATTAGATGAGGTTTTCTTGGCCAAACCATGTGCCAGGTCCTCTGATAAACCATCTGCTAGGAATCTGTCCTTCCCTCACACTGAGCCAAGCGCTCCAGATGGGGTTGTGAAAGGACGCTAGTCTGGATAACGAAGGCGAAGGGAGAACCATGGGCATGTTTTCAAATCATTGCGCCTGGGCCATCAAGGACATCCTGAGATAATGTCCTTTCAGGCCTTCCTGGAGTGGTCAGATCACTGCTGGCCCAAGGATGGAATATTTAAGCCCAGCAAGCCCCTAAAAGAGCCTCTGTGGGTAAATTGGGGGCAGGTGTTGCCCCCGTGAGTAAAGTGAAAAAAAAAGAAGAAAAGATCACAGAACTCCAACCTGCTGAAAGACAAACATTTTACTGCAAATCTACAATATTAAATGACTAGAGAGAACTTTCTTTTCTTAAAATAACTTGCTTGCTAAGGAAAAAGATGTGCACAGTTCTCAAACTCAAAAGTGCATCCAAGGAAAAAAGCCAAGTTCTATAGACAGTGCATAATCCACCTGCAGCCTCTTGTGACAGGCCTTCGGCGATTAAAATTTTCGTGTCTCTATTTGGAATGGATTTTCCCATCTCAAAGAACTCAAGCAGCAAGGGGTCCAGCTGAATTCCTAGGGTGGTTCTAGACAGTGCCTCTTTTGCTATTCTCATATCGAATGGAGGAACAGGAGGAACCTGATGACCGATTTAAGTGTGTGTATTCAGTGGCTCAGTAGTGTCCAACTCCTTGCAACCCCATGGACTGTAACCCACCAGGCTCCTCTGTCCATGGGATTTCCCAGGCAAGAATACTGGAGCAGGTTCCCATTTCCTTTGCCAGAGGATCTTCCTGACCCAGGGATTGAACTCACGTCTTCTATGTCTTCTGCTTGGCAGGCAGATTCTTTACTGCTGAGCCACCAGGGAAGCCCGCCCAGTGTAGGAGTGGCCATCGAATGACAAGCCTGGTTTCTCTAAGAATTAGTTCCCAAGACTGATTAGCAACAAGATTTCCAAACCCTTCAGGGGAAAAGGCAACAGCAATGAAATGAGGATAAAGCTCTTCAAATGTTCAAATGATAACATGCATTTGAACATTTAGGATCACTATAAGTTTACTGTTTAAAACTTCTTTCATTTAGAATAGTTAAGTAATGCACTGGGTAAATAAGAATAGCTGGAGTGATTTTTATTAGTAAATGTATCAAATAACATGATACTCTCTTCTACTTAAATCTCAAAAATCAGTGTAAATAGTTCAGGTAGATTCTGTTTTCATCAGTATCTAGGAGTTCAAGTGGGGAGCCCTCTAGAGCAATGCATGAGAATATCAGAGGGAGTAGTTACTTGTAGAAAACATGCTCGTGTCTCCCAGCCTGGAAACTGATCCACTGCAAGTATAAGGCCCACATCTCTATACCCATAAAGATACCCAGGGGAGCATGGGGATGCTGCAGCTTCACTGGTGCAGATAAATGTTTTGAATGAATCGATGCATATTCACCATGAAGTACATTTGTAAATTTGTCTGTGATGGTAGGTGGCAATGACTCTGTCCTGAAAATCACTCTGGAATCATGCCCACAACACTGACATGCTAATCATGTGTTTTGAGGTCTAACCAGAGAGGCAGCAGGGCATGAGGTTACAGGAGGCTGGGGTCCTGGCTGGGTCACTTGCTAGCTGTGTGACCTTGAGCAAGTGAAGAAAACTTTATGTACCTGATCTATTCACTTATAAAGTGAAGAGTAGTAATTGTATAGCTCTTGGAGGAAAGTAAAGATGGAATGGTTAGTATGTACAGAGCATTTTCTCCAGTTCCCAGCCCATAATAAGGGCTGTATAGTGTTTGCTATCTCAATATCCCTGTCATTGTTGACAGAGATGAGGATTCTATACCGACTCTGGCAAGAAATGGATTAAAAGGATGCAGGCAAACAAGTTGCCAACAGTGTCCCATATCTTCAAATGATGTCACCAGAGGATGCAGGAACCAGGGCAGAACAGGAAGTCACAGCACAGCTTGGGCACTTTTAGACTCTGCTGTGCAGGGGGAATGAACTGGCCGAGCTTCGTGGCTAGAGAACAAAGAGGGAGTCCAGAGGGCTTTTTGTCTTTTACAGAAGCTGAAACATGGCAGTATCATTCTCTCTTCCAGCATCCTCCACCAAAAAAGAAAACAACTCTAAGGATTTGTGGCACCAATGTGTAAAGTGTAGAAAAACATGAAATTCTGAGCTTTTTCTTAATCTGCTGATGTTCAGGACAAACATAACCCATTTAAAGATTTTGCATTTTAATGATCTTAGTAGCTTGAGCCATATAAAATTGCTGATTTGTGGATCAAAGAAGATAAACTATCAGCAGTTTTCATAGGGGTCAGTTCATAATATGCCCAGGACACTGCTATTCTGTGCAGTACACTTTAATTGTTATTTTTTATGCTTTGTACTCAAGGGAAAATTTATTAAAGGGCATGTTTACAAAGATGTGTAAGAAATAAAAACATTTCAGGGCTGACCTTTGGCTACATAAAGATTGAATTTGCATAAAACTTCCAACCATTTTGTCTAGCTAATACCTGAAACTTCTAAAATTGGAACGGACTTTAGGGAATGAAAACCTTTTCTAAACTTTTTTTTTAATGATGAAACTGAGGTCTGGGACTTCCCTGATGGTCCAGTGGTTAAGACTCCATGCTTCCAAAGCAGGGGATGTGGGTTCAGTTCCTGGTTGGGGAACTAAGATCCTGCATGCCTCGTGGCATGGCCAAAAAAGAAAAGGGAGGAAAAAAAGCAGGTATAGAGAGGATTTTCTCTTGTGAGAAAACTGAATCTCTATTGTCTGAGAATTTGTCAGGGTGTGTTCATAAAGAAGCTACATTCATGGTGTGGATAATACAGGTCTGAGCAGATTTGCTCTGACCACCTTCTTCTTAGCCAGGTTCCTGATTCTGGGTATGATAAAGCTTGGGAGAAAAATCCTTCTGTATCTAAGAACTCTCTGACCCCCTAAATCAAGTGACACTGCCAAGTTACAATCAAGTTACAATGTCCAGGAAAGAAATATTAAAAAAGAAGGTGTTGGGGCATCTATCTTGCTTCCATATTAGGTACCTGATGTTACCCCTGCTTTACAGGAAACAGGTTCAGAGAAGATGCCTGCACCCACACTGTCCGTATTCAGTTCAGTTCAGTCGCTCAGTCATGTCTGCATGCGACCCCATGGACCGCAGCACGCCAGGCCTCCTGTCCATCACCAACTCCCGGAGTTTACTCAAACTCATGTCCATTGAGTCCGTGATGCCATCCAGCCATCTCATCCTCTGTCATACTCTTCTCCTCCCGCCTTCAATCTTTCCCAGCATCAGGGTCTTTTCAAATGAGTCAGTTATTCGTATCAGGTGGCCAAAGTATTGGAGTTTCAGCTTCAGCATCAGTCCTTCCAATGAATATTCAGGACTAATTTCCTTTAGGATGGACTGGTTGGATCTCCTTGCAATCCAAGGGACTCTCAGCACCACAGTTCAAAAGCATCAATTCTTCGGCACTCAGCTTTCTTTCTAGTCCAACTCTCACATCCATACATGACTACTGGAAAAACCATAGCCTTGACTAGATGGACTTGTGTTGGCAGAGTAATGTCTATATTAGCTTATAAAGAAGGGGCCACCTTCCTGAGGGCTTCCAAATCTCAACTGAGTGTATCTGATTGGGAGAATGGCCACAGGAGAAACCTGGCCTCAAAGAGTTTTGAGAATGCAGTGAGTATTGAAAATCCACCTCCCGAACTGAAAAAGCACAAAATAGAGATCAAGGCAATCCTTGGAGGAGGCACTGTAGGGAATGCGTTATACGAATTGGTTTTGGCATCTTTTCCTGGCCAATAACTGGCACCCCACTCCAGTACTATTGCCTGGAAAATCCCATGGACGGAGGAGCCTGCTAGGCTGCAGTCCATGGGGTTGCGAAGAGTCGGACACGACTGAGCGACTTCACTTTCACTTTTCACTTTCATGCATTGGAGAAGGAAATGGCAACCCGCTCCAGTGTTCTTGCCTCGAGAATCCCAGGGACGGGGGAGACTGGTGGGCTGCCATCTATGGGGTCGCACTGAGTCGGACACAACTGAAGTGACTTAGCAGCAGCAGCAGCATGGCCAATAACAGGGGCATAGCCCCATGGGCTTAAACCAGCCCTGGTTTATTTCTTCAGTTGACAGTTTGGTCATTTCTTTAAGTACAGTTGAGCCTTGAAACACATGGTTTGAACTACAAGCCCACTTACATGTATATGTATATTTTTTCCCCCAAAAATGCTTCCCTGGATTTCTCTAGTGGTCCAATGGCTAAGAATATGCCTTCCAATGCAGAGAGTGCAGGTTCGATCTTTGGCTGGAGAGCTAAGATCCCACATGCCGAGGAGCAACCAATCCTGCACATTGCAACTACTGAACCCATGCACTCTGGAGCCTGTTTGCCACAACTAAGACCTGACAAAGACAAAAATTTTTAAATACATATACACATGGGTAAATTGGGGGGATATTTGTGACAATTTGAAAAAACTTGCAGACAAACCCTGTGGCCTGAAAATATTGAGAAAATTAAGAAAAAGTTATGTATGTGAATGATATTTAACATAAAATTAATAATGTTAGTTTTCTTACTGTTTCATAACTTTGCTTTCAAAAAATTACACTATATGGTTTGCCTCTCTCATAATTGTGAAACTGAGGGTTAAATCCATTTCATCTGCCCTCCCTAATCATGGAGGATTTACATGTCCTCCTATCGGCACCATAATCTAAGCAATAAGATGTTTTCCTGGGGTTGTTTTGTAGTGATTTGGAGCCAGTTGCGTCTGGTTGGAGCTGAACTGGTTAAGACTGGATAGGACCGCCCACCCTTCAACTGGGCTTGTGCGAGTGACCTTTGCAGGCGCCCCACCTGTAGGCTGGTTACGCCTGCGCAGAATCACCCGTTACTTCACCTTTCTCAAATCATTATCCTTGAATCCCCGGGGCGTCCCACTCCTCAGCCCTCAGTGCTGCTTGATTCCTCCCGCACTCCCTCACCTTCGGAGGAGAGGATTTGTTCTCCCATCTCATGGGTTCACTGCCTTGTGAATAAACCCCCTCTGCTGCAAACCTTGGCATCTGGGCGTTTTTGGCTTGCTGTGCATCGGGCAAGTGGAACCTGGTTCTATAACAATTGAAGAAACTGCGTATCTTCACAGCTAAGTGTTTTTTGTTTAATGTAACATGTTTCTAGTATGATATTATGAGTATGGCTATAATACTGCATTGCCTTAAAAATCTTATAATGATTCATTCATTAGTATATAGGCTAAGCTACCATGAAGCTAATCGTATGAATCATACTAGGCTTCCATAATGCATGTTACCATTTCATCATTATCAATGCATGAATCATTACATCTGTAAATACAAGTTTTTCACGTTATTTTTTTCATTTTTGATGCCTTATGTTAGTAATATATGTAACATTGACTATCTTTTGTATCACAAGACAGTGTTGATGTAGGTACTGACTATCCTTGTGAAGAGGTGACGAATCACAGTACCGATACATAGAATACAGTTCTCATAAATATACTTTCTTATGATTTTCTTAAAACATTTTCTCTAGTTTTATTGTAAGAATATAAGTATATAATACATGTAATATATAAAGTATGTGTTAAGTGTTTTATCAGTAAGATTGCTGGTCAAGAATATAAGTATATAATACATGTAATATATAAAGTATGTGTTAAGTGTTCTATCATCAATAAGATTGTTGGTCAACAATATAAGTATATAATACATGTAATATATAAAGTGTGTGTTAAGTGTTTTATCAGTAAGATTGCTGGTCAAGAATATAAGTATATAATACATGTAATATATAAAGTATGTGTTAAGTGTTTTATCAGTAAGATTGCTGGTCAACAATATGAGTATATAATACATGTAATATATAAAGTATGTTTTAAGTGTTTTATCAGTAAGATTTCTGGTCAACAGACTACCACTAGTTTAGTTTTAAGGGAGTCAATTGACTGTGGGGGGTAGGGGGTTGGGTGAACTAATCCCCACATTGTTCAAGGGAAAACTATGTATGAGAAGGTGCTGGGGTAGATAGGAAGAATACCCTAGCAAAATCGGATATTTTTAGGGGAAATGGGTGCTGGGTAGCCAGCCGACAGATCCCGAGTACTGTAGCGCATGCCACTGTTGGGTACCTATGTTCTGATTTTTCAGTCTTATGAGTTGGCTGTCTCTACCTCTGTACGCATCTGCGATTATTTTCCTGGAACAAATTCTTAATGTTGAGTTGCTGGGTCAAAGTAGACGAACGTTTGATTTGGTCTTGATAAGCTTTCTGGAAGAAAGTTTGTTTCCTGGCAGGCTGTGCCTCCTTACGCTGGGAGCTGCACGTGTTCACACGCGACGTGCAGCTGTGTTTTAAGTTTTGCTAATTTGATAGGTAAACGCCTGTGCTCCTCAGATAACACTTCACAGTGGTGCACTAGTGTGTGTGAGGCCACAGGAAAAAATTGTCACATCTTTGTGCAGCTGCAGTTCTTTTAGATTTACAGAAGCTGTTTTATATTTCTTGATACCTGACACAAAATGAAAAATCCATACAAATTTTACTGATAAAACATGAATCTTCAAAGAAATTTCCTGTTTACAATGGGATGTCCCTATCATCTCCTCCTTCCCAAGAGTCTCCCTAATTCCAGAAATTCACTTTCCTCTGCATTTAGTGACCTTGGTAGAAATCTTGAAATAATTGTCCTTCACTGGGAAATCATGAAATCTTGGTAGAAATCTTGAAATAATTGTCCTTCACTGGGATTCTCTGATTATAGTCATTGATTAAATCTGTGAAGATGCAGATAATGCTGACCCTGAGTATAAAAGTCATATTCAGAGGCAAGAAGTAGAAGAAGGAGCAAATGGAAAGAAGATGCTAAAACCTGACATCTGAGGACAAGTAGTTTCATCAAGGACAAAGAAATTACTCCAGAGGTTTAATGCTAGAACCATAGCCTACCAGTTCTAGAGATAGATAGAATCCAAGGCTCCTGCTTTTTTGCCACAGGAAATCCCAGCCTACAATGGCCAGCAGATGGCAGGGAGATGAAGCCTGCCTACTGCATGTCCCACCACCATAGGGAAACCCTTGTTAAAACAAGCCACAGTCTCTTTGTGATTGTTGAATGGTATTTGGTTAAAATGGTATAAATTGTCTTATTCATTGGAATCATGTGGTATTTGGAATACAGTGATATTCAGTGAAAACTCCAGTGGTAAATGGGGAAAAGGTAGTATCCAGTTAAACTCATTTAAGAATACCAAGTGTCATTGTGAAGGCATTGTTCATGGGTATTGTGTGCTTCAATTATCCTAATGACCAAACAACTGTTTTCTGGTTTATTCTAAATGTAGGAGTCCCCAAACAATTCAATTTTATTTGATGCAATGCAGCTAAATTAAGTCTGTGTCCTTATAGCTCTTAAAGACAAAATACAGACAGACAGACATTCAAGCCAAGTGATTTTCGTCTGAATGAATACTTAACACATCAGGGTTGGCAAGATAGTAACCAATAGAGCTTGACTACATATTACTGAGTGAAGAGCACCCTTTCAGGTATGTTCATGCAGGAATATGTCTCTAATAACATGTAATAGCATAGTGCTTATGTCTGGGATATGATTACTTTTCTCCCCAGTGAACCTGGATTCAATAGTCTATGTGGACGTTCTCTTTGCCTCTGGATCCACTTTTTACCCTGCCCATAGGCAGCAGATCTTTATGGACAGCACTAAACAGAGGCCCTTGACCTCTGGCCTGTGATAGTTTGTGACAGGCCCTGGAAGGGATGGAAGGGTAGAAGACATTGAAGCAAAGGTATTTGTTCCCCAGATCTCTCCATTGGGTGTAGGTTGGCAGTGACTCATCTTAGGCCCTCTCCCCAGCTTCCTCCAGCAGTTCGAGTTCCTGAAACCACTCATTACTCTTGCTCCTTTGAGCCCTATTCTGCATTGCTTCAAGTCCAGAGATGCTTCCCAAAGCTTCAGTGGTATCCTTTAACCCTGCCCTGGGCTCTGTAAACAGTCTCTCCATTAGTCATGTGCCTTATGTTCCTTGCTGGGAGGTGACAAATGCAGCTCTTGTAGATTCTGTCAAGCAGCTTGAAATGTAATTCCATGAAACGCACAGGAAAAGCACTCAATTCCCCCAATCCACCCTCCAAATAGAAATGAGCACTTGACCAACCAAGAATTTATTTGGGTTCTTGAAAATGTTTTTGCTTTCAGAGATGACTCCTTATAAAATGGGTCATCCTGTTCATGACTTGGTGTCCTTTCCAGTTGTACCCCAAGAGATTGATAATTAGCACTGATAACACAAACTTCATCTCTGAGGCCAATGGTATTGCTTTTATTGGAGGAGGTGGGGGGGGGAAGGGAGTGCCTGATAATAAGGGGAAAAAATCTGACATTCAAGAATAAGTGTTAACACACATTCCGTAAAGAACAATTAGTGTCACTACCACTACACTCCTCACTCTGGTGCAATAAAACATTAAATCCTTGACTGTCCTTCTGATGTCTAGTAACTGAACATGAAAAATCCAAAGTTGCTTGAAATTTTTACAACTAAATACATTCCTTGCCTTTCTCGTAATCAGTCTCAAGAAGCAAAGTAAAATGCTTTCAGATCCTTCTCATATGAGAACTTACAGAGCTACTATGAGAACATGTAGATGGTCAGGGCATTAGATATTGGACATAGTGAAAGTTAGTCATGGAGAATTTTAGGTAGTCAATCTGCCAGAGAAGTGGAGTCACTATGAATACCATGAGATAAGAGCGAAGACGAGCTAGAGACACCGTGAAGGGGTATCAGGAGGAACTGTATGTAACCTCCCGGGTTCTCCTGTGCTTGTTCAGCACCATTTATCTAACATGACTTTTTCTGGGAGTAATGGCCACTGTTTTCTTTCTTCTAGACCTCAGGCAAGTTCCTTGGTTGACTATCACTTAGAAGCATTCAGAAAAGGGGATTCTAGGCCATGTGTTTCCCAAATTAGCCAAATCAATAAAGCATAATCCAGCCCAGTTCATTCCTGTTCAACTATACATTCCTCATCAAGCAAATTTAACTTCTAAATAAAGACAGTAGAGAAAATAGAAAAACCATGGTTCTGCCTAACATGGTTAACATGGTACAATTATTTGAAAGTGTTCAACCTCTCCTCCAGAAAGGACATATGCAAAATCTCCTACGCTACTTTATCTGCCTTTTGGTGGCATTCATTCCTCTTCGAACTGAGTCACTCCCACTCTGATAGCCTGTAACTTAAATATTGAGATGTGAGGTTAATTGCTATGAATATATCTTATGTTCGATAGTACAAAAACTAGTTAAATATGTCTGTCATTTATATGAATACATTTATATTAAAGCAACAGATTTATCACTATTTTATTCCTCATTTCTGCAACTTGCCATGTGATTATAACTGGTATTTCTAACTTCATCCACTATTTATTCCCTATTCATATAATTTTTCTTAGCTGGTCATAGTTCCTTGATGGGTTCAGTTCAGTTCATTTCACTCGCTCAGTTGTGTCCGACTCTTTGTGACCCCATGAATCGCAGCACGCCAGGCCTCCCTGTCCATCACCAACTCCTGGAGTTTACCCAAACTCATGTCCATCGAGTCTGTGATACCATCCAGCCATCTGTCGTCCATCCTCTGTCGTCCCCTTCTCCTCCTTCCCCCAATCCCTCCCAGCATCAGGGTCTTTTCCAGTGAGTCAGTTCTTCACATGAGGTGGCCAAAGTATTGGAGTTTCAGCCTCAGCATCAGTCCTTCCAATGAACACCCAGGACTGATCTCCTTTTGGATGGACTGGTTGGATCTCCTTGCAGTCCAAGGGACTCTCAAGAGTCTTCTCCTTGATGGGTAGGAGTCTCTAAACTTTATGCATGAAGGGTTTGAACATTTTATACTGTCCTGATGTAGCTTTTCATTAATTTTTATCACAGGTTATATGAATACTAATACACATCTCAGGGGAGCTCTGGTTCTTTTTTCTTTACCTTATTATTTTGTATTGGGGTATAGCCAATTAACAAACAAGGCTGTGATAGTTTCAAGTGAACATAGAAAGGATTCAGCCATAGGAATACATGTCTCCATTCTCCCCCAAATCCCCCTCCCATCCAGGCTGCCACATAACATTGAGCAAAGTTCCTTTTGCTATACAGTAGGTCCTTGTTGGTTATCCACTTTAAATATAGTAGTGTGTACATATCTGTCCTAAACTCTGTAACTATCCCTTCCCCCCATCCTTCCCCCTAGCAACCATAAGTTCATTCTCAAAGTCTGTGAGTCTGTTTTTTAAGTTCATTTGTATCATTTCTTTTTAGAGTCCATATATAAAGGATGTCATATGATATTTCTTCTTCTCTGACTTCATTCAGTATGACACTCTCTAGATCCATCCATGTTCATGAAAATTGCATTATTTCAGTCAAAGGGCTGAGCAATATTACATTGTATTAATATACATATACCACATCTTTATCCATTCCTCTGTCAATAGACGTTTAGGACCTTTGCTTCCACGTCTTGGCTATTGTAAACAGTGCTGCAATGAACACTGGGGTGCTTGTATCCTTTGGATCATGTTTTTCTCCAGATAGATGCTTAGTAATGGGGATATGCATATATGCTTATGCAGGGTCATATGGTAGCTCTGTTTTTAGTCTTTTAAGGAATCTCTATACTGTTTTCCATAGTGGCTGTACCAATTTACATCCCCACCAACAGTGTAGGAGGGTTCCCTTCTCTCCGTACCCTCTCCAGCATTTATTGTTTGTGGATTTTTTTGATGATAGCCATTCTGGCTGGTGTGAGATTATATCCCATTATAGTTTTGATTTGCATTTCTCTAATAATTAGCAATATTAACATTTTTTCATGTGCCTGTTGGACATTTGTATGTCTTCTTTGAAATGTCTGCTTAGGTCTTTGGCCCATTTCTTTTTACTGGGTTATTTGTTTTGATGCTGTTAAGTGTCATGAGCAGTTTGTAAATTTTGGAGACTAATCCCTTGTTGGTCACATCATTTGCAAACATTTTTTCCCAATTTGTGGGTTGTTTTTTCATTTTGCTTATTGTTTCCTTTGCTGTGCAAAAGCTTTTAAGTTTAAGTAGGTCCCATTTGTTTCCTTTTGTCTTTATTTCCATTATTTTGAGAGATAGATATTAAAAAAAAAAAACATTACTACAATTTAAGTCAGAGAATATATTGCTTAAGTTTTTCCTCTAGGAGTTTTATAGTATCTCTGATCTCACATTTAGGTCTTTAGTCCATTTTGAGCATATTTTTGTGTGTAGAGTTAAGGAATGACCTCATTTAATTTCCTTACATGTGGCTGTCTAGTTTTCCCAGCACCATTTGTTGAAGAGACTGTCTTTTCAACATTGTATGCTGCTGCTGCTGAATCACTTCAGTCGTGTCTGACTCTGTGCGACCCCAAACACGGCAGCCCACCAGGCTCCTCCATCCCTGGGATTCTCCAGGCAAGAACACTGGAGTGGGTTGCCATTTCCTTCTCCAATGCATGCATGCTAAGTTGCTTCAGTCATGTCTGACTCTGTGCGACCCTATGGACAGCAGCCCACCAGGCTCCTCTGGCCACAGAATTCTCCAGGCAAGAATACTGGAGTGGGTTGCCATTTCCTTCTCCATCCAACAGT
>NW_011495072.1:13104800-13106229 GCF_000754665.1 Bison bison bison | reverse complement strand
TCCTCTATTGTATAGTCTTGTCTCCTTCATCACAGATTAATTGACCATAAGTGCATGGGTTTATTTCTTGATTTTCTGTCCTATTCCATTGATCTATATTTCTGTTTTTGTGCCAGGACCATATTGTTTGGATGAATGTACCTTTGTAGTATAGTCTGAAGTCAAGGAGCCTGATTCTTCCAGCTCTGTTTTACTTCCTCAAGATTGCTTTGGCTATTTGGGGTCTTTTGTGTCTCCATAAAAATTTTGAGGCTTTTTTTCTGTTCTAGTTCTGTGAAAAATGCCATTGGTAATTTGATAGGGTTTGCATCAAATCTGTAAATTGCCTTGGGTGGTATAGTCATTATGACAATACTGATTCTTCTAATCCATGAACATGGTATATCTATCCATCTGTTTGTGTTATCTTCAATTTCTTTCAGCAGCATCTTGTAGTTTTTGGAGTCCAGGTTGTCTCCTTAGACACAAACCTAGATTTATTCCTATTTATTTTTATTCTTTTTGATGTGATGATAAATGGAATTGCTTCTTGAGTTGTTCTTTCTGGTCTTTCGGTTGGTATTTAGGAATACAACAGATTTCTGTGTATTAATTTTGTAGCCTGCAACTTTACCAAATTTATTGAGTTCTAGTAAGGCAATGGCACCTCACTCCAGTACTTTTGCCTGGAGAATCCCATGGACAGAGGAGCCTGGTGGGCTGCAGTCCATGGGGTCGATAGAGTTGGATAAGACTGAGCAACTTCACTTTCACTTTTCACTTTCATGCATTGGAGAAGGAAATGGCAACCCACTGCAGTGTTCTTGCCTGGAGAATCCCAGGGACAGGGACACCTGGTGGGCTGCACAGAGTCGAACACGACTGAAGCGACTTAGCAGCAGCAGCAGTTTTCTGGTAGCATCTTTGTATCTTGTATGTATAGTATCATGTCATCTGCAGACAGAGTTTAATTCCTTTTCCAATATGGGTTCCCTTTGCTTCATTTCCTTCTCAGATTGCTGTAGCTAGGATTTCCAAAACTATGTTGAATAAAAGTGGTGAGGGTGGACATCCTTGTCTTGTTTCTGATCTTAGAGGAAATACTTTCAGCTTTTCACCAATGAGTATGTTGTTAGTTGTAGGTTTGTCATTGTAAGTATTATGTTGAAGTATGTCCCCTCTGCTTATTTAACTTGTACGCAGAGTACATCATGAGAAACGCTGGTCTGGAAGAAACACAAGCTGGAATCAAGATTGCCAGGAGAAATATCAATAGCCTCAGATATGCAGATGACACCACCCTTATGGCAGAAAGTGAAGAGGAACTCAAAAGTCTCTTGATGAAAGTGAAAGTGGAGAGTGAAAAAGTTGGCTTAAAGCTCAACATTCAGAAAACGAAGATCATGGCATCTGGTCCCATCACTTCATGGGAAATGGATGGGGAAACAGT
>NW_011495072.1:13099868-13104488 GCF_000754665.1 Bison bison bison | reverse complement strand
TTGATCATTGGAAAAGACTGTGATGCTGGGAGGGATTGGGGGCGGGAGGAGAAGGGGACAACAGAGGATGAGATGGCTGGATGGCATCACTGACTCGATGGATGTGGGTCTGGGTGAACTCCAGGAGTTGGTGATGGACAGGGAGGCCTGGCGTGCTGCAATTCATGGGGTCACGAAGAGTCGGACATGACTGAGCGACTGAACTGGACTGAACTGATATTCCCTCTATGCCCACTTTCTGGAAAGTTTTTAATCATAAATAGTTGCTGAATTTTGTCAAAAGCTTTTTCTGCATTTATTGAGATGATCATGTGATTTTTATTCTTCAGTTTGTTGATGTGGTGTATTACATTGATTTGTGGGTATTGAAGAATTCTTGCATCCCTGGGATGACTTCCACTTGATCATGTTGTTTGATCTTTATAATGTTGTGTTGGATTTGGATTGCTAGTATTTTGTTGAGGATTTTTGCATCTATGTTTGCCCTGTAATTTTCTTTTCTTGTTCTTTTTTTATGGCACCTTTGCTTAGTTTGGTATCAGGGTGATGGTGGACTCATAGAATGAGTTTGGACATTTTCCTTCTTCAACTTTTGGGAACAGTTTCAGAAGGATATGTATGAACTCTTCTCTAATTGTTAGAATTTGCCTGTGAAGCCATAAGGTCCTGGACTTTTCTTTGTTGGGAGATTTTTTTTTTTTAATCACAGTTTCAATTTTAGTGCTTGTAATTGGTCTGTTCATATTTTCTATTTCGTCCTGGTTCAGTCTTGGGAGGCTGTATCTTTTTAAGAATATGTCTGTTTCTTCCAGGTTGTCCATTTTGTTGGCACACAGTTGCACATAGTAGTCTCTCATCTTTTGTATTTCTGTGGAGTCAGTGGTAACATCTTTTCATTTCTAATTTCACTGGTTTGAGCACTTGCCCTTCTTTTCTTGGTGAGCCTGGCTAAAGGTTTATCAATTTTATTTTTTCAAAGAACCAGCTTTTAGTTTCCTTAATCTTCACCGTTGTTTTCTTTGTCTCTAGTTCATTTCTTTCTGCTCTGATCTTCTACTAACTTTAGGTTTTTCTTGTTCTTCTTTCTCTAGTAGTTTTATGTGTAAGTTAGGTTGTTTGAGATTTTTCTTATTTTCTTGAGGCAAGATTGCATTGCTATAAACTTCCTTGTAGAACTGTTTTTGCTGCATCTCATAGGTTTGGAATTCTGTGCTTTCGTCTTCATTTGTTTGTAGGGTTTGTTTTTTTTTTTTCTTTGATTTCTTCAGTGATCTATTGGTTATTTAGCAGCATATTGTTTAGCTACCATGTGTTTGTGTTCTTTTATAGCCTTTTCCTTGTAGTTTATTTCTAAAATCATGATGTTGTGATCAGAGAAGATGTTTGATATGATTTCAATTTTCTTAAATTTACCAAGGCTTGTCTTATGGCTCAGCATGTGGTGAATCCTGGAGACTGTTCTGTGTGCAGTTGAGAAGAATGTGCAGTCTGCTGGTTTTGGATTGAATGGTCTATAAATATCAATTAAGTCCAACTTGTCTAAGGTGTCATTTAAGACCTGTGTTTCCTTATTAATTTCCTATCTGGATGATCTGCCCTTTGATGAAGGTAGGGTATTAAAGTCCCCCACTATTATTGTGTTACTGTCAATTTCTTCCTTTATGGTTTTTAGTATTTACCTTACATAATGAAGTGCCAGAGTAGCTCTAATTCTAGATATATTCTTCCCTGCTGCTGCTGCCAAGTCATGTCAGTCGTGTCTGACTCTGTGCAACCCCATAGAGGCAGCCCACCAGGCTCCCCCATCCCTGGGATTCTCCAGGCAAGAACACTGGAGTGGGTTGCCATTTCCTTCTCCGGTGAATGAAAGTGAAAAGTGAAAGTGAGACCCATTGTGAAATAGTAACTTAACTTCCCTTGGTAATCAAGTCTCAGTGTAGTAACCTCATTTTTGCTTGTTAGCTCAGTTGTTTGAAGAGCACAAAGTGGCCAAGTGGTAGCTTCAACTTCCAGCTTAATGGATTTGTTAGATCCCCAGTGGAAGCATTCTGTCTTAAACTAAGAATGAGTTTAGCTTAAAGCTAAAGGAATGGGAAGCAAAATTTCACTAAAGGGCAATAAGGATAATTGTGAAAGTACTCACACCCATGACATTCCTTAATTACCAGACATGAAAATCTTGACTATGGGAAAAACAACTTATGTTGGTCTCTAATTTGGGGGTATATACTATATACTGGAGGATAGTACCCCAACTTTGTAGTGTTGCTAGCCAGATGGATCCGTAACTGAATCTTTAGTTCTGTCAGGTCAACCGCCTCAGTATGATGGGAAATATGGTAATACCAGTAAAATCTGAACATAGGACCATTGTTGCACTTAATTTGCTACAAAATGAATTCCTTGATCAGAAGCAGAGCTCTGTAGAGTAATGAATAAGGCACTCTGCAATTCCATAGATAGTGATTTTGGCAGAAGCACTCTGGGCAAAGAAGAAATCTGTATCCAGTGTAAGCATTTATTCCAAGGAGAACAAAGCACTGCTATTCTATAATGGAAGCCATCCAGAGTAATCAGGTGGCTGGCTGGTTCCCTTGGGGAATGGTACCATATTTGGCAGTCGGGGCTGCTCCTTGTTGGTAGATTGGGAGTTCAGCATAGGCTGTGCTCAGATCAGCCTTGAAGAGTGGAATTCCATGTGGCTGAGCCCATGAATAATAATGCCAATAATCAAGATTTAATCAGGGAACTGGAGCCACTTGACTGTTATTGGATTATTGTTGTTGTTGTTCAGTTACTAAGACATGTCCAACTCTTTGAGACACCATGAACTGTAGCCTACCAGGCTCCTGTGTCCATGAGGTTCTCCAGGCAAGAATACCGGAGTGGGTTGCCAGTTCCTTTTCCAGGGGATCTTCCCAGACCAGGGATTGAACCTGTATTCCCTACTTGGCAGGCAGATTCTTTACCACTGAGCCACCAGGGAAGCCCATGACTGTTATTGGATATCTTATATCAATACAACTGCGGCAAATACTAGACAAGTTACATCCTGAAGGGAATGTCGGAGGAACCAAGTCACGCACCAGCCAGTCCTCCTGAAACACAGGGGCAGGGTGGCAAAGTCCAGGCTTCAAGGGAAATCTAAGTGATCCTATAAGAACTGCAAAAGGGAAATTTTTGATAGTTCTGTGGGAAGCTGTGGCCTCTCTACTCCTGCCTCTCTGTATCCTCAGCCCAAAGTCTGGTTTTGAATGTAGGAGTTAGGTCTAGTAGTTGGAAAGAAGATCTGGATAAACAATAAAGAAGAAAGATGACAAGCAGTATCCCCTGGGCACTTCTGAATCTGTTCTTCTCCACATTCAGTAAGTTTCCTACATATGAACGAGTTCCATTCCAAGAGCATGTCTGTGAGTCCAGTTTGTTTGTAAGCTAAACAAAGTTAGTCTAGGTACCCAGCTAAGACAATCAGCTATGTATAGTACTGAACTGTAATAGGTTTATAATACTTTTCAAACAAATAATCCATAAAAAAGCAAAAAAATAAAACTTTTAAATTTATTTTTTTAATTGGAGGAAAATTGTTTTACAATGAGGTATTGGTTTCTCCCATACAACAGCACAAATCAGCCATAATTATACATATATCGCCTCCCTCCTGCCCGCAATCCCATCCCATTAGGTCATCACAGGGCACGAGGCTAGGCTCCTGTGTTATATAGCAACTTCTCACCGCTGTTTCACACGTGGTAGTGTGTATATGTGATGCTACTTTCTGTTTGTCCCACTCTTTCTCCCCCCACTTTCCACAAGTCCATTCTCTATATCTGAATCTTCATTCCTTCCATGAAATAGGCTCTTCAATACTAGTTTTCCAGATTCCATATATATGTGTTAATATACGATGTATGTTTTTCTCTTTCTGACTTACTTCACTCTGTGTAACAGGCTCTAGGTTCATCGACCTCACTACAACTGACTCAAATTCATTCTTTTTTTAATTGCTGAGTAATATTCAATTCCAGGTTCCTATGCAGTGTTGTTCTTTACAGTATCGAACTTTACTTCCATCACCAGTCACATCCACAGCTGGGCGTTGTTTTTGCTTTGGCTCCATCTCTTCATTCTTTCTGGTATTATTTCTCCACTCTTCTCCAGTAGCATATTGGGCACCTACCAACCTAGGGAGTTGATCTTTCAGCGTCATATCTTTTTTCCTTTTCATACTGTTCATGAGGTTCTCAAGGCAAGAATACTGTAGTGGTTTGCCAATGCATTCTCCAGTGCTGTAAAGGACAATATTTCTTTAATTTTTCAATATTTCTTTAAGTTAACAAATAAGCAGTTTTTCTCCAATTAAAAAATTAAATTTAAAAGTTTGGAGTCCAAAATGGCGGTGGCTAAAAGACAAGGAAGGGAAAAGCCAGTGAAAATAGAACAAAGGAAGGTCAAAGGAAGGTCTGAGGACCAGAGTAAAGACTTCAGGTAGAACAAACAGCACTCCTGGTTAAGCCCAATTTGCATAGGGCAGGCCCAGGTAGAGGAAAAAACATATAAAAGGAGGAGCCAAAGCGCTTTCTCCCTCTCTTTCTCTCCCACGTGCGTGTGCTCTTTCTCTCT
>NW_011495072.1:13097881-13099608 GCF_000754665.1 Bison bison bison | reverse complement strand
TTCTAAATAAAATAGAGCTGTAACACTGAAAAAAAAAGTTTTCTTTTTTTCTTTTATTATGTACTGTTTGTGTGAAAAGTACTATAAACCTATTACAATTCAGTTCAGATGCTGTAAAGAAAAATATTGCAAAGAAATATTGTAAAGAAAAATAGAAAAATAGGTTCATGAATCAAGGTACATTGGAAGTGGTCAAACAGGAGATGGCAAGAGTGAACGTCGACATTCTAGGAATCAGAGAACTAAAATGGACTGGAATGGGTGAATTTAACTCAGAGACCATTATATCTACTACTGTGGGCAGGAATCCCTTAGAAGAAATGGAGTAGCCATCATGGTCAACAAAAGAATCTGAAATTCAGTACTAGGATGCAATCTCAAAAACGACAGAATGATCTCTGTTCATTTCCAAGGCAAACCATTCAGTATCACAGTAATCCAAGTCTATGCCCAGACCAGTAATGCTGAAGAAGCTGAAGTTGAATGGTGCTATGAAGACCTACAAGACCTTTTAGAACTAATACCCAAAAAAGATGTCCTTTTCATTATAGGGGACTGGAATGCAAAGGTGGGAAGTCAAGAAACACCTGGAGTAACAGGCAAATTTGGCCTTGGTATACAGAATAGTGAAAGAAAGTGAAGTCATTCAGTCGTGTCTGACTCTTAGCGACCCCATGGACTACAGCCCACCAGGCCCTCCGTCCATGGGATTTTCCAGGCAAGAGTACTGGAGTGGGGTGCCATTGCCTTCTCCATTAACAGTGGCTAGGCATATGAAGCAGGACTAATAGAGTTTTGCCATGAGAATGCACTGGTCATAGCAAACACCCTCTTCCAACAACACAAGAGAAGACTCTACACATAGACATCACCAGATGGCCAACACCAAATCAGATTGATTATATTTTTTTCAGCCAAAGATGGAGAAACTCTATACACTCAGCAAAAACAAGACCGGGAGCTAACTGTGGCTCAGATCATGAACTTCTTACTGCCAAATTCAGACTTAAATTGAAGAAAGTGGGGAAAACCACTAGACCATTCAGGTATGACCTAAATCAAATCCCTTATGATTATACAGTGGAAGTGAGAAATAGATTTAAGGGCCTAGATCTGATAGACAGAGTGCCTGATGAACTATGGATGGAGGTTCGTGACATTGTACAGGAGACAGGGAGCAAGACCATCTCCAAGAAAAAGAAATGCAAAAAAAGCAAAATGGCTGTCTGAGGAGGCCTTACAAATAGCTTGAAAAGAAGAGAAGTGAAAAGCAAAGGAGAAAAGGAAAGATATACCCATTTGAATGCAGAGTTGCAAAGAATAGCAAGGAGAGATAAGAAAGCCTTCCTCAGCGATCAATGCAAAGAAATAAAGGAAAATAATAGAATGGGAAAGACTAGAGATCTCTTCAAGAAAATTAGAGATACCAAGGGAACATTTCATGCAAAGATGGACTCAATAAAGGACAGATATGGTATGGACCTAACAGAAGCAAAAGATATTAGAAGAGATGGCAAGAATACACAGAAGAACTGTACAAAAAAGATCTTCATGACTCAGATAATCATGATGGTATGATCACTGACCTAGAGCCAGACATCCTGGAATGTGAAGTTAAGTGAGCCTTAGGAAGCATCACTATGAACAAAGCTAGTGGAGGTGATGGAATTCCAGGTGAGCTATTTCAAATCCTGAAAGATGATGCTGTGAAAGTGCTGCACTCAATA
>NW_011495072.1:13037710-13097772 GCF_000754665.1 Bison bison bison | reverse complement strand
GTTTTCATTCCAATCCCATCACTTCATGGCAAATAGATGGACAAACAATGGAAACAGTGACAGACTTTATTTTCTTGGGCTCCAAAATCACTGTAGATGTTGATTGCAGCCATAAAATTAAAAGACGCTTGCTCCTTGGAAGAAAAGCTATGACCAACCTAGACAGCATAGTAAAAATCAGAGACATTCCTTTGCCAGCAAAGGTCTGTCTAGTCAAAGATATGGTTTTAGTCATGTATGGGTGTGAGAGTTGGACCATAAAGAAGGCTGAACACTGAAGAATTGATGCTTTTGAGCTGTGGTGTTGGAGAAGACTCTTGAGAGTCCCTTGGACTGCAAGGAGATCCAACCAGTCAATCCTAAAGGAAATCCATCTTGAATATTCATTGGAAGGACTGATGCTGAAGCTGAAACTCCACTACTTTGGCCACCTGATGTGAAGAACTGACTCATTGGAAAAGACCCTGATTTGGGGAATGATTGAAGGCAGGAGAAGAAGGGGATGACAGAGGAAGAGATGGTTGGGTGGCATCACTGACTCGGAGCAAGCTCCAGGAGTTGGTGATGGACAGGGAAGCTTGGCGTGCTGCAGTCCATGGGGTCACAAAGAGTCGGACACGACTGAGAACTAAACCGAATGTTCCATTGTATATATGTACCACATCTTTATCCATTCTTCTGTCAACGGATATCTTAAACCCCAAAATAAAGCATTTTAATCTTATAGTACAGTACTTTGGAAAATACGGTAGTACAGTAGAATAGTTGGCATACAGGAACTGGCATTGAATGAAAAGGCAGGAAGAGTTACTGACTAGGGGAGGTGGGAGATTGTAGAACTTAAGGATTGTCAGCAATAAAAGACAGGTCAGGTTGCAATTTCACTCATGCTGATGATAGCATCTTTGAAAGTTCACAACTTGAAGTTTCTTCAAGTAATGTAGAAGACTTACTGTCTTTGATTGTGAGACCTTCTTCAAGTAATGCCCGTTGTTTTACTTTTACTTCCAAATCTTGTGTTAGTTCTTGTTTTGCAAATTTTACTCCAGGGAGACAAAGGGAATGGCATTCTGGGAAATGTAGTTCCATTTAACCAAATTGATATGGCACAGTCCACCACAGTCCCAGAGGAAAAGACTAATCATTCTTTGTTCATTAATTCAAGCAAGAACTTCATTGTGCCAGTGACACTCTAGGTATTCATTTTGCATGGCTTAAAACAGCCTTAGTGAACTTGAGTAGTGGGATATATAAGTGAATTTCAAACACCTAAATCCATAATTATAAACATGGTAGTGTAATAATGGAAAATGAGCCCATGAGAGAAAATGACAGAGGAGGAAAATGTAAATTCTCAGAAAATGCTTTGCTAAAGAATGATATCTAACCTGAGACCCGGAAAAAAGTTCAAGACAATGTTTCAGAAAACAGAGAAAGATATTTCACAATGTCTTGAGAGGAGTTGAGGACACTTGTTACAGCCTACTCCTCACCTGCCATTTTATCTAGAATCCCAGAATTTTAATTTAACCCTCCACTAAAACTTGCGACGTCAGGGTTACCACCCAGGCCCTAATCCAAGCCTGAATCTAAAGTCTGGTGGTTAACTCACAGTCCTCGTCTCACTTGATCACTCACTCGATCACTCAGCATTACTTGTGCAGCAGATCACCTCCACTTTGAAACATTTTCTTCACCTGGCTTCCATTGTTTGTCTACTAGGATGTGCCGTGCTCCATGATAGCAGGGCTTTGGCCTGTTCACTGCCATATCTCTAGTGGCATGGACGATGTAAGTGGAGAGTAGACACTAAGTAAGTACTTATTGAATGAATTATACTCTTTTTTAAATTTTTTTACATTCTCTCCCATTGCATGTTATTATAAGACACTGAGTATAGTTTCCTGTGTTATATAATAGGTCCTTGTTGGTCATCTATTTTATATATTGGAGTGTGTATATTTTAATCTCAAACTCCTAATTTATCCCTCTTGCCACCTCCCCTTTTGTAACCATAAGTTTGTTTCCTGTGTTTGTGAATGTATTTCTGTTTTGTACATATGTTCATTTGTACCATTTTTTTGATCCACATATAAATGATAACATGATATTTGTCTTTGTCTGGCTTGTCTTAGTATGGTAATCTCTAATATGATAATATGTTGTTGCAAGTAGCATTATTTCATTCTTTTTATGGCTGAGTAATATTCCTTTGTATATAGGTACCACATTTTCTTTATCCTTTCATTTGTCAGTGAGATGAACACTTAAGTTACTTTCATATCTTGGCTATTGTAAATAATGCTCCTATGAACATTAGGGTCCATATGTCTTTTTGAATTATGTTTTTCTCTGGATCATATAACAGTTCTATTTTTAGCTTTTTAAGGAACCTCTGTACTGTTCTCCATAGTGACTATACCAATTTACATTCCCAGCAACAGTATAGCAATCCCCACACCCTCTCCAGCATTTATTATTTATAGATTTTTTGATGTTGGCCATTCTGACTGGTGTGAGGTGACACCTCATGTAGTTTTGATTTGCATTTCTCTAATAATTAGTGACATTGAACATCTTTTCATGTGTCTTTTGGTTATGTGCATGTGTTCTTCAGAGAAATGTCTATTTAGATCTTCTGCCTGTTTTTGATTGGGTTATTTGCTTTTTTGATATTGAGGTATTTGTATATTTTATTTTACTTTTTGTTGAAATATAGTTGATTTACAATGTTATTTTCAGATATACAAAAAAGTGATTCAGTTATATATATATAAATGTAAATAGATACTTTTTACATTCTCTTCCATTTCAGCTTATTATAAGATGTTGGGTATAATTACTTGTACTATACAGTGGGTCTTTGTTGATTATTTATCTTATATATAGTAGTATGTATATTTTTATCTCAAACTCCTAATTTATTCCTCTCTTTCCTCTCCACATCCTCTCCAGTATTTATTTGTAGTTTTTTGCTGTTGGCTATTCTGACTGCTGTGAGGTGATATCTCATTGTAGTTTTGATTTGCATTTCTCTAATAATTAGCGATGATGAGCATCTTTTCATGTGTTTGTTGGCCCTGTATGTCTTTGGAGAAGTGGCTGAGTCTTCTGCTCATTTTTTGATTGTTGTTGTTTTTTGGTCATTTGATCTGAGCTGTTTGTATATTTTGGAAATTAAGCCCTTCATCAGTCACATCATTTACAAATATTCTCTTTGATTCTGTAGGTTGTCTTTTTCTTTATGGTTCATTTGCTGTGTGAAACATTTTATTTTAAAATTTAAATTAGGTCCTATTTACTTTTGTTTTTATTTCCATTATTCCAGGAGATAACTGAAAAAGATGTTGCTGGCAATTTATGTCAAAGAGTGTTTTGCTTGTTTCTTTTAAGAGTTTTACAGTATCCAGTCTTATATTTAGATCTGAATTCCATTTTGAGTTTAATTTTGTGTATGGTGCCAAGGAGTGTTCCAATTTCATTTTTTTGTTGTTTGTTTGTTTTTACAAGTAGCTGTTCAGTTATCTCAGCACTATTTATTGAAGAGACTGCTTTTTCTCCATTGTGTATTGTTGCTCCTTTTGTCATAGATTAATTGAACATATGTGCAGGCTTATTTCTGGGCTTTCTGTTCCACTGATCTGTATTTCTGTTTTTGTGCCAGTACCATACCACTTTGATGACTGTAGCTTTGTAGTATAATCTGAAGTCAGGAAGCCTGATTCCTCCAGCTCCATTTTTCTTTCTCAGATTGCTTTGGATATTTCAGGGTCATTTGTGTTTCTATACAAATTAAAATTTTTTTTTGTTCTAGTTCTGTGAAAAATGCCACTGTTAACTCGACAGAGATTGCATTGAATTTATAGATTTCCTTGGGTAGTATAGTCATTTTGACAGTAGTCTTCCAATCTAAGAATATGGCATATCTTGCCATTTGTTTCATATCAGATTTCTTTCATCAGTGGCATAGTTGTTGGAGTACAGGTCTTTTGCCTCCTTAGTAGGTATATTCCTAGGTATTTTACTCTCTGTTTTTTAATACTCTGGCTAGGTTTGTCATAGTTTTTCTTCCAAGGAGCTAACGTCTTTTAATTTCATGGCTGCAGTCACTATCTGCAGTGATTTTGGAGTTAATAAAATAAAATAAAAGTTTGTCACTGTTTCCATTGTTTTCCCATCTGTTTGCCATGAAGTGATGGGACCAGATGCCATGATCTTAAGTTTTATGAATGTTGAGCTTTAAGCCAACTTTTTCATTCTCCTCTTTCACTTTCACCAAGAGGCTCTTTAGTTCTTCTTCACTTTCTGCCATAAGGGTGGTGTCATCTGCATATCTGAGGTTATTGCTATTTCTCTTGGCAGTCTTGATTTCAGCTTGTTAGTCATCTAGCTCGGCATTTCACATGATATACTCTGCATGTAAGTTAAATAAGCAGGGTGACAGTATACAGCCTTGGGGTGGACGTACTCCTTTCCCTATTTAGAACCAGTCCGTTGTTCCATGTCTCATTGTAACAGTTGCTTCTTGACCTACATATAGGTTTCGCAGGAGGCAGGTAAGGTGATCTGGTATTCCTTTCTCTTGAAGAATTTTCCACAGTTTGTTATGATCCATACAAAGACTTTAATGTAGTCAATGAGGCAGAAGTCAATGTTTTTCTGGAACTCCCTTGCTCTTTCTATGATCCAATGGGTGTTGGCAATTTGATCTCTAGTATGTCTGCCTTTTCTAAATCCAGCTTGTACATCTGGAAGTTCTTGGTTCACGTATTGTTGAAGCCTCACTTGAAGGATTTTGAGCATTACCTTGCTAGCATGTGAAATGAGTGCAATTGCGCAATAGTTTAAAATTCTTTGCATTGCCCTTCTTTGGGATTGAAATGAAAACCGACCTTTTCCAGTCCTATGGCCACTATTGAGTTTTCCAAATTTGCTGGCATAATGAATGCAGCATTTTCACCCCATCATCTTTTAGGATTTGAAATAGCTTAGCTGGAATTCCATCACCTCCACTAGCTTTTCTCATAGTAATGCTTTCTAAGGCCCACTTGCCTTCACACTACAGGATGTCTGGTTCTAGGTGGGTGACCATACCATCATGGTTTTCCAATTTCATTAGACATTTTTGTACAGTTCTTCTGTGTATTCTTGCCCCTCTTCTTAATAGCTTCTGCTTCTGTTAGGACCTTGACATTTATGTCCTTTATTCTGCTCATCTTTTCATAAAATGTTCCCTTGGTACCTTTAATTTTCTGGACGAGATCTCTGGTCTTTCCCATTCTATTGTTTTCCTCTATTTCTTTACATTGTTCACTTAAGACTTTCTCTCTCCATGCTCTTCTTTGGAACTCTGTGTTCAGATGGGTGTATATTCCTTTTGTCCTTTGCCTTTTGCTTAATTTCTTTTCTCATCTATTTGAAGCCCTCCTCAGATGACCATTTTGCCTTTTTACATTTCTCTTTCTTGGGGATAGTTTTGATCACTGCCTCCCATACAATGTTATGAACCTCTGTCCATAGTTCTTCAGGCACTCTGTCTATCCCTTGAATAGGATCAAGATCTAATCCCTTGAATCTGTTTGTCATTTCCATTGTACAATCGTAAGGGATTTGATTTAGATCATACCCTGAATGGTCTAGTGGTTTTCCCTACTTTCTTCAATTTAAGCCCGAATTTTGCAATAAGGAGTTCATGATATGAGCCACAGTCAGATCAAAAACCCAGTCTTGTTTTTGCTGATTGTATAGAGCTTCTCCATCTTTGGCTGCAAAGAATATAATCAGTCTGATTTCCGTATCAACCATGTGGTGATGTCCATGTGTAGAGTTGTCTCTTATGTTGTTGGAAGAGGGTGTTTGCTATTCCCAGTGCATTCTCTTGGTAAAACTGTCATAGCCATTGTCCTGCTTCATTTTGTACTCTAAGGCCAAACTTGCCTGTTACTCCAGTTATCTCTTGATTTCCTACTTTTGCATTCCAGTCTCCTATGATGAAAAGGACATTTTTTTTTTAATGTTAGTTCTATAAGGTCCTTTAGGTTGGTTTAGTGTATAGTATGCAAGAGATTTGAGTATTAATTTTGCAGCCTGCAACTTTATCAAATTCATTAATGAGCTCTACCAGCTTTCTGGTGGCATCTTCAGGATTTTCTATGTATAGTATCATGTTACCTGCAAACAGTGACAGTTTTACTCATTTTTCAATTTGGATTCATATATTTTTTCTTCTCTTATTGCTGTAGCTATGACTTCCAAAACTGTGTTGAATAAATGTGGTGAGAATGGACATTCTTGTCTTGTTCCTGATCTTAAGAGGATATGCTTTCACCACTGAATATGATGTTAGCCGTGGGTTTGTCATATATGGCCTTTATTACATTGAAGTAGGCTCTCTCCATGCCCACTTTCTGGAGTTTTTATCAGAAATGGATGATGAATTTTACCAAAAGTTTTTTCTGCATCTATTGAGATGATCATTTCATTTTTATTCAATTTGTTAATGTGGCATATCACACTGATTTGCAGATATTAAATATCCTTACAGCCCTAAGATAAATCCCCCCTGATCATGGCATGTGATCCTTTTAATGTATTGTTGGGTTTGGTTTCCTAGTAACGTGGAAGATTTTAGAGGAAGTTTTGGGGGAGTCTTGAGGTCAAAGATCAGATTGGAGTAGGTTTAAGAGACACTGGAAAAAGAATTAATGGTAGCAACTTTAACTGTTTTGAGGAACATTGCTTTAGAGGAGACATAAAACAGACAGTAGCTAAAGGGAGATATGGCGTGGAAAGGAGCTTTATTTTTTTTTTAAGAAATTTATATCTTGATGGGAAGGGTCTGATAAAGAAATAAAACCTGAATTTTCTGAATGGAGAGAGAGAATCACTGGAGTGATGTCTTTGAGGACAGGAGAGGAATGGGATTCTATGCGTAAGTGAATTGGTGGGCTTTGAACAGGAGCAGGGATGGTTCATGTAATACCAAAAGGGAAGGATGTTGGTGCAGATGCAGGTACATGAGTAGTTGTGGAAAAAGCCTATGAATGGCTCCTGTGACGTATCTCCAGTGCTGGTGTCTTTTCTACCCTACCTGTAAATGCTGGAGTGTCCCAGGGCTCAGTCATTGACTTGCTTCTCCTACATTCGTTTGCTAAGATGATCTTATTAAGTCCAATGACTTCAAATATGCTGCTTATTTCCAAATATTTTTATCCTCCCGTAACTTCTCAAACCACAGACTCATACCCAACATCTTACCTGGTATCTATGCTTAGATGGCGAGCAGGCATTTTAGACTTTATGTATCTACAAGTGAGCAGTTGACTTCTCATCTCCTTTCCCAAAGCATCTGCTCACCCTTCACCATGTATGCATGACACCATGCACTTGCATGACACCATTTAAACCAAAATGTTGACATCAGTCCTAATGATTCTGTTTTTCTCATCATTCCACATTCACACTGTAAATAAGGCTAGCAGTGACTTCAAAATATATCCAAGATCTCAGTACTTTCTTACACATCCTGTGGCATCATCCCAGTATGAGCTACCGTTGTTTCTAATCTGGGTTATACGATCATGCTTTTATGATCTCTCTGGTCTCTCTGCATCTGCTTTTGTCTCTTTAGTAAAACTTCCACCAATAAGCCAGAATGACTCTTCAGAATGCCACTTTGCTGCTCAAATCTCTTCAGTGGATTTTTGAAAAAATAAAATCTAAAGTTCTTTCCATTATCCACAAGGTCCTAGGTGATCTGGTTCAAGATTAGCTTTCTCTCTCATCATCTGCTCACCTTTCCCTTAGCTCACTTTACTCTATAAACAGATCCACCTGTCAAACAAAGCATATCCCACCCCAGGATTCTGCACTGGCTCTTCTCGCTGCCTGCCATGCATTGCCCTGATATTCACATGGCTCCCTCCCTCGCTTCTTCAGGTCTGTGTTCAGATATTCTGCAGAGGGGCCTTCCGTGGCGACCATGTCTAAAGTAACACTTTCTCTCTCTCCTTCCTCTGCTCTGATTTTCTTTGCTGTATTTATCACTTACTGAAATTTTCATTTGTATTCATCTGTCTCCCTGTTCTTGCCAATAAAAAGTTAGGCTCCACCAGAACTGAGAGTTGTGGTGTTTTACCACCACATACCTACAGCACCCACGCACATAGGTCAGTACTCAATACATGGATTGAATGAACGGGAGCTGTTAAAATTTGAAAACAGAAATGAAGTGATATGATCAGAATTGGATAAAGGCAAAAATAGGAGGAGGCATTGCAGCTGGGGGCTGGGCTCTTACAATAATCTCGGTGAGATAAGGTTGACTTGGTTGACTTGGTGTATGGTAGAAGCCATAGCGCTATTAAAAAGAGACTGATTTAAGTCTTCTCCCACTCAAAGTTGTACACTCCAATTTTGTTCAAGCTTCACTTCTCTGACCCATTTACAGATTTGGTCTCCTGGCAAAATACTTGTCAAATGTCTTGGCACATAAGGAGAGAATGCTAAAACTGGAAGTAGGCACAGATATCATTAAATTTGATGCCTTCCTCCTACAGAAGAGAAAACTGAGCTCCAGAGAGATAGAGATTCCACTCAGAGTCTCTTGTTGGTGAAAGGAGCCAAGACTCAACCTGCTTTGCCTTATTCTCCTGTGCTCTTTCATCTCCCAACTCATTGTATTATAGAACTGTAAGAAAAAAAATGCATGTACTTTTTAACATCTTAAGGACTTTGAAACTGCTGTTTTAAAAATAACTTGCTATGTGATCACAAGTTCAAGTTTGGCTTTTTGCAAAACTTTAATTGTATTTTGGGCTGTGCTAAGAAGTCCCAAGAGAGTATATCAGGTTTTCACTAGAGTCTTTCTATTCAGTGGCTTCAGACAGTGGGGCAGCAAGCAAAGGCATCATTCCAAGGTTGATTCCCTATTTGCTTCATGGTCCTCCTGGATAGCTACTTAATGTCATCTTTAAGGCAGGATCTCAAAAAGCAGACTCTGTCCAATGTTTTAAGGAAAATGCAAAATAAATTGAGTAGTATCAGTAAACCAGCATGAAGAAAAATAAAGAAAATAACTTTTCCACACTAATGTAGATTCATTTCAACACATATCATTAATGTAAATTTTCACCTTCAAAGTGCCCAGGCAACAATATCTCAACATTAAGTGTAATAACTGCTGAGGGCACTTTCCCACCTCTCGACAAAACCTCAGCATGCTTTCCCTCCCTCCTTCATATATTCAGGTCTAATTTGCACAGGATTCAGAAGCACTTCACTCGTTCATGTAAATAGGCTGCTTGTTCCTGATGAGCTCATCACACAAAAGCTTCTTAAGAGCTTTCCTCTCCTTGGCAAGGTAATGTGTGATCCTGACACGCAGGGTGAGAAGAGAAAAGGGGTCATTCACTTGGGACTGATGGCCTGAGAAGCTAAAGAACACATGGGTAGAAGCGGTATTGTTTCTAGTGGCAACTACTTTCACGTCTACCAAAGTTTGTCTGGTTTGTACCCCTTGAACCTGAGCAATGCAGAATCTGAACAGGTTTGAGAGGTGTGGTTTTGGCCTCCCTTTGGTTCACTTTGGGCTTCCCTGGTGGCTCAGATGGTAAAGAATCTGCCTGCAACCCAGGAGTCCTGGGTTTGATCCCTGGAGAAGGGAATGGCAACCCACTCCACTATTCTTGCCTGGAGAGTTCCATGGACCGAGGAGCCTGGCAGGCTACAATCCATGGAGGGCTCACTTTTTCTTCCCATGCTGCATCCTCTCCCTTCCAGTCTCTGCTGAATCTGTTTATTTTTTAGGAATCTGATAATATAAGGAAGAAAGTTGTTAGGGGTTAAATTGTCTCCTTCCAAAATTCATATGTTGTAGTTCTAACCTCCCAATACCTCAAACTCTGACCTTATTTGGAAATAGGATCCTTGCATAGGTAATTTAGTTGAGGTCATACTGCAGAAGGTTGGGACCCTAACCCACTATGACAGGTATCTTTATAAAAGGGAAATTTGGACACTCACAGGGAGAGTAGCATATGGAAATTCATGTCCCAAACCAAAGAACTACTATTAAACTCTGGGAGAGCCCTGGAACAGATGCTTCTCTGGGGCCTTCTGAGGGAACATGGCTCTGATCACACTTTGATCTTGGATTTCTGCCTCTAGAACTGTAAAGACAAGAAACTCCTACTGTGTACGCTGCATGGTGTGTAGTATTGTTTTTACAGCAGACCTTGGCAACAAAGGTCCATCTAGTCAAGTCTATGGTTTTTCCAGTGGTCATGTATGGATGTGAGAGTTGGACTGAGAAGAAAGCTAAGTGCGGAAGAATTCATGCTTTTGAACTGGGGTGTTGGAGAAGAGTCTTGAGAGTCCCTTGGACTGCAAGGAGATCCAGCCAGTCCATCCTAAAGGAAACCAGTCCTGGGTGTTCATTGGAAGGACTGATGCTGAAGCTGAAACTCCAATACTTTGGCCACCTCATGTGAAGAGCTGACTCATTTGAAAAGACCCTGATGTTGGGAAAGACTGAAGGCAGGAGAAGAGGATGACAGAGGATGAGATGGTTAGATGGCATCACTGACTCATCACTGACTCACTGACATGAGTTTGGGTAGACTCCAGGAGTCAGTGATGGACAGGGAGGCCTGGCATGCTGCGGTTCATGGGGTCCCAAAGAGTCCGACACAACTGAGTGACTGAACTGAACTGAATGGAGGAATTTGTTGTTGAGTTGCTAAGTCATGTCTAAGTCTTTTGCGACCCCATGGACTGTAGCCCACAAAGCTCCTCTGTTCACGGAACAGGGAAATCCAAGAATACTGGAGTAGGTTGCCTATTCCTTCTCCAGGGGATCTTCCCGGCCCAGGAGTCAAACTGGAGTCTCCTGCATTGCAGGCAGATTCTTTACCATCTGAGCCACCAGGGAAGTCTAATGGAGGAATGGCAGAGTGTTAATTTCCCAGGTTTAGCTCTGTCTCAAGCTATAGCATCCTCTGTGAGCTTCTGAAATATACATGGGATCATGTCATTGCCCATGTCATAAAGCCCTCCAATGGCTCTCACCTCCCTTATTACTGGGCCCTCAAGACCAACCCAGTCTGCCCCAAGAAGGTCTCTGACATGATCTCCTATTACTCTTTTCCTTATAACTCTCTGCAACCCCACTGCACCTTGCTTGCATACTCAGTCATGTCTGACTCTTTGCCACTCCATGGACTGTAGCCTGTCAGGCTCCTCTGTCTGTGGGATTATGTCCACAAGAATACTGGACCTTACTATTCTACGAACTCTAAGCACATAGATATTCACACCTTTTTTTCCTCTCTCACTTAAATTTGGTTTTTGTTCAAAACTAATTTCCTTGACCACCCTATGAAGAATAACACTTATTTTGCTTTTTTCCTTCTTCAATAACACCTCTCAGTACCTAATTCCATGTATCTCTTTATTGCTTGTCATCATCTGCAAGCAGGTAAGCTTCTCAGGCATAGGACCTGGCAGGTTGTTGTATCCTCAAAGCCTTTGAATGGTGGAATACGTCAAAGGAGCTCAATGTATATTTCCTGAATGAACGGAGGATTTGCCCGACACTTGGAGATATTATAATTTTAAAATTTCAGCAGCTGTATTTCCACGGCATACTGGGCTGCTGCTTTCACGTTCCTGTTACTGTGGGATTGATTCCACTTCCTATGTGTCTGAAAACACTCCTCCTTCTCTCATCCTTTCCCAGCACAGACTCCCAGGAAAGGCATTTCCTAAAAGAGAAAGGACAGAAAATGAGCACCTCTGAGGAGTCATTCCTCTTATTGTCGCCTATATCCTCTGCAGTCTGGAACACAATAAATAATGGACTTAGGGAATCAACAGGAATTTTTTTTTTTTTAATTTTTTTTTTAAACAAAGAACTAAATTTTAATCAACTAAATTTCACCAAAAGTAACCTATGCTCTTCAGGCGAACCTCCTACTTGGCTTAAAAGATCTTCAGTTTACCCAGTTGCTAAGATGGTCCCCAGTGATCGCGTTGTCCAGGTGTTCAGGCTGCTTATAATCCCTTCCTTCCCCTTGAATGTGAGGTGGTTTAGTAGCTCACTTTCTAAGGAATAGAATAGATCAAGGTGATGGGCTGTCACTTCTGAGATTAAGTATGAAGAGGCTAACTTACACCTTGAGTGCTCTTGCTCTCTCCCTCTTGGATGGTGCAATTTTGGGAAAAGCCAGCTGCCATCTTGTCAGTCAGTCATGTAGAGAGGCCCACGTGACTGAGCTTGAAAGCTGACTGTCCCCCACTTGAGCTGTGAGATGACTGCAGCCCTGGGTGACTGTTTCGAGGGCTTATGGGAGATTATGAGCCAGAGACCCCTACTAATATATTCCCTCCCTGATTCCTGGCCCCCAGAAAATGTGGGAAAAATAGGTGTTTGTTGGCCTCCATAGATAAGGGTTGGATTCATTTGTTACATGGATGTAGACAACTCATATACCATGTGCTGTGTTTGATTTGTGGTCATCAATTTTAAAGGACTGCTAATGTGAAACGTTACCTTAAGATGATTCTTTCAAAGGCAAATATACATACATACAAGAGGTTTTTTTTTCACATCTGAATTTAGCCTGCAATGTTTATTTTTGTATATTAAATGGCCAAAATGCAAATATATGAAAGCTCTGTTTATACATGTTGCCGCATTTAAGCTTCATGTCTGAAATAAGGTGCTTCATCACCCCATCTTAACTAAAGAGAAGCTGAGGAACAAGCAGTGTAAGCAGCTTGCCCAGGGTCATTCAGCCAGTATGTGGTGGAGCCCGACAGTCCAGTTTTAAAGCTGAGGCCTTGACCATTAATCTGTGCTGTTTCTTAGACAAAAAGGTTGATTAGGCTATTAAAATAGGTCAAATTGCTTTAAAAACTAGTTCTAGCTCTTGTGTAGAAGAGTTATTCAACCAGAACAAGAGTTTTCATGATTCAAAGATGCAGTGTTGCCAACCTTTGAATTCTCAGAATTAAATGAGATGAGATTTTTTAAAATATTCAAATGAGGAGACAAAACCTAAATTATCATTGGGAAAAAAACAAAAAATTTACCCTCATGGAGGCAAGGACATTCAAATCACTAGAAAATCCAAACGCATTTGCTGATCAGACTTTGAGACATTATTAGATTTATTGACACATTTCAAACACGTCAGTATGTGCTGACAGCAGGAAGTATGAGGATTTTGGCCCAGTTGTGCTGCCTCTTGACCTAGGACGTCAGCAAATGCCCACAGTGTAGATAGAAGCTCCTCTGGAGAAAGGCCTTAGGGATTCTGAGAAATTGGAAGTTCCCGTGCATTTTCATTTCATAGATGAAGGTTGCCCTACCTGCCTTTCAGGGTTGTGCTGCGCCAGATTCAGTGAGACGAAGTCTGAAAAGATTCCAGGAGCTGCAGATCCCAAATGTAGGGATGCTTACTTTTTTTTTATCATCAGCAGAAGGAAAACGTACTAAATGCAGATCGTGTGCATTCTGCTTCCTGTGGGCACAGAGCAGTAACAACTGCAGAGTACTGTTGGAGCAGCCCAGGTGGTGTGATGTCCACAGCACACATGCCCAAGCAGTTAATTCAGGAGAGAAAGGTGGTGGTGTCATGACAGCAGCCAAGAGCTGGCCAGTCTCCAGTGCCCCCTCAAGGAGCTGTGGTTTCTGAGGTTCAGTTGCAACCATCCACACAGAACTCAACTGCTAGAGTCAAAGTCAGAGCGCATTTAGCATTTCAGCCACAGAACCTAGGGCCAGTGCCTGCCCACAGGTCCCCACGCAGGAGTGCTGGGGACCTGTTCACTCCACGAACATTCCCCAGCTTCTGGCATGTGCCAGTGGATGGGTACTAAGGGTACCATGGTGCATACAGCAGACCCACAGATCTGCCCCTGTGCCACTTACAGCCACGAAATGATTGTGCAAAGAATTTTGAGTACAGCTGAAAAGAGATTTGACTATCCTAGTTAGTACTAGCATATTCTAAAACCTCTATACGTTGGTGAAGTCGTTTGTTTCTTCTGTGGTTCAGAATAACTTCATAAAACCATGGAGCTTAGATAGAAATAATGGTTTTCAACTGGTTAACCCCTTCATTCTCAGAGACTGTGATTCAGGGGCTCTGTGTGCTTTCCCCAGGCTTGCTCAGCTGGAGAGGGGGCCAGGACTGTGCCAGCAGACGGGGGTCCACTATTCTGGGGTTTACCCCCCACCCCCGGGCTCAACATGCACCCCAGTGTCCATTAGCAGACAGGGCAAGGAGTGATTTGTGTTCATTCTGTTTCTGCTCTGCGGTCTCTCAATGTCTGGGTCACTGTAGTTGTACTGTGCCTAGAAATTCTGGAACTTCCTGACAGAGCCAGTCTAGAGTGCTTCAAGAGTTATTTTTCTGTCACTATTTCCCTGAATACTGTCTAACTGATGGCACCTAACTTGAGAAAGGATTCTGTTTGACCTTTTTTAGGGACTGGTTCATTACTTACAATAAGATACTTTTTAAAGTCTGCCAGACGCTAGAGCATAACATTTCTAATCAGAGCTCAACCAATCCCAGAAAACTAGTTTCAGTGAAAAATGAAGTGACTAATGGACTAAGTCTAAATGATTATGAGATGGGTGATAATCCTATTTTCCTAGTCAAAATAATGTAGAGCTGTTAAATTCAACTTCTGAGGTTTTCTGTGGGTTTGAATATTAATCTTCCTGAACACACACCTTTTTATTCCATCTGTAATTTGAATGCTCAAAATGTGATTATATGTAAGAAAACATGAGCTTTAGTATTTAAAATGAAAGCTTCCAGTCCATAATCTGGTCCCTAAGCATTTTACAATTCATCAGGGGAAGGGGATCAACATTTCTTGAGTACCTACCATGTGCCAGGCTCTTTACTGGCATCTTTTTCTTCATATGTTATGATTTATCCTTCCTCTCTCTCGGACACTTATAATTATCCCTTTATTACAGAAAATGAAATTGGTGCCCAGAAAGTCACTGGTGGTGCTGGGGTTTGAACCCAGGTGCAACTGCTAAAACTTCTACTTTCTATGATACCAGATGATTTAACATCATTCCTAGAAAGACTGTCTAATTGAGAATCTGTAGTTTTACCCCTTAATCCAATAAGTGAGCCTGATTTACACTGAAGGAATTCAAAGATTCATATAGCAACTACCCAAATTTGACAGCAAATCCATCTGACAGTGACCACCATAATGACAGTGATAAAAATGGTTCAGTGCAAGCCAGACACAATCACACTTTATATGTACAGTCTCAGTTGAGTCCCACAACCTCCGATCAAGTACCTGCTCTTATTATACTGATTGGCTGAGCCCCTGTGTGGTGAGGATGGGATGGGAACCCAGAGATGCTGGTGTCTGGGGCGACGGTTTATCACTCTTCTGTACAGTTGTCAAATTAAATAGAACAAAGCAAGGCACCTAAAGACTGATTATCAATATATTTTACTTCAATTACTTGATGGAAGACAATATTTTAATGATTTATAAGGGTTATTCCCATGCACCAAGCTCCTCCGTCCATGGGATTTTCAAGGCAAGAGTACTGGAGTGGGTTGCCATTTCCTTCTCCAAACTAATAAATGAAGAGGGAGTTCTTATCATGATTGGTAGTGGTAAGAGTGGTGATGATAAGATACAAGGTCTAAAGTCCCATCAATGATAACATGTTGAAGAGAAATCCAAAGGAATCAGCCCTTCAAGCAGTGGGAGTCAGGACTAGGGTAACCCACCATACTATAATGAAATAGGGGAGATTTTGTATTTCTAAGCACAGTGTGCTGGTGACATCAACCAGACGCTATTACCTTGGAACTGGCCTTTTCTGCTCTCTAGAAGGAATGGGTTTCCCTGCTGTTCTGAGCCAACCTGCCTCCACCACTGGGGACAACCCACAGGCGTGCTCTGCCAAGGGAAACTTGCCTCCAAGTCTCTCTGGCTTAGCACTTCATCATTTGCTATGGAAAGGTTGAATCAAAGTAGATAAAGGTCAATCTCTGACACCTCTCCCTCTAGGCAATATCTATTTGAGGCTCTCTTTTAGGAGGCAGGAATAGGAGACTGTTTCTGAATTGTGCTCATCTTCAATCATTTAAACCACTCTTTGGTATCACAGCTGCTCAGCTATGCAGTCTGACATCCCTAATCTCCCTTTTGTCCCTGTTGACTGCGAAACTGTGGACTGTGGCCCACCAGGCTTCTCTGTCTAATGGGATGTCCCAGGCAAGAATATTGGAGTGGGTTGCCATTTCCATCTCAAGGGGATCTTCCCGACTCAGGGATCGAACCTGTGTCTCCTGCATTGGCAAGCAGATGCTTTACCGCTGAGCCACCAAGGAAACCCTTTTGCCCCTATTAAGTGTGGTGGTACAGGCTCTGGAGTCAGACCACCCAAGCTGGAACTCTCTGACACTTGCCAGCTCTGTAAGGTGGGTCAAGCTACAGCCTCTCAAAATGCCTGTTCCTTTATCTGAAGAGTGGAGATAATATGGGGTTATACCTCCTGGGGTTATTGTAAATTAGAGCACATAAAGCATTTAGAACTGTGTGGCACGTGGTAAGCATGTCAATGATATATTATCTGCAACTATTGCAGATCACAGTTAGGGCTTCTAGTCTTGTGTTTATGATGAGATCTGCACATGTTGAATTATGTATGGAACTGTTCAATGGAAAGACTTCCGCTCTCAATCGATGTAATGCAAGTAGTAACTATTTATTATATTGACATATTTACAAAATATTACAAAGTGAAATACCACTCTAATTCACCATATTACACAGGGCTGCATACAGGCAAGACAAAGTATATGGAAAACATTTACTTCTGTCTTTGGTATTAGAAATCTACACAAATCGGCAGCATTTAAAGTTTCCAATATGAAGTATTTAACATAGACAAAGATGTAAATGGTAAGGTCATGAAAAGGGATGCTAATATCCTCTGCTGGGAAACCCCCAGGTCCATGAAATGTAGCAAGAGAGGGAGTCTATTGACTAAAAAACAACAAAAGAAACAGCACAAGCTACAGTACTTTACACAGGAGTGTTTCAGTTTGTATGAAGCTGCTCTCTGGTAACAGTTGGCAGACAGTAACAGACAAAACATTACCCAGACACAATGTTGCAGATAAGACTTTATGGGAGAGAATCCACTCCAAGAGACACCTTGAGTGTGTAACTTCACTATACAGAACATCTTATAAAACTCAATTTCATGATCATTTACACATATACAAAAACTTAACTGGTTTTAGCAAGTAACTTTTCTAAAACACAATCACAGTTTACATAATTCTGAGGTAAAGGTCCTGAATCTATCCTATTTGAGAAGTCCTAGCCCACGAGGGTCTCTAAAGGGAGAAGTATCCACCAAACATCAAGTTCTGGCTCTCAGTGGGTTGGGGAGAAGGCCAATCGCACCCACCTCATTTTAAAGATGATCCAAGATTTCAGAACTTAATGTTCCTAATTTGGCTCTATGCAGTTAATGCTTCTAATGTTTTCTGTAGATACTGAGTCTTGTCAGAACATGACTTCTGCTATGGAGAAAATATTTCATCAGGAAAGGGCCAAGTTAGTGTCTTAACTTGATTCTCTTGACTGGGCACTCTGTACATCCCAGGAAAAATGTACTTAGACTCCTCATATAAATGGTGAAGACTTGGTCAGATAAATGCACTGCAGACTTATCTTCCCACCAGTTAATACACACCCGGAAATGGACTCAGATGGGAAGAGCCTCAGTGAGTGCTGGGAGCCCACAGTGGATAAGATCAGAAACAGAAAAGTCTAGTGACTCTCCTTTGTGTCCCGGAAATGCATAAAGGACCTTAATGTGCTTTCCTTCAGAAATCCTCAACGAGGTTGTTTGTGCTACTGTAAATACTCCAGGAACATGTGGGAATCAGCATGTATGTCCCAGGTCTTTTTCATTTGGGCAGGGGAGTTGGGGAGGAGGAAAAGGCATATGTTAATAATGTTGCTTCTCTGAAATGACTTACTATAAATCATAGTTGTTGGTCTGTCTATGTAAACAATGCCACCTTAACTCAGGTTACTTGTAACTACCTAAAAAAACATACCCAGCCCAGATTATCTCATAAAGTGAAGTACTTCATTTTCTAAAATAACCCTATGAAATCATGAAGGTTGTAAAGATTTAACATGAAGATATTCTTTTATCCACTTTTTGGCATATGTCTTCTTATGAAAAAGTTTGCAAATATAATCAGGTTTTCAAATGAATACTTGACTCCTCCCTCCCACCTATGTCACTTTTTAAGCCAAGCTGAGCATTTGCCTCTTAAACTTTCACATGAGGAACACCGGTGGTGGTGGGGAGGGGGGGTACAAGTGTTTGCCAGGCACTGAGTCACCTTGCCGGGCAATTTAAGACAAGTAATGCTGGACCTTTTCAGTAAGCTGCCCCACTGGCAGAACTCCCATTTTTCTTCATGCTGAAGAAAGCAAAATTAAACTTCTGCTTCTTTGTACCATCAAAAATTCTGGAGAATGGCACAGGAGAAGAAAGTAAATAAACATTAAACATTTACTAATGGCTGGCATTCATGACATCTGACTGGAGAAATAGAAAGAAACATGAACCAATGTGCTTTCAGGGCTTTCTGGGGGAAGAAAGCTTTTGGCTTTGCCCTGGTCCCTGACGATGACAGACGGGCAGGCTGTTTCTTGCATAGCTCTAGGCGAGCCATTAATCTGTCAGTACCAGCATCTTTAGAAATCCCAGCATTAAGACTTAGGAGGGGAAAGACAGGGAAGATGTTGAATAGCCAGAAAGGCAGCTTTTTAAACACTTCAGTGAGTTCATAATGCTGTACAGGCTGCTGTTAATCCCGTCTCTGAAATTCCTGGTGCAGTGCAACGCTGGACTGGAATTTATTCGTCCTCTTCCACATACGTGGATGGAAACCAGCCCACCTAAAAAGGAAGAGCAACCAACACAGCAATGTGACTCTATCCAGCACTTCAAAAGGCTCTACAAACAGAGCATTTCATTTTCATAACACCCAGAATTAAGCTGGGGTTTAATGCCCACTGCAGATGAAGAGGATTGGTTTAAACTGCTCCTAAAAGCCCAATAGAGTGAGTGGTAGAAAGGGTGAAATAAAATACGCTTCAACAGTGTTCTAATCTGCGAGGACACAAATATGTAAATTAAGGGGTTCTACTACTTAATGCTCTCTCTTTCTGCTATAGAACAGGATATAAAGACAGAGGTCCTATGCTGCTGTTTCTAATTTAGATCAGTGGCTCTCACAGGTATTTTGTGCTCCACATAAAGCTGATGCTCTAGACTTAAAAAGAGGTTTACAGACTCAAAAGAACTGACATGCTCCTAAACCCTTTTCCCAATAGGAAGCCATCAAATTTGCCTAAGTAAACTTTATTTATGTCAGTATCCTAGCCATGCAATGCATTTTTCTGGAGTCCCTGTTTTCAGTAAGGACCACCACCCATGTGGAGCCAGGACTCTGGGGGGTGACAACTGTAAGGTGGTGTAGGGGTTCCCCCCCAGCATCATGGGTGCCAGTGGCTGCCAAGCCCCCTTCATTTACATGATGGTCACATTGAGAGGGACGCTCACCCTGCCGTTCACTTCTCCTCTCCACCAGCCGTTCGCACTCATCTTCGTGTAAATCTTCACCACATCTCCTTTCAGCAGGGACAGTTCTCGCATATCTCTGGCACAGAAGTCATACCGAGCAATAGCGATGCCCAGCACCTTTGGACTTAAGACTGTAAAGAAATGATGGGGCGTCAGAATGGCTTTGCACTTTACCAATCATAAGAAGCTAGTCAGATGGATGCTATAGATGCTATCAAGATGCACAGCCGTGATTTCATTACAGACTAGTGATGATGGCAGAGGGGCTTGAAAGCAGCAGGACTGCTGTTTCAATTCAGTCAGCGGTAGTCAGGTTCACAAAGTTTAAAGACTCATTATTCGGTGTTCATGTTCTTCATAGGAACTTCCAAACAGGGACTAGTTTTTGTAGTTTGGTGGGAAAAAAGGTTAATATCTAAGTTACTATCTAGGGTGACAGAATCTCAAATAACTAGCATAAATTTCCTATTGACGGCATAGTACTCCATTTTTAACTAGAACCTCTATGGTAAAAGCTTCACATTTTTATCTTGTAAGCTTCTCAACTAAGACTCAAAACAATCAACTTTTTTTTTTTTTTTTTGCTCTGAAAGGCTCCTACTGAATCCATGTCATCATTTCTAGTCAAATGGCATCTCCTCCCCCCAAATAGCCTTTTTTTTTAGTTAAATTTATTTAGAGACAGTTACGCTTTTATATATAATTTCACTTGTGAAGAAGCTTAAATCATGTTTCATAGAAAAAAATAATAAACACCATCCATGTATCTTCTTTGTTTCAAACAAATCTTATAGAACTGCCCTGGTGGCTCAGATGGTATAGAAAATCTTTACTGAAATACATAACCAAAAACAAGATTCAGCGTGTTCGCCTCCTATACTTAGATTTTTTTTTCAATGGTAGGAGAGGAGCTAACCTCTTCTTTGCCCTCACCTGCCTGTCCTGAAAGGAAAATTCAGTTCAAGCTAGACATCTGTTCGTCTCTGGTGTTTCGGAACACATTTCATATTAACATCTCTACCTGTTGCTCCTTGGGGTTATAAAATATTTTCAATTATATTTTCCGTGATTCTGAGAATCACTCACCTGGGATTGGTGGAACTTTATAAACCTTAAATGGTAGAGAAACTGAAGTATAAGAAAGGAAAAAAAACCATGGGAAGTGCCATACATCATATTTGTAACAGTTCCCAGAGTCTAGGCAGCTACAGTTATGACTGTCACCCTGGAAAAGTGTGCCCTCTTGGAGACTGGGATTTCTGGCCTATTTTACAGAGCTTTGCAATGATAGAAATTTTTTAGTCTCCAGGTGTCCATCATAAGATAAACGAATGGCAATGCTGTAGATTTCAGAACTGTAAAGGGAGCAAAAATAGGTCATTTTATTTTACTGTTCGGACACAAACCACTTTAATAGTTTCCTTACTGAAAACCATCCCATTACTGGGGCACTACTCTTAGAGTCGTGCACATAAAAACACCCCAGTGATGGAAAAACCCATCATCAACTTAACTGTGTGACCTTGTACAGTTCTCTTAACCCCTCTGAGCCACATTCTTCTCACCTATAAAATGAAAGGTCTATACCAGATGACTTGTAAGGGCCTTCTAGTACTATATTTTATTATTCCATTGGGGTTTACAGGTTAATTTTTAAAAATCTGTAAGAAAACATACTTTATTCAGTCATCATGTACTCCCCACATGTCACATAAACAGCCCTTACATTCTCTGGCTAATGACAGAAATTAAGACCAGAATGCCTTGCACAAGCAGATGAACAGTCATCCTTCAAAGCAATATGAACTAAATTCTATTCTTATATTTGGAGATAAAGTTGGGATTTTGGTCCTATTTATTTTCTTAATGGAAAGACATGAACACTGGCTTTTCCCAACTAAAATTTCTGATCCTCAAGAAAACTGGTTTTATAAAGCACTTCATTCTCCCTTTATACTTTCACCTCTCAATTCTTTCCAACTGATGAAAGAAAAAATGTCTTGCTGAAATATAACATGAGCACACACATAAAACTGGAGGATGGGAATGTCAAGACAAACGATGACTTGATGACAGAGAAAAGGAGAGTGCATGGTGGGAATGTGACTGGAGGGGCTGCTTGTGAGGAAATGTATCTATATGAGAAGCCATACACAGAAGTCAAAATACTTGCAAACAAAAGCAAGTTGAAAAGACATATAAAAGCAGTAAAGCAGTACCTGACCAGAAAGGAGTGGAAGAAGGGGGGACAAAGCTGTAGTCTGGTGGAGTTACAAAAGAAAACCCACAGAACAAAGAAGGGGCTTAGAGAAGGAAAGAAAAAGAGAGAAGCAAAGAGCATTTAGGTGTTGGCAAAACATATCTTGACACAGCTATTTCGTTGTCTATAACCTTAAGAAAATTGTCACATCCAAGTTGAAATATCAAGCTTCATTTTCACCCATTTGTCTCCTCTCACCATTTCTAAATGAAGAACAAGCCAGATTTTTACATTTTGATTGACATTAATGCAATTCATTGTGACCCATCCCTTTACAGGTGAACACAGCATACCCCTCCATGCTGCCATCGATGAACCCCTTCCGCCCAAGGATGGCCTTCTCTTGATGTGGTGCACAATTCCTACTTTGTCACATCAGTGGAGATGGCGATCATCTAAATTCTTAATGTAATACACTTCACATTATAACTGATATAAAGAAGAGATATAAAGAGCCTATATAGGGTGGCATCAATGAAATATGCAGAACCCATAGAAAACTCAAGAAAATCATTCATAAAATTTGTTAGGAACCACCCTCACCCTCCAAACAAGCATGTGCATGGTAGCTTATTTCCAAAAATAAAATATGTGGAAAAGACAGTAAATATATCCCCCAGTTGTAGGAATGATGCTCAAAAACTGCTCAGTGTTTTCTATTCATTTAATTATCATAAAAACTCAGAGGAAGATACCCATTATATTTCTTCTTCATATTTGAGAACAGCCTAGACTCAAACCTACACAGTGTGACTCTAGTCAAGGCTCTTCACTGCTGCCTACTCTGCATCTATCCCTCTGCTTCAGGTACCACCTTAGACAGTTTTTAAACTCTCCCTGCTGATGCCAAGGTACCATTGTAATAGAATAGGAAGTGTGATTGTAAACTTTCTCCCAATATTTATTCTCCCCTTAATCCATGTAATAAGTTATTTGGTTGAGCTATGTTTGCCCAGAGACTCTATTACTAAGTTCTTGCTACTGGGATGGGATGTAAGCAAAAGTATCATGAGGCATCATTTCTGGGAAGGCAGCTGGCACACACCTCCACCCTTCTCTTGTTCTTTATTCTGCCCTGCTGTCTGGAATGCAATAGTTACCATCCTGGTTCTTGAGAAGGCACACCTCACCTTAAGGATGAACTTGAAAGAATCCAGGTTATTAACATACTCTTGTACCTAAGAATAGCAGTAGCTCATTAAGGGGATGCTTAGATTCCAACCCGGAGAAGGCAGTGGCACTCCACTCCAGTACTCTTGCCTGGAAACTCCCATGGATGGAGGAGCCTGGTTGGCTGCAGTCCATGGGGTCGCTGAGGATCGGACACGACTGAGCGACTTCCCTTTCACTTGTCACTTTCATGCATTGGAGAAGGAAATGGCAACCCACTCCGGTGTTCTTGCCTGGAGAATCCCAGGGACGGTGGAGCCTGGTGGGCTGCCATCTCTGGGGTCTCACAGAGTCGGACACGACTGAAGCAACTTAGCAGCAGCAGCTAGATTCCAACCAAACAGATTGGGCAGAGGAACTGAAAGGAGGGGTTCAGTGGTTCTTGGGTTCATATATAAATTGATGCATGCATGACACTTTTTTAGTAAGTGGCCACCCATATTTAACCTACCCTGAAGTGTATCCTTATTGATAATCAAGGTTCTCTTCTAGTCCACTGCATGTTCCAAGTTATACTTTTTTTTTTTTAATGTGCAGTATGTGCCCATACAACTAATTTTATAATCTATGCAATTGACTTTATATTACCATGCAATGCAACTGGTTTGTTTGATTTTCAGGTCATGTTATATCTATTGTTAAAGAGAGGAAAGGACACCATCTCTGAATGAGGAAAATGGCACCCTAACTCTACTATTGGCAGAAAATCTGGTGCCAAGATTCCTATCCAGCGTTTGGGAGAACTCTTCATTCTACTCGTTACTTCCGTGTAATGAGGAGAATTTGTTCCTTAAACTGTTTTATAAGTGTCCATCCTTGATTCTCTCTCTGGGACTATTTATCCATGGAGTAATAAAAAGAAGTGGTATTTTCCCAAAATTTCTAATGAAGGTAATTCAAGTCAAGAGTCTGAAAGATAACAAAAGATAAGTTAACTCTAGAAGGAAGAAATAAGAAATCAATGAAAACACAACTAAATGGTACTTAAATCTCAAATTTAGGTAGATAGCTCCTCCTCCTATTTGTTGAGCTCATCTTTGCTCACTTAACTGCTCAACTTCCAACAAAAACCGGCACAACACAAAGGAAAGAACATGAAATATGTTCACGTCTTGTTGCTCAGGATCCCTGAGAGCCATAATCTATCAGTGATATTCCTACAACAACTATCATTTTTTCCTGAGATGCTGAACAGCTATTAAATACAGTAGGTCTCATGGCATTAACCATACCATAGGCCTGAGAATCTTCTCAGGAGAGAAACTGATTAACCTCTTACATCCCAATATGTAGCTCTCAGCCAAACATTGTAAGTGCTGGTACGATGCTTTCTAGTTTCCTACACATTGTAGCATGACTTATTGTTGTCACTCTTTCCACATATCAATTTTCACTGCCTTTGGGTCCTAAATTCTTGTATTGCTGGCAAAACAGCATTTGAATGCCTGGAGATAAGAGTGTAAAAGAATGTGTCTCCCTAGGAAAGCATGGACTTAAATCTAGAGGTAAGCAATGTCAGAATAAAGTATTTGATAAAGATATTTTGTGAAATGGTTTAACCTATAAAACATTTATGCCCACAGTGAGACTATATCCCACCTATTTCTACACACACATACAGATAGACGTTTTCTACATCATACTCCTCCAACTGTACCAAGACGCTAATGTAAGAATTATTGGTAGGTGCATACCCTGGAATGGAATTGAAACAGCTGAGTAACAGTGACATTCAAATGGGAACATTGAGGGGTTATAACCTCCCATTCCTTTTACTTCCTGGCCTAAAATTCATTCACCACCTAATACTATAGAGAGCCTGGTGCTAGTATATCACCTTATTCCAGGAAGCTTCTTAAGAACAAGAACTTTTATTCATATCTGTATCCACTGAGATAATATTAAAAATCTATGTTGAGACCTTTTTCATTAAAAGAATCATTTGCAAACTGCATGCCTTAGTTTAGGGCCTAACTTTCCTCCTTCCTCAAATACTTTCAACTCCTTATTAGCACAGACGGAGAACATTGCTCAGAGAGACCATCATACCAGGTAGGTCTCTCTGGTTAATTTCATATGATACCTGGCATTCAAATGGGCTAATGTTTATGGAACATTAGCAAATAAGTAGCTCATAGTCTAGGGACTTAATAGTTCTCATTAGGAGTTATTTAAAGTACAGTCGAATATTAACTCTTCCAAGTTAAAACTTGAAATACTGACATTTTCTAATAGAAACAGAAGCTATTGGCATAACCATCATAAACTGACTGGCAAATCACTACTGAATATTATTCAGTTCTGAGACTTGACTGAGAGGACAGAGCCACAGAAGTATGTCAATTAAAAAAGGAACACAATGTTCACAGTAGAATAAAAAGTACTAGTGAACTGGTATTGACACACGTTTCTGTTGTCAAGGTTAACTTAGCATTGCTTTAAAATGCTATGCTCTCCCTTGATTAGGCTATTCATGTTCATGAGCAAATGAAAATCCACTTGATTTTCAATAACATTTGAAATTTGTACACTGCAGAGACCAAGCTCAATCAACACTTGTCCTTAAGGTATTGATTATCAAATCAAGGTATTTTTGAACTACCACTTAATTATCCATCATTTGTATAACTGAAGATGAGGCTAAGCATTTGGTAATTATTCTCTGGGGCAGGAATTACCTAATGCTGAACCTTTAGTTGGAACAACCACAGGTATTCACACTCATTTATGTTAACAACAAAAAAGTTATCAGTAAAAAATATCAGATAGTTGTACCAATGGTACCATCATCAACACAGCTGTCCCTGAGTTTGGGCCCAGTGGCCTAGAGATTTTCCTGAAGACCTGTGTTCCTATGTGGACCCACTATGAAGGATCCAGGAATTCCTTTTACCAGGATCATCTACAGATGGCCTAGCAACCGAGAACATGTTGAGAATTTAATGAATATTTAAATTTGTGATCCTTAACCTAGTTTTATTTTGGAACCTAGTCATGTCTTCTTAGACTTGCAGCAACATTCATAGACATAGTATCAAATATCTGTTCCCCCAATCTCTCTCAAGTACACAGTGTTTATTCTGTATTTTATATTGTCACTGAAGAAACTAATTCAGATTGGTTGAATTCTGACAGTAACCTAGCAGGACATTCTGACACATCAGATGTGAGATGGAATAGCAAGAGAATATTCTAAGATGACTGTAAGGTTTTTGGCTTAAGCAACTGGAAGATTGGAGTTTTTTTTTTAGGGAAGTACTCAAATGGAGCCTAAATTCTACTCACAGCACTAAGATGAGTGATTTCTGTATCTCAGCATCAACTCTCTCTCCACTATATATAATATTGGTTTTACTTAATTGAATGCTGACATCTGGTAAATGAACAAATCTCCTCTAACCTAAAATTCAAAGATATGACAAGGAATACTTAAACTTATTATGAATATAAACAGCTACTTGGTATTCAATACTGCACAATCTAAATATATAAAGCCATTAACGAGAAAAACTGAGTATAATAAGGCCTTATTGTTATGGAAAATGAGATCATTTGACATTTCAGGGGACTTCAGATTATTTATAGGCATCTAGTTTACCAAGATGTGAACTTTATTCTAAATGCTTACTCTTTAAGACAGAGCATCAGACTTCAAAAGAGCTTACAAATTAGTGAAGAGAGAGAGTTGATACTGAGATACAGAAATCACTCATCTTAGTGCTGTGAGTAGAATTTAGGCTCCATTTGAGTACTTCCCTGAAAAAAAAATCTCCAATCTTCCAGTTGCTTAAGCCAAAAACCTTACAGTCATCTTAGAATATTCTCTTGCTATTCTGTTTCACATCTGATGTGTCAGAATGTCCCTCTGGGTCACCATCATAATACTGGGTTGGCCAAAAAGTTCGTTCAGGTTTTTCCATAAGATATTATATAAAAACCTGAATGAACATTTTGAGCCAGTGAGTGAGTGAAATCGCTCAGTCATGTCTGACTCTTTGTGACCCCGTGGACTGTAACCCACCAGGCTCCTCCGTCCATAAGTTTCTCCAGGCAAGAATACTAGAGTGGGTTGCTATTTCCTTCTCTAGGGGATCTTCCCGACCCAGGGATCAAACCCGGGTCTCCTGCATTGGAGGCAGACACTTTAACCTCTGAGCCACCAGGGAAGCCCCACATTTTAGCTAACCCAATGTATCACCTGTCTGGATGCGTGTTGGTCCAGGCTGCTGAACTGCTACATAAGCCTCCTGACTGGTCTTCCTGTTTCTACACTGTTGCTGCGCTCACGTGCTCAGTCGCTTCAGTCTATTCTTGGCAATCCTATGGACTGTACCCAGGCAGGCTCCCTAGAACAATCCTATTACAGTCAGACCACGTTTCCCCTCTGTTTAAATCCTTCCAATGGCTTCCCATTTGTTCCAGAGTAAAAGCTAAAGTCTTCCACAGCTGCACATAGGCTGATCTGCTCTCTGTCTCCATCTCTGCTGTTCACACTGCACACATCATATATGTGCCTTCCTTTGCACTGGCTCTTCTGTGCACACTTCCTTGAGTTTTTATTCAACAGTTACTTTCACAATGAGGCCTACCCCAATGGCCCATAAAAGAGCCATGGACACATGCCAGTTGTGCCATGTGATACAGAGAAAAACCTGAGATTATTGCGGGGGGTGGGGTGGGGAGTGATATACAAGCAAAGAAGTAGTTAGAGGGCACACAGTCCCCTAAATTCCCACCGTCCTACTGTTGACGATGAGCATGGAAGTTCTGCCAATGTCATGGTCAAAGTTCAAGTAGCCTGCTCTTCAGATGGATTAGGGTATTTATGTGAGTTTATCATAGTAGAAACTCCCCGTTTACTCTGGACCAGATATTTGTGACCCCTTCACCATCCCCCAAATTCATACGTTGAAACTTAATGCCTCATGTGATGGCGCTAGGAAGTGAGGCTTTGCGGAGGTGCTTAGGTCATGAGAATGAAGCCTGCATGAATGGGATTAGTGCTCTTATAAAAGCAATCCCACAGAGCTTCCTCATTCCTTTCCACCAGCTGAGGACACATGGCACCTTCTGTGAACCAGAGAGCAGGTCATTACCAGATACCAAATCTGTCAGCATCTTCACCTTGAACTTTCCAACATCCAGAAGCATGAACCATACCTTTCTAGGGTTTATAAGACACTTGGTCTATGGCATTTTGTTACAGCAGCCCAAAGAGACTGCAGCACTGGTCATCCAAGTGACCTTGTTAGAAAGGGGAGCTTGTGAAGCCAGCAGCTGTTCTACTATGAAGAAAATTCAAAACTGCTGAACCAGCTTTCTACTAAACAACCAAAAGGAAGAAAAACTAATCTCTAGTTTTGTTCTTCATCACCTGACCACCTAAGTTAAATTCATAAACCACTCCCAGAACTCCTAAGTAGCATTACACTGTTAAATTATTTTTCCAAAACACTCACCAACTTCTAGTATCAGTTCAGTTCACTCAGTCATGTCCGACTCTTTGCCACCCTATGGACTGCAGCACGCCAGACTTCCCTGTCCATCACCAACTCCCAGAGCTTGCTCAAACTCATCCCCATCAAGTCAGTGATGCCATCCAACCATCTCATCCTCTGTCATCCCCTTCTCCTCCTGCCTTCAACCTTTCCCAGCATCAGGGTCCTTTCCAATGAGTCAGTTCTTTGTGTCAGGGGGCCAAAGTACTGGAACTTCAGCTTCAACATCAGTCATTCCAATGAATATTCAGGACTGATTTCCTTTAGGATGGACTGGTTGGATCTCCTTGCAGTCCAAGGGACTTTCAAGAGTCTTCTCCAACACCGCAGTTCAAAAGCATCAATTCTTCAGCACTCAGCTTTCTTTATGGTCCAACTTTCACATCCATACATGAGTACTGGAAAAACCATAGCTTTGACTAGACAGACCTTTGTCAGCAAAGTGATGTCTCTGCTTTTTAATATGCTGTCTAGGTTCATCATAACTTTTCTTTCAAGAAGCAAGCGTCTTTTAATTTCATGGCTGCAGTCTCCATCTGCAGTGATTTTGGAGCCCAAGAAAATCAAGCCTGTAACTATTACCATTGTTTTCCCATCTATTTGCCAGAAGTGATGGACTGTATGCCATGATCTTTGTTTTTTGAAAGTTGAGTTTTAAGCCAGCTTCTTCTCTCTCCTTTTTCATTTTCATCAAGAGGCTCTTTAGTTCCTCTTCGCTTTCTGCCATAAGGGTAGTGTCATGTGCATACCTGAGGTTATCAATATTTCTCCAAGCAGTCCTGATTCCAGCTTGCGGTTCACTCAGCCCAGGATGATGTACTCTACTTATAAGTTAAATAAGCGGGGTGACAATATACAGCCTTGACATAATCCTTTCCCAATTTGGAACCAGTCTGTTGTTCCATGTCCTGTTCTAACTGTTGCTTCTTTACCTGCATACAGATTTCTCAAGAGGAAGGTCAGATAGTCTGGTATTCCCATCTCTTGAAGAATTTTCCACAGTTTGTGGTGATCCACACAGTCAACGGCTTTGGTGTAGTCAATAAAGCAGAAGTATATGTTTTTCTGGAATTCTCTGGCTTTTTCTGTGATCCAGTAAATGCTGGCAATTTGATCTCTGGTTCCTCTGCCTTTTCTAAATCCAGATTGAACATCTGGAAGTTCTTGGTTCATGCACTGTTGAAGCCTATATTGGAGAATTTTGAGCATTACTTTGCTAGCATGTGAGATTAGTACAATTGTGTGGTAGTTTGAGCATTCTATGGCATTGCCTTTCTTTGGGATTGGAATGAAAACTGACCTTTTCCAGTCCTGTGGCTCCTGCTGAGTTTTCCAAATTTGCTGGCATATTGAGTGCAGCACTTTCACAGCATCATCTTTTAGATTTGAAATAGCTCAACTGGAATTCCATCACCTCCACTAGTTTTGTTCATAGTGATGCTTCCTAAGGCCCACTTGACTTCACGTTCCAGGATATCTCACCTTAGGTAAGTGATCACACCATCGTGATTATCTGGGTCATGAAGATCTTTTTTGTACAGTTCTGTGTATTCTTGCCACCTCTTCTTAATATCTTCTGCTTCTGTTAGGTCCATACCATTTCTGTCCTTTATTGAGCCCATCTTTGCATGAAATGTTCCCATGGTATCTCTAATTTTCTTGAAGAGATCTCTAGTCTTTCCCATTCTGTTGTTTTCCTCTATTTCTTTGCATTGATCACTTAGGAAGGCTTTCTTATCTCTCCTTGTAAAACTCTGCATTGAGATGGATATATCTTTCCTTTTCTCCTTTGCCTTTCGCTTCTCTTCTTTTCACAGCTATTTGTAAGGCCTCTTCAGACAACCATTTTGCCTTTTGGCCTTTCTTCTAGTAAACTATATAATTTATTTTTATCTGTTATCCACTGTCCCCACTACCATGTGAGTTCCACAAAGGCACAGACTTGTCTTTTTTTTTTCCACCACGGTATATCCCCAGTAATTTGAACAATGCTCATCCTGCAGTAGGCCCTCAATAAAGATCTGTTTTTTCAAATTTATTTTTAATTGGAGGGTAACTGCTTTACAATGTTGTGCTGGTTTCTGCCACGCAACAACGTGAATGAGCCATAAGTATACAGATGTCCCCCTCTCATAAGCCTTCCTCCCACCCCACCCCAACACCCACCCCTCTCGTGTTAACACCGCCCGGGTGTTACCGAGCACCAGGCTGCTTCCCTCGCGATACAGCGGCTCTCTCCTAGCTGTCTGTCTGGCAGATGGTGGTGTGGATATGTCAGTGCTATTCTCGCAGTTTGTCCCACCCTCTTCTCCCCACGCCATGACCACAAGTCTGTCCTGTACGTCTGTGTCTATTCCTGCCCTGCAAATAGGCTCATCAGTACCGTTTTTCTGGATTCCATATATATGTGTTAAGATCTGTCAAATGAATGAATGTGGGGACCTGTGGGGCTTAATGGTGAGACTGTAATAGCTAAAGAAGGGATGAGGAAAGAAGTTCTTTAAGAACTTCCCTATGAGGGAGAACAATGAAGAAAAAGAGGGAAAATTAACTGGGAAGATGGAGCTTTGGATAGAAAGACGGAGCTCTGAATAGGAAAAGATTTGAATGAGCAAGTTAGCCAATCCTGAAATGCTTGTGCTCAATTCTTAAAAATTTGAATGTACTCATAGCAGGGTGGCCAGGATGGTGACAAATTTGGCAACCATGTATATGACAAGGGGTTGATAAATCTGAGTAGTTTATTGAAAAAGAAATACGGCAAGGAAGGGAACAAAGCACATCGTATGAAAGGTTATTGTGGTAGAGTCTGCATATAGTGTATTTAACTTGGAGTAGCTTTGAAGAGACAGGCAGGCTTCCCGGGTGGCACTAGTGGTAAAGAATACGCCTGCCAAGGCAGGAGACACAAGTTTGATCTCTGGGTCAAAGGAGGGCTCTGGAGGAGGGCGTGACAACCCACTCCAGTATTCTTGCCTGGAGAATTCCGTGGACAAAGGAGCCTTGGCGGGGGCTAAAGTCCATAGGGTTTCAAGAGTCAAAGAGATAACTAATGATGGTAAATAGCTACAATAAGTCAAGTTTCTGGAACAAAATAAGCATTTTAAAAATTTTGTTCAAAAAATAATTAGGTGCTTTGTGTAGTTGTGGACATAAAGTCACCTGAGTATAAGCGAAACCTGAAGATGGCCTCTCAGAAATGTCTCAAAAGGTATTTGCTTTAAAAGCCTCTACCAGGGTTGACGTGAAGTCTGAGAAGCCTCCATCCTAGAATCCCCCTGCACTGCCCTGTTGTTCAGCTGTTAAGCTAGCATGTAACACCCAAGGGGTATGTGTGGTAGAGTGTCTGATGTAAGTGGAGTCTTAAAATATTGACTTAAAGCTATGAATGAAATGAAACCTTGACCAAGTTTGTATTCAACTTCGCATGCTATGAGGAAAGGCGAGAGTTGCAGAGTTAATACTGGCTCCCTTATGCAGATCTGGAATTCAGCAGGGAAAGCTGGACACTGGTCATATATATGAGGCAAAAAAGAGCTCTAGCATTGTTCCTCAAAGCTAGGAGCCTAATCCAAATTTTAGTGAGGGGAAAGAAAAAAAAAGAATTCTTCTCAGTTTATGTTTGTTTTAGAGGAGAGAGACCAGAAAAACCAAAGCCTTGGGTCAGGCTGCCACATGAGGATACCATAGTCAGTTGGGGAGCATTACACATACTGAGAGCAGTTTTAACTTTAGAAAATAAGGTTTATAGAAAGAACAGTATACAAAATGAGACATGTTAAAACATATAGACTGCTTTTTGAGCTTTGAAACATGAAAAAAGATAGCATTGAGTGAGGTTACTTGTATCTGTAGAATTTCAGTCTGTAAGCTATAGATTTCTGAAGTGACCCTGGGTCCTGGCTGCTGCTGCTGCTGCTGCTAAGTTGCTTCAGTCGTGTCTGACTCTGTGCGACCCCGTAGACGGCAGCCCACCGGGCTCCCCCGTCTCTGGGATTCTCCAGGCAAGAACTCTGGAGTGGGTTGCCATTTCCTTCTCCAATGTGTGAAAGTGAAAAGTGAAAGTGAAGTTGCTCAGTCGTATCCGACTCTTAGTGACTCCATGGACTGCAGCCCACCAGGCTCCTCCATCCATGGGATTTTCCAGGCAAGAGTACTGGAGTGGGGTGCCATTGCCTTCTCTGGGGTCCTGGCTACTAACTGTTAAAGCTATCAAGTTCAGGATAAAAATGCCTTACAGTAGCTAGTAAAGCTCCTGATAAAAGTAAATAAAAAAGGGAAGCCCAACATGACCTAATAATGAAGATGTGCGGCTGTAGTTGATCAGTTGCCCAAGAACAGTAAATTCTGTGGATGTGATAGACATCCTAAGGAAAAGAATATACAAAACGTCAGCAGTATGTTGGAACCGCCTAAGCCCAGGAAAAAGTGTGTATTTTGCACTTCCCACGTGCCAGACATTGTTCTAAGTACATCACATATTTAACTCTCCTAAAGTAAACGATGCAAACATTACCTATGCTGAGACACTATGATACAGAGTTGCAGGATGAGATAAACTAGGGAAACTTGTCACTTTGCTATATCATATAAGCAGCACTTCTGGTACATTTATTTAACCAAGGAAACCTTCCCTGGATGCTTCTCATGGGGCTGGCAGTTCATGAGACACTAGATTGGAGACATTAATATATGTGAAAGGTGTTTGAATAACATAGTATTCTGTTAAAAATTAAATTATTAAATATCAGAATTACTAAGTTCTTATTCTGTATCAAGTATATTTTATAATACTTCAGACAATCACTCATGTAGGTTATTGGGGAAACTTTCATTGGCTAGAAGTATCCTCTCTCAGGAAGACCATGCATTTCACTGTAGGAAAGTTACAAGCCATTGAATACACTTTGCAGTATTAAGGTAATGTTTCCCTTCTAATTCCCTATCCATTGACTACCTGTCTACCCTAATAATGCACAGTCTTCTGATAACTCCAACAAAAAAAGAAAAGGATGGAAAAATTCGGAGAAAAATTTAAAATTAGTACTGTGAGACTATAGTGAGTTGAAGGGTGCCTCACCCCCACCCATCCCTCATCCCTCCACTGCCCTCAACCCCTGCAAAAGTTATGTCCACCTAAAACCTGTGAATGTGATCTTATTTGGAAAATAGGTTTTTGCAGATATAAGTTAAGGATCTCAAGATGAAATCATCCTGTGTTAGGATGAGCTGTAAATGAAATAAGTTTCTTTATAAAAGAAGAGAAAGGGAGATGGCCCACAGAGGAGAAGGTGATGTGACCACAAGGCAGAGATGGGGAGTGCTGTCTGTAAGCCAGGGACATGAAGGACTGCCAGCGGCCATCCAGAAAAGGAGGGAGGCGTGCAGTGAATTGTCCCTCAGGGACTCCAGCAGGAACCGACCCTGCCAACATTTTGATTTCAGACTTGTGGCCTCCAAAACAGGAAGAGTAAATTTCTGTCGCTATTAATCCCCTCAATTTATGATAATATTTATGGCAGTTCAAGAAGCTATTTTATGAGATTAAAACAAATATTTAAATTACCAGCATAAAATTAGATTAAATCAAAGTCACATCCCAAATGACCAAGGAAAAAGAAGATGAAAGACTGAGGATAAAATCAGGAGATCAGAATATGAGTAGATAAATATGGGTATGTTGAACTACAAGGGCAAGAAGTTAAAAACTTGGTGGATGTTTGAGGAGTTAGTATAAAGGAGATAAATATTATCCACTATTAAGACTGTGACAAAACTAATAGGCTAAGATATTATCAGGATATTTAAAGAGTTATCAGGAATAAGCAAGTTACATTACAGTGAGTTAAATAAATATGAATGATACAAATTCTCCAAGTTTCTAAAACACTGGCTAAAATGAAGTTTAAGCACCTTGTCAGATGGCTAATAGAATCACAGAGGTACCTGCATGAAAGGAAAGCAACCGCACTAGGAAGAAGCAGGCTTGGCTCTGGCTTTTACTTTTTCCTGCAAGCTCACTTGTATGGTCCCAAAGACCCAGGAAGCCTTTGTCAATTTTTGAAGAATTGCTATAAGATTTGTCATAGCTTCAAAATGATCGAGCTGTTCTTTATTTGTTTTCAAACCCACTCATCTTTCCCAGTTTTTTCAAATAACATAGTGCTTTAATACCTGCTATGTTTCTCAAAGACCTGAGGCTCTGACTTCACTCATTTAGCCCTTCCTAAACACGTGTTTTATGAGAGGCGCTGTGCAAAGTGCAATTTGAGAATAAGAAGCAAAGGAACCTGGTTTCCAAGGCTTCAGGGAGCAATACACTTGAAGAAATTGTTAAAACCTATATAAAAACAATACTATTAATATATATTCTATGGAAACTGTGAGATGAAGTATGAATGATTCATAACTCTTATCTTCAACCCCAGCCACTCTTCTTAGTATCAGCTGCCTACTGAACCACTGAGTATGCACAGATACTAAAAATTTGTGCAAAACTGAATATATTACCTTCTCCTTTGTATGTGTTATATCCCTTTTACTTCTTGATCAGGCCATCATTTCACCATTTGGGTCATCTAAGGCAGATATCACACATGTACTATTTCTACCTCAATTCCTTTATCCAGTCAATTCAATCTCCAGATTATATCTAAATCAGCCCATTGTCTTGATTTACTGTCTTTATTCAACTTTTGTCCAAATGTCCATCATCCCTCCCCTGGACATCTGTGGAATTTTCCTCACTCCCTTCTTCTGTCCATGCCTCTCTCCAAGCCATTCTCACAGAGTAGGCAGTGATCTTTCAAAACAATGTAAATCAGTTCATATCATTTTCTGCTCATAATGCTCTACTACATTTCCATTGTACATATTAGAATCCACTCACTATGTTCTAAACATTTGGCCCCCTTCCAGTTCTTTAAATGTATCAAGTTATTTCCTGTTAATGTCCTTCACACAAACTGCTTCTTCACTCTGGTGTTTTCCTACCCTTCAGTAACCCACACCCTGCCAATTGTCTGTAGATCTTGTAAATTTCACCTAGCTGCCACTTCTTCAAAATGTCCTTCCCTGACCTTCCAGGTTAAACAGGTCCTCTTGCCGTACCCTTTCACCTGTGCATCTGCTTCACAAGACTTAGGAGAATTTGGTGGCTCAGATGGTGAAGGATCTGCCTGCAATGCAGGGAGACTGGGGTTTGATCCCTTGGTAGGGAAGATCCCCGGAAGAAGAGAATGGCAATCCACTCCAGTATTCTTGCCTGGAGAATTCCATGGGCAGGGGATCCTGGCAGGCTATAGTTCTTGGTGTCGCAAAGAATAAGACACAACTGAGCCACTAACACACACACACATGAAGTTATTTGTTTTACATTTGTTCGGTGGCATTAATGGTAAAGAACCCATTTGCCAATGCAGGAGACTTAAAGAGATACAGGTTCAATCCCTGTTAGGAAGATCCCCTGGAGAAAGGGCATGGCAACCCACTCCAGTCTTCTTGCCTGGAGAATCCCAAGGACAGAGGAGCCAGGCGGGGCTATAGTCCATAGTGTTGCACAGAGTCAGACACAACTGAAGCGACTTAGCAGCACCACTGTCCATCTTATTCATTGTTATATTTAGCATCCAGAACAGAACTTGGCACATAGTGTTGAATAAAATATTTGTTGATTAAAAGAACGAATGAATGAATAAGTAAATACAGTATGGTCACAGGTAAAGAAGAGATGGTTTCAAGTACAATGTACTCAGTACTCTACACATCCTAAAATCAGTGCACCAATCTCCCCCTGTTCCTGGAGCAGGTGGAGGAGGAGAATGCTGACATTTTCCTCCAATTCTGTTAGTTCTCTTCAGCTAAAGGCACCATCTCTAAATTTTATTACTTCTAAAATAATTCAGATGTAAAAATTGCAAGAATAGTACAAAGGATTCTAATTTTTTTTCACTCAAACTCCTCAAATGTTAATATTTTACATTTGTTTTAAGCTCTTTAGTTTTCCTGAACTATTTTATAATATGTTTCAGATGTAATGCCTTTTATCTCTAAATATTTCACTCTTGTTGTTTAATTGCTAAGTCCTGTCCGACTCTTTTACCAAGGCTCTTCTGTCCATGGGATTTCCCAGGCAAGAATACTGGAGTTGGTTGCCATTTCCTTCTCGAGGGGATCTTCCCAACTCAGGGACTGAATCCACGTCTCTTGAGTCTCCTGCATTGGCAGGCAAATTCTTTACCAGCTGAGTCACTGGGAAAGACCATTTCAGCGTGTCCTTCCTAAAATCAAAGGGATTTTCTTCTCTTACACATTAACACTACAATTATCAAAAACAAAAAATTACTAATCTAGAAACATTCAAAATGTGTTAATTGTCCCATATGTGTCCTTTATAGTAAAAAAGAAAAAAAGGAAAATACTTCCAGGTACAAGATTCTACCTGTTGTGTCCAGCTGTCATGTTTCATTAGTCTCCTTCAGTCTAAAACAATTCTGCACTCTTTCTCTGTCTTTCATGACACCGATATTTTTGAAGAGTAGAGGCCAATTATTTTGTAGAATGTCATTGAATTTGGGTTTGTCTGATGTTTCCTCATGATTAGATTCCATCTGTGGACCCTGGAGGGCAGGAATACCACCAAACTGGTGTTGCAGCCTTCTCAGGAGCATCACATTAGGAGGTACATGATATCAAGTTGTCCCATCATTGGTGATGCTAATTTTGATCACTTTTATGGTTTTTCTGTCCCTTTGTAATTAACAAGTTCTTGTGATGAGAAACTTTGAGACCATGTAAATATAGAGGTAACCAACAATTTTTTAAACATTAACCAACTCTTTGGCCCAACTAATCTTCCATTTACTTGGGAAATACCTAAGGTCTATTAATAAGTTATGAAATAGCTAACTGTGCCACTTTCCCAAGTATAATGGTCCATTACCATTCTACCTTACCTCCTTTTTTCACGTGTACAAAGAAAGAAACCTAGGAGCTGCTTTTGAAAGAACATAATAAAATATCTAATCTCATTCCTTATTCATCAGATGAGAAAGCTGGGGCCCAGACAGGCTAAGTGACTTGCCTAAGGTCAGACAGCTTACTCAGTAGCAGCCCTGAAAATAATTAAGCGCTCACTGTAGAGCAAGAAAGGCAAAAGTCAACTCAGTATATACAAGCCCTAAGGGTACACCTGCAGCAGTCTAAGGCAGTTTTTCTGTGACCATTTTTGGAAAGTAATGAGATTCTTACAGAGATCCACAGGACCGGGCAGAACATCTTCCACGGGGCCACTGCATGAGGGGTCTCTAGGGAAGCACAAGAGCTCACTGCTGTGCCCGAGTTCTCTTTGTTCTCTTCCTTCCTCTCTCCATCTCTAGCGGAAACACTCAAGTCATTGCAAAGGCAGAAACAGTCTCACAGTCCTAGGACACAGCATTGCCTACTCCTCACCTAGAAATGCTAATATGCTCCTTGCTCAATACTCTGGATATCTGTTTAATTCTAAGTAGTATCTTTATATATGTTATTTTGAAATTACATGAGGTAGGCCTGTCATAATCTTACCATATTTTACACATTTGAGAATAGTTTTTAATTTGCCTAAGAACATTCTAACCTAGGGGCTTCTGAGATGGCACTAGTGGTAAAGAACCCGGCTGCCAATGTAGGAGAGATAAGAGGCACAAGTCTGAGGCCTGGGTCAGGAAGATCCCCTAAAGGAGGGCATGGCAACCCAGTCCAGTATTCTTGCCTGAAAAATCCCATGGGCTATAGTCCATAGGGTTGCAAAGAGTCAGATATGACTGAAGCAACTTAGCAGACATGCATGCATTCTAACCTAGGCTAATACAGAAGCAAGCAGCCTCTTCCACAATGCCTCAGGTCTTTCTTTTCCAGGGTGACTATGTATTTAAGAGAAAAATAATAATAAGTAGCAGGCACCGGGAGCTGGAGCTCCAATCTTACCCAGAACATGGGTACTCCTTGTCTGTGGCTTGTCTGCTCTGCTTTCTCCGTTACTCAGAAGGAATGGAGACACCATGCCCTGTCCAAGCCAATGTCCCCTAGTATTTACTACTTCTTCATAAAAGTTATTCTGAGATGATATTTGGCAGTACACCCAAAGCTATGAACCAGAGGTAATGACTCTAAAGACATCCTACACAAACTTTCTATACAGAGTATGTAGAGTTTCCTCTCTACCACTTCTTGAAAGGCACATGTATAAAAACAGAAGCAATGCTTTAAATAAGAGTCCATCTTTAATCAGGACTTGGCATAAAATGAGCAAGGGATATTTTAAAAAATCATAAAAACAAAGATGTAAGTTGCTATGAGTTAAAACTGGTAATTCAACTATTAGAAATACATGGAAATGTTTGCTGTGTTAGAAGATGAGGGCCTGGTACTAGTGGGGTGAGCATCAGCCACAGTGGAAGTGCAGAATCAGCAGTAGCTCAGCTGACTTCTGTGTGTGTTTACCATGTTATCAGCACTCTGTGCAACGCTGTATGTATAGCACCTCATTTAATCTTCAGAATGATCTTAGTGTTCTTCTCATTCCATACAAAGTTAGCATCAAGCGAATAAAACATTGGGATAATATAAATCTAATCTAAGATTGTAATCCCGCTCTATGGTAACAACTGAATAATCCTGGAGTGTAAGATCTTGAAGACCATGGAGAAATTATTGCTGACTGACGCACCAACTCACACCCTCACTGCTTTCTGGTCACTTTGGGAGTGAGATCTTTGCTTCTCATCCTGTATAGAAATAGGACTTGTCAGAGCCTCCTCATTAAAGTATACGCTCCATAAGGTCAGGGCCTTTGTATTCTCGACTACTATTTCCCATACCTAGAACACTGCCTTGTCTGTGGTAGGTGATTATTATATGTTGAAGGAATCAATAACTGAATAATATGTGAACAAAGGCTAGCTGTAACAAAGATTAAATTTTAAATGAATGATTCTCTTTTACTTCTCAATTATAAACTGGTTCTTATATCATGACTTGCCAGAGTCTCTTAAAAAGACTGGGCTTACAATGTTTGAACTCATGACTCTAAAAATCTTCCTGTGGCTGGCATGGATGTTCATAATCATGCTGTTGGATATGCTTTAAAAGACAAGAAGAATCTGTATCTCCATCCCTAGTGACTAAACAAGTTTAAGCGTTAAATATTTAGTTAAACACTAAACAAAAATTTAAACTAGGCAACTTCATTTGCTGTTAACAGTATTCTCTGAGCAACTACACGTGTCAAGCACAGGGAGTGCCGGTGCTTTCCCTGACTGCCAGCCCCTCTCACCTGGACTTTCTAAAACTGAGTGAGTGACTCAAACAGGATTTGTAGTGTAGCCGACCTCCTTGGCAACTTTTATTATCTTCTGCTACCAGGAAGGCAAACTAAAAGAACTGAAAATTATACTTTTCATGTAGGGAAAATGTCATAAGCCTGGTAAATTTTTAAGGAATTTTGTAGAAAATTTGTTTTTTTTTTTTTTTCCCCTTTTTGAGGGAAAAGGTCCATTTCTGAATTAGCAAAAATTATGTCCTATATGAGTGTCTAAGGTAATTGGGTAACAGAGGGCTAAAAGCATAGAAAGATAAATTTTAATGTGTTTACAGTTTCAACAAAAAAGTGTGCTCTGACTACTCTCATTGGACAAGCCTGTTCATTTATCACTGATCTCTGTGAACAGAACAGCTATTAAGTTATTCAAATTAAAAAAAAAAAACCTGTCAGTTGATGTGACAAATTACTTGTATATTTACTTTATGGAAGTGCTATGAAATTTTACTGGTGGTGTTACTGCCCTGAGCATTATTTGTTTCCCTTTCAGTTTCTGCTTTTAGGAAAAAAAAAGGTAATATAATAAAATTATATTACCTGATGCAAATTCTTTTTCAAACACTCTAGATATTCTCATTTTGATTAGGCTAAACATTCTGAGGGCAATAAAATTGTATTCCTTTTTCTCTAAAACAGTTTATTAATACTTTTTAAATGCTATTAAAATAAGGGAATGAAAGCAGTTTATTCACAGCATTTTTTTCAGTGTTCTCTTTATACACTATATCTACTCACAGGAAGATTATATGACAGTAAATGATGAGAAAAGTTTTTGACTTGAACTCGCATTCAAATTATAATTGGGGACATATGTATAATTATGGCTGATTAGCATTGTTGTATGGCAGAAACCAACACAACAGCATTAGAACAATTTTCCTCCAATTAAATTTAAAGATGCTTTTGGTTTGTATGCTAATCTCTGTGATTATGTGTGGCACAGTGCTCATTCCAAAAGTGCCTAATGTATACCTTTAAATATTGGAATCAGGGGAAACGTGCTTTTGGTTACTTCAGAGTTCCAAAAGTAATCATTGAACTGGAATCGATAAGCAGACTTGGGGTACAAAGTTAGATGGAGTCTTGCTTAAATCCTGTTAATAAAACAGGACTGTGACCATAAACATGTGTCAGTTAAAAAAGAGTTTGGCTAATATAAAAGTCATGGAAAAGTACAAAACTTACATATCAACATACCCTTCATTTCTGATGGATTTGACACAAACATGATTTTTAATTTGGCACAAAGAACTAAATCTAGGCATGTTCATAAACCTGTTGGTCCATCTGACTCTACTTTGCTCTAGAAAAAATAATTCTTTGTTAAATTCATCAGCGTATAAATTGGTTCTGTTTCAAAATTTGGAATGAAGATGTTCAATGTTATCATGCCTTCAATCCTTAGGTGTCAGCAATTGTATTCTAAATTACAATACTCACAGCTGATGCCTGCTCTATTACCCCTCTGTCCAGTTGAATGTTCTGGCTCCTTGTATGGAAACTGCAGAGTTGTATCCAAGGTTCTGAATCCTTCTTTAAGAGAATGATGCTTGTAGTACTCCACAAGTTCCTTTAGGAGAAAAGAATCAAACACACAAACTCCTTGACACATAATGATATGCAATGAAGGGATAATCAACTTAATGCTAAATTTTCCATAAGCCCCCTGGTGCCTCAGTGGTAAGGAATCTGCCAGCCAAAGAGGAGATGCAGGTTCGACTCTAGCCTGCCACAGGCTTCCCTGGGTCAGGAAGATCCCTTGGAGAAGGAAATAGCAACCCCTTCCAATATTCTTGCCTGGAAAATCCCATGGATAGAGAAGCCTGGCGGGCTATAGTCCATGGGGTCGCAAAGAGCTGGACACAACTTAGTGACTAAACAACATGTTACAGTAAGTAAATGGTAACCTCTCCCTGCTTCCTGGTGTACAATACACCCAACTAGTAATTGTCCTTGTTACCCAGGCCATTTATAATGTGAGTTACCCCCCATTGTTACTCAATATCCTGTTAGTCTTCAGTCGGATGTAGTAAGTAAAAAGAAGCCATAATAAACCTCAAACTCAGAACAGAAATTCTTGTTCTTACTTATGAAATACTTTATTTTTGTTTAGGGAGGCAAGGGCTGTTTTATGAATATATAGTAATCTATAGTTTCCTGCATTTTCTTTCAACATAGCAGAAAAACAAACTTGATCCTAAATATGCTTTTCCACTGTAAACCAAAGTTGTTAAACCATAAATATCGCTTTCTTGACATTGCTTCTGGCTTACGAGGAAGTGTTAGTGACCTTCTCTTAGCTCTGTATGTCACCTCGTACTCACAGAAGTCAATAATGTAGTTCTTTCCAATTTTCTCTTATACCTAATTTGCCTTAAATACATCCAAGCCTAATATAATAACCACCCACCATCTTTCATACTGCGATCTCAGAATATTTCTTTTGCGATGTCAGTTTCACAGATTCTGCACAAATCTTAATCCCTCTACTTTAAACAGAAAATTAATAATGGTTAATTCATAATATAAAATGCATATTATCACTAGATGAGTACCAGTTATGTTTCTTAGAAAAACCTGAAATGAAAAGAAATGCAAAATAACTTTTAACCTAATTATTCAGTGCTTATTCTACAGCACTATTATTTAAAACTGTATAAAAGCAACTCATTTCTTAAAAAAAAATCACACTGTCATCAACTCAGCCCTTCCATTCAGTGCTCATGTTCAAAGTCCCCCAAACAAATCACCTGAAAGAAGAGAAAGAGAATCATCGATTTATTTATTATTTATGACCAAATTTGGATAAGTTGTGGGATACATGGTATGGGGTGTTCCAGGGATCACAGAGATTATGAAGATAAGGTTCCTAGGCATACACACCGTGGAAGGAAAGAGAAAGGTTATGGGAGTTTGAAGGCAAGAAGGAAAGAGAGCCTCCTTTTCAGAGTCCAGAGGGAAGGAAGAGGGACGAGTTCATGAGAGGAGGTAGCTTGGCTTAAATTGAATAAAAGTATAATTTCGAAAGCCAAGAAGGATGAAAGGATTGTTTTAAGTAGAGCAGACAGGCTGGGAACAGACAAAGATAACAAAGACCATCTTCATAAACTAAAACCAGCATGGTTTGGTTCAAGTACTGGATAAAGCAAATGGAGAGGCTTTACCTTTCACATCTGTAAAATGGGATAATAAACCATTTCACAGACTATAGCAAAGAAGGGATAAAGTATCTAGTACCTGTGAATAATCATGAGAGCTACCATGATCACATGTGCTACATAGTTTTATATAGTGTGTGTGTGTATATATGTATATAGTTTTATATAGTATATGTATAGTTTTCTATAGTTTCTTACAATCTTCAGACAAGAAACAAGAGATGGGTCTTTTCCCCACTGATGCTCAAGGCTCAGTGAGATTAATCAGCTTGGGCAAGGTTGTATAACTGGTGTCTGGCTCCAAAGTTTCTGCTCCCAACTACATTGTACTATTACCAAATAGTAACCTGGTAAATGTAAATATGCAAAACGGGAAGCAGAGGGAAGGAGCATTTTCTAAGTATCTTCTTGTTTTCTTAGACCCAAGATGATATGGTTTTACACATGCTATAACTTGAATTTTTTTTTCTTCCATTCTTTCTTCTTTGCTTGGGCCCAGATTATAAGTGTACTTGCTGAAGCAAAGGAGTAGAATCTGACCACCTTAAAAGAAAAAAAGCTAAAATATCAGAAGTTTTCAGTTCAGTTCAGTCACTCAGTCATGTCCAACTCTTTGCAACCCCATGGACTGCAGCACACCAGGCTTCCCTATCCATCACCAACTCCCAGAGTTTACTCAAACTCGTGTCCATTGAGTTGGTGATGCCATCCAACCATCTCATCCTCTGTCATCCGCTTCTCCTCCTGCCTTCAATCTTTCCCAGTATCAGGGTCTTTTCAAATGAGTCAGTTCTTCGCATCAGGTGGTCGAATATTGGAGTTTCAGCTTCAGCATCAGTCCTTCCAAAGAATATTCAGGACTGATTTCCTTTAGGATGGAATGGTTGGATCCCCTTGCTGTCCAAGGGACTCTCAAGGGTCTTTTCCAACACCACAGTTCAAAAACATGAATTCTTTGGCACTCAATTTTCTTTATAGTCCAACTCTCACATCCATACATGACTACTGGAAAAACCATAACTTTGACTAGATGGACCTTTGTTGGCAAAGGAATGTCTCTGCTTTTTAATATGCTGTCTAGGTTGGTCATAACTTTTCTTCCAAGGAGCAAACATCTTTTAATTTCATGGCCGCAGTCACCATCTGCAGTGATTTTGGAGCTCCAAAAAATAAAGTCTGTCACTGTTTCTATTGTTTCTCCATCTATTTGCCATGAAGTGATGGGACCAGATGCCATGATCTTAGTTTTCTGAATGAGTTTTAAACCAACTTTTTCACTCTCCTCTTTCACTTTCATCAAGAGGCTCTTTAGTTCTTCACTTTCTGCCATAAGGGTGGTGTCATCTGGATATCTGAGTTTATTGATATTTCTCCCAGCAGTCTTGATTCCAGCTTGTGTTTCATCCAGCCTGGCATTTGCATGATGTACTCTGCATTAAGTTAAATAAGCAGGGTGACAATATACAGCCTTGATGTACTCCTTTCCCTATTTGGAACCAGTCGGTTGTTCCACGTCCAGTTCTAACTTTGCTTCCTGACCTGCATACAGATTTCTCAAGAGGCAGGTCAGGTGGTCTGGTATTCCCATCTCTGAAGAATTTTTCAGAGAGTTTGTTGTGATCCACACAGTCAAAGGCTTTGGTGTAGTCAATAAAGCAGAAGTAGATGTTTTTCTGGAACTCTCTTACTTTTTCGATGATCCAGCGGATGTTGGCAATTTGGTCTCTGGTTCCTCTGCCTTTTCTAAATCCAGATTGAACATCTGGAAGTTCATGGTTCATGTACTGTTGAAGCCTGGCTTAGAGAATTTTGAGCATTACTTTACTAGTGTGTGAGATGACTACAATTGTGCGGTAGTTTGAGCATTCTTTGGCATTGCCTTTCTTTGGGATTGGAATGAAAACTGACCTTTTCCAGTCCTGTGGCCACTGCTGAGTTTTCCAAATTTGCTGGCATACTGAGTGCAGCACTTTCACAGCATCATCTTTCAGGACTTGGAATAGCTCACCTGGAATTCCATCCCCTCCTACAGCTTTGTTCGTAGTAACACTTCCTACGGCATTAGAAGTTTATATCCCCAAAATGGCTTCACTGATCAGAATACAGCGTTTATATTATGGTGGTTTTAACATGGTTTGCGAAGGCAAGGTCTGGAATTAAATTCTGCTCAGAGACCAATATTATCATTTAAGTTTTTTATTTATTTTTTTTTATTATTTTTTTCTAAATTTTTAAAAGAAAATCCATCCTGAACCCTCCTCCCTCATTTAAGTTTTTTAAATGCAAAATTTTGTAAGGTCTCTGAAAGAATCATACAGTGTATCATTTGCATCAGCAACACACTTCTCTTAGTTTTATTATTGAACTGAGTGTGTGCTTTAGAAAAAAATGTGAAAATAAACCTGAAAGTAATCATAAGCCAATAACTTTGAACTTTAATGTAACTGAAATTGTTATAAATGTTATCAGTAATTTGTTATAAGTAACATGAATTTTATGCATGATATATCATGAGTAGTATGAATTAAAGTTTATGAGAAGTTGGGTAGAAAACACAGAATTACCATACTGAAAAGGACTTGTTAATCATTTAATACCTATCCACCTCCAGATTTTATGGGAGCAAAAATGACTTTTCCAAGGCCTAGGGCTGTATGGCTTGGTAAGCTGCAAACACTTCAGTAAGCATCAAAGACATTTGAGTTCCATTTTTACCGTCTTATGAGGGTAGATCTTCCTACATGTTTCTACTAGGTGGAATTAAATAGTGCCACTGTGCAGCTCTTCTAATTCATGCCTTTCTGCTTTCTGTATTTTAGTCTAATCCGCCCCCGCTTTAGCAGTCATTGACCTTCAGGTACTACAAGTAAATAAGAAGACGCTAAACAAAAGAAATCACTAAGCTTTCCTTATCTCACACTGACACAGTGGTGTCAACAATTCAAGTCTCTCTGAAAAATAATGAGTGAGAGCCAGTTATTCCAATTACCAAGGAAATGGGCAATGGAGATGATTTATAAACAGCATTTGGACATGGATTGTCTGGCATACATGAAAATTAGAACAAAATTAATGCCTTGTAATCTGGATACAGAAATTCCTTTAGAATTTAAATGTAATGACTAGAAAAACAAAGATTTCGATTAACCAAGCCACTGAAACCGGAGGGGGTGAAAAAAGGTTAGGTTATAACAACCTGAGGTCAGTCTTCTTGAGAAACAGGCTGATTTAAAACAAATTCTGGATTTTGTTTGCATTTTACATCCTTTCCCAATTAAATTTAATCCTAGAGTGTCATTAGATAAATGAATATTACGTAGGTGATATAATGTTACCAGTCACCACGGGAGGAAACTGAACTATACTTAAGAAATAACTCAATTCCTAGACCAAGATATAACGGCAACTGGGTTATCTCCCAACAACACAAAAGGCATGATAAAAGGTAACTCCTTAAAGTTGCAGAGGGAAGCCCCTAGCTCCCAGAGAGAAGTGCCTCTTAACCCTTTATCTTCTTCCAGAGGGGCTGGTACTCAGATAGGAGCCATTCCTTCCAATCAGGTATCCAGGTGTGGCATTTCCTAGTTTAGGGTCCAAGTATAGATTTATTTGAGGCTTTGGTACAGATAGATTTACTAATTTGAGAATTTTTTCAGAACTGAGTCCTTTTAGAATTCTGCAGAATCACAGCGATTGCACACAGTGAGGCCTCAATATGAATTTGTTGAAGAAATGAACAGAAACAAAGAAGAGGTAGGTCCAGGAGAGTTCAGTGGTCTCTTCAGCATTTTTTTACAGTGATTTTCTTCCTGACAGAAGTATTTATCTAAGACTGAGATTTTTTAGCCTCTTGTCTGTCTTTTCACAATCATATCCATTTGCTTATTTTTGTTTTCAGTTTCATTGTAGTTTTGCAATTAATTCTTAATCCCCTCCCTTTAACTATCTGTATTATGTACTTCCTTACAAAAGATCCCCTGATATGGAGGGAAAAAACACATATATATGTCTCCAGCAGTGACATTTCTGATGTCTTACACACACCATGTAATAAGCTCTGTTAGCTTATGTGAACTCTTTTACTTCCCTTTCTGGAACATCACTGAAAAAACTTTTACCGCTCTCAGATACAAATTACTTGAAATCTTGGTCTTTATGGCGTATATTATAATCACAGCTTTCCATGCACATAGGAACCTGAGGATCTATGATCACTAATCCAGGTCATGGTGTTATCTACTGGCTTTTCACATCTAACCTTAGAGGATGAAGAACTTTCTTGAGCTGAATCCAGGTGACACCAAGTTGAATTGACTGGTTCTTGCCAGTGATTATTCCTTTCATCCTCTTGTGATGGGAGTCCCTTTTGTTGCTTTCAAAGTCAGCAAAGCTGGTAGTCAACTTTGGCCCTACAGCATTTTTTTTAAAGTCTCATATTAACCATGATACCACAGAGCAGCCTCATTACCAAGCACCCTACGTTCTGCAGGTGAGAGTCAAACTGGTGTGTCTTTGCAGTGATGTGGAGACCCCCTGTGCATGCTTTGTTCATGTCTCAGCTGGGGCTGTCACTCATTATTTGTGCATCCACTTGCCACCTACCTGCTAGGTTTTCCTTTCAGGAAGAAACCTCCTCAGGTCCTGTTCTCTCTGTGCACAGCTTGCTTGCTCCAGCAGAATATAACTCGCTGCCAGCAAGGAGAATGCCTGGATCTTGGCTGCCAATTTGACAGGGTTTGCATTTTCCAGGACACATCCTTAGGATGCTGCCCATCCTTAGCTTTTGAATTGGGAATGTGATATTTATGTCAAGACAGGTTTCCGTACTTTTCTTTTGACTCAGTTCAATTCAGTTCAGTCCCTCAGTCACAAGATGCTTCAATTTCTTTAAAATGCTGATTCCTGTCTTGATCCAGTTCTAAATTTTTGGGTAAGACTTTTAAGCTGGCCTATTTTGTAAGACTGTCTTACACTAAGTTTTAACTTTAGTGTTAACATCTGCAAAGTGCTCTGAGATGTTTTCCAGATGGATGCAGTATGTATCATTTGATTGATGGTTCAGTCAATGACTGGTCCTTCCCAATGTTACTCAAAGTACTTAACAGAGCTCTACAAAGGCATCTTATGTCCTATATCCAAATTCTTCATTATCTTAAGAGACTCTCCAACTTGAGAAACAGGCCTGAGACTACTTTTCAGGAAATAAGAACTTTTTTCTTTACTGTTAACAGTGCACATGTAATGATATGTATGTATTGTTTATGTGACAATACATAATATTCTTGTATGCTAAGTTGCACTTTTAAAAATCGGAATCATCTTTATATGAAGCAACTTGGTAACAATATACTGTTTCAATTTAAATATAAAATTGCTATGAAATCACTGTCGTATGGTAAAAGTGTGATCTTGTTAATGTTTAATTGTCGAAGGTAATGAAGAAGAACTGTAGCACAAGTCACTTAGACTAGAAAATACAAAAAGGTTTTCCATTTGACAGTATATTGTATTTTGCATGAAATGAACCTGAATGTGTCTATGGTTCTAAGAATCATATAGTGTGGACCCTGAAATATTATCTTAAACTTGCAAACTTAGTTTACAATGAAAAATATGTTTAGAGTAATGTAAAACTTAACTAGAATTCTTAAAATTTTCAGGATTCTGCTGCAAAAAAGATATTATTCTCTTTAAATGTGTCAGCAAGCAAAATTTCCAAGAAACTATAGAACTAAACTGACCTTTCCAATAAGAGAAAACTAAGGACCACAGATTGAAAAGAACTAATCAATGCTTACCATTAAACTTTTAAACTTTCTATTTTCCGCAATGTGAAAAAAGCCATCTCTTGTTAAAATCTTGATGTGCTTTGCTTCATTATTGTACCTGTGGGCAATGGATAACTTATGAATATAAATGTGTTTTTAATCAGTAGAAATCAATAATTACCAGAGGGCATGCCCCCATAACATTATAGGAATTAATTCCGAAGACAGAATATATACCTATGCCAATACACTGGTGACAGCTAATTAACAAAATATATTCACTAGATTGGTTGAAGATACAACCAATTTTTTTTTTTTTTTTACAACCAATTTTTGAAGTGAGATTGGGGGGCAGTAGATTTGACCAATCATTCTGCCCAATTTATTTATAAGATCAGTTTGAGAATACAGAAAACAAAATAAAATCTGTTAATTTATAATTCTTAGGATTTACTAGAAACATGCACGCATCAAGTCACCAAAGCACAGTGTTATGAAAGAAATCTGGTATGCCAATTAGCAGCCTATAACACTTAATACCATTTTTTTCTAACAGATATTTTCAAGTATTAATGAACTGTCTAGAGAGATGATGCATTATTTCTGCTGCAATTAGAACCTTGGTTTTCAGCTTCAGTGTTGTACACGTCAGATGATCTATGCAATTATGAAAACAGGAAAGCTATTTCTTGTCCTACTTACTTAATGCTAATTGCGTATTCTCCTGACTCTCTGGTCCTGTGTCTCACAAGGTAAGTACTGTTTACCCTGTTAATAAGTTCAGTCTCTGCCTGCAGTCTTTCCATGGCTCCAGCATACCTTTGAGAAACAAGGACACAGAAAATTTAGGTAATGTACCTGAAAGAGAACAGAGGCTAAAAATAAGTATCTGTCAGGATTTTAATTTAGTGGCAGATCTGAACTGTTTTTACTGCTATACTAATTCAAAAAATAATGCAGGAAAATGTCCTTTAAATACATTCAAACAAAGATACTTTAGTCTCTACAAAGATTACAACAGTGAAGTGAACAATGCCAAACACACTAAACATTTATCAATAAATAAATGGAACAAAGGGAGGAATTTAGTGGGTATTGGGTCAGAGAGGGACTTCCCTGGTGGCTCAGACGGTAAAGCGTCTGTCTACAACGCGGGAGACTGGGGGTTCGATCCCTGGGTTGGGAAGATCCCCTGGAGAAGGAAATGGCAATCCACTCCAGGACTATTGCCTGGAAAATCCCATGGACAGAGGAGCCTGGTAGGCTAGCGTCCATGGGAGAGGGCTGTGGAAAGTTTAGTGTCAAGAAGGAAAAAGACTTTAGGGAAGGATGGCCTATGTAAGACACACTCAGACATAGACACGTGCACACGTATACACACATTCCTCCAAAATTTCACATTTTCTAGGTAAAACAGTAAGAAATAACATCTCCTTTGAGTATTAAGAAAATTTAGGGACAATTTAAATTATTTTTAAATAATTATTTTTTAGATATAAGATTAATTCTTAGTCCACAATTTTGATAACCAATTTTCTTAAGAAACTACTAGTAGCAAATAGAATTTTTAAAAGATATTTTCAAAACCAAAATTCTGTTGTTCCCAAACTCTGCTGGCTTAAGCATATAAAAATTCCACAACATTAAAAGGGACAAATTCAATGTTAAAATATTCTTATGATTGGTCTGTTCACATACTTTCCATTTATTCCTGGTTCAGTTCAAGGAGACTGAATTTGGTTTTGAAGATCTTTTTTCTTCCCCTCCTCTTTTATTCTCTCCTCTTGTCATTTTATGTCTATCTTTAGTGATGTGTTTGGATTGCTTTGTTTTTTTAATTGTGTGTTTCAATTGTAGATTTTTGGTTTGTGGTTCCCAGGAGGTTTTTTTTTTTTTTTTGGAGTGGTAATGTAGGGGATTTCTTTGGAGGGAATGATGCTGAAGCTGAAACTCCAGTACTTTGGCCACCTCATGCAAAGAGCTGACTCATTGGAAAAGACTGATGCTGGGAGGGGTTGAGGGCACGCGGAGAAGGGGACGCCAGAGTATGAGATGGCTGATGGCATCACTAACTCGATGGACTTGAGTCTGAGTGAACTCCGGGAGTTTGTGATGGACAGGGAGGCCTGGCGTGCTGCGATTCATGGGGTTGCAAAGAGTCGGACACGACTGAGCGACTGAATTGAACTGAATGTAGTTTATTTTAAGTTAAAATATATGTTGTTGTTCTTGTTCAGTTGCTAAGTTGTGTCTGACTCTTTGCAACCTCATGGACTATAGCCCACCAGGCTCTGCTGTCCGTGGAATTTTCCAGGCAAGAATACTGGAGTGGGTTGCCATTTCCTTCTCCAGGGAATCTTTTTGACTCAGGGATCAAAGCTGCGTTTCCTGCATTGGCAGGTGGATTCTTTACCACTGAACCACCATGGGTACAGCATTTAAAAATTTTTATTTTATATTGGAGTATATTTGATTAACAGTGTTGTTTAGTTTCATCTGACAGCAGAGTGACTCAGTTATATATATATGTGTGTGTATGTATTCTGTTTCAAAATTATTTTCTCATTTAGGTTATTACAGAGATCAAGCAGAGTTCTCTACGCTATACAGTAGATCCTTGTTGATTATCTATTTTCAATATAGCAGTATGTACATGTCAGTCCCAAACTCCCGATCTATCCCTCCTGCCTGACCTTTCCTCTCAGTAACCCTAAGTTCTCTAAGTCTGTGAGTCTGTTTGTTTTGTGAATAAGTTCATTTGTATTATTTTTTAAGACTCTGTATGTAAACTGATGTCATATATTTGTCTTTCTCTGTCCACTTCACTTAGTGTGATCATCTCCAAGTCTGTCCATGTTGCTGCAGATAGCATTATTTCATTCTTTTTCTATGGCTGAGTTATTTCATTCTTTTTCTATGGCTGAGTTATACCTTTTGTATATATGTACCATATCTTTATCCATTCATCCATCACTGGAGTTATGGGTTGCTTCCATGTCTTAGCTATTGTAAACAGCATGGCAATGAACATTGGGATGCATGTATCCTTTTGAACCATGGTTTTCTCCAAGTATATGCCCAGGTGTGGGACTGCTGGATCATATGGTAGCTTTATTTTTAGTTTTGTAAGGAAGCTAAATACTGTTCTCTATAGTGACCGCACCAATTTACATTCCCACCAACAGTGTAGGAGGGTTCACCTTTCTCCACACCATCTGGAGCACTTATTGTTTGTAGATTTTTTGATGTTGGTCATAATGAGTGGTGTGAGGAGGTGATTCCTCATTGTAGTTTTGATTTGCATTTCGCTAATAATTAGCAGTGTTCAGCATCTTTTCATGAACTTCTCGGCTGTATCTCATGTGAATTCATGTCCTTCTACCCTGCCATCCTGTCTTCTCCCATTATGTATCTCCCATGACATTTTGATATAGCAGTCTACAAATATACACACTTGTTTTATGTTGCTGATCCCTTAATTTCAAGTTCATCTCCAGTATCCTGCATTTGTATTCTCCTCTTCTCAAAACTGCTGGTTTTGATATCATATTTGTATATGGATGATATCCTATGTTTAGGAAAGTCTCTCTTACCAGTGAGATTGCACATTTGCAGTTTTCTTGATTCTAGCTGTGGCCTTTTCTTTTCCACCTACAGAAGGTCCTTTAGCATTTGTTGCAAAGGTGGTCTGGTGGTGCTGAATTCTCTTAGTTTTTGCTTATCTGTGAAACTTCTGATTTCTCCATTGAAACTGACTGAGAGCCTTCCTGGATAGAGTATTCTTGGCTGTAGGTTTTTCCCTTTCATCAGATGACATATATTGTGCCTCCCTCTGGTCTGCAGAATTTCTGCTTAAAAATCAGCAGATAACCTTATCAGGGTTCCCCTGTATGTTATTTGTTGCTTTTCCCTTGTTGACTTTAATATTTTTTTCTTTGTCTTTTATTTTTGTCTGTTTGATTAATACATGTTAAAATATTCCTCCTTGGTTTATCTTGTATGGAAGGAATGCTGCACTTCCTGAATTTGAGTAAATTTCTCATGTTAGGGAAGTATTTGGCTATAATCTTTTCAGATATTTTCTCAGGCCCTCCTTCTCTCTCTTAGCCTTCTGAGTTTTTATCAATTTCAGATCCCAGGACAGAAAACCACTGTTTCTCCACTTACGCTCATGCCATCATAGTGCTGCCCCTCACTCTCCTTTCTGAAACTGCCCCAAAGCCTAGCCATCATCTGACCCAGTTTTGTCATGTTGTCACATTCGAAGAACATCCAACATCAACAAACAAGTCCTCAAGTTTTTGTTTGCTCAAGCTTCTTTGTCTCTACCCAAATTTTTTTTTCCAAATTCTCCAAACGAATTATAAACCCCGCAGTGATACCTGTTCAGCACCATGTACCGTACCTATTAATTCTTTCTATGGAGACATCTATTTTCCCCAAACCCTCCACCCTCTTGGTCTAATTGTCACTGCTTTCTCTCTAAGCCTGCTGAATTAGTGTAGTCCTGGAATCCCTTCACTCCCATTTCCTAGATTTTGTATCTCCCTCTTTCCTGGTTTACTAGCTAATTCCTCAGATCTTAAACGAATATATGGGATGTAATACTTAGAAGGTCTCATATCTATAATATTTGTATTTTACTTAATAATCCTTAATTCACAATTTGGCTGGATAAATAATTCTAGGTGACAAATCATTGTCTTCTCAAATTTTAAGGCACTGTTCTGCTTTTCTAACTTCCAATTCAATGCCATTCTGATTTCTGAGTCTTTATCTTTTTTTTTTCCCTCTCTGGAAACTCAAATTCATTGCTCTATATAGCAAAGTTCATAATAATAAGCCTTCCTGTTATATGCTCTACTAAAAAGTTGAGTGTTGTCCTGGGCTCTCAGGAGCATCTTTGATGTAGAGTCATATAGCCTTCAGTTCTAAAAAATTTGGGGTTTTATCTTTTCATATATATATATATATAATTGTTGTTAGTTTCTCTTTCTCAAGTTCCTATTAAATGAAGGCCGGACTTCTCAGGTCAGTTGTCTGCTCTACCTTTTCTCTATTATCTCTCTTTGATTTTCTAGAGGATTTATTCAACTTTATTTTCCAATTTCTCTACTCAATACTTAGAGAACTCTTTTTCATTCTCAATCTCTGTCTCTTTTATAAAACATCCAGCTCACTTGTATGGATATATTATCTCTTAATTCTGAGAATATAAATTAAAGGCTTCTCTCTTCTGCCCATGCTAATGTTTGTAATTCTTCCAAGTTTCTTTTTGACATTTATTTTTTTCTTTACTTCAAGGCTTTTCTCAAATGTCAGGTTACTCTTTGTTGTCTGCTCACATTTTGCTGTATGGCTCAGGAAACTTAAACAGGGCTCTGTATCAACCTAGAGGGATGGGATGGGGAGGGAGATGGGAGGAAGGTTCAAAAGGGAGGGGATATATGTATACCTATGACTGGTTCATGTTGAGGTTTGACAGAAAACAACAAAATTCTGTAAAGCAATTATCCTTCAATTGAAAAAAAAAGAAAGCGAGAAAGGCATCCAAGAACTGACTGGGAGTTCTGTGTGGGGGCAGTATGGGAGGCTCACTGGGTTGGAATCTGATCATGTGGGAAGAAGCTGATGATGGGGCTGGATTTTAGGTTTTTAATTCTGAGTCTATTCCATTTCTTTAGAGAAAAATCTTCCCAATTCCTATCTGGATGGAAGAAGAGAGTAGTCCATGTGTGTAAGACACAGCTGTCGCAGTACTGTAATTGAGCTGTACAAAGGAACTGAGGATCATCATCAGTCTGTATACTGACTTTCCTTAATTTGACTGATCTGTTTTCAGTATAGCATCTCTGCCAATTTTTGCTGGGCCTGCTCTTTCCAAGTCTAGGCCTCATATGGCTCAATTTTTCCAAGTAATATACCCTCTAATTCATGTCTCTTGCTAAGGGAGGGAAAGTTAAGTTGTCTGACTTCTTGGAGGATGAGGCAGGGACAGTGGTATCTGCATCCTTTTCTCCATAAGGATTTTCAGACAGTTCCCCAGATGTGAGCCCCATGTCTCACCCCAGTCTTCATGACACCCCAAAACACAGACTGAAGATTCATGGCTTATAAAAGAGACAAAGTTTACCTTACGGGAACAGCTTTAAAATGTGAAAATAACAAGGATATTTAACTCCTTAATGACTTGAGAAAGTGAAAGTCGCTCAGTCCTGTCTGACTCTTTGTGACCCCATGGACTATACAGTTCATGTAATTAATTCTTCAGGCCAGAATACTGGAGTGGGCAGCCTTTCCCTTTCCCAGGGGATCTTCCCAACCCAGGGATAGATCCCAGGTCTCCCACACTGCAGGTGGATTCTTTACCAGCTGAGCCACAAGGGAAGATCAAAAACACTGGAGTAGGTAGTCTATCCCTTCTCCAGGAGATCTTCCTGACCCAGGAATCAAACTGGGGTCTCCTTCATTGCAGGCAGATTCTTTACCAACTGAGACTAAGCTATCAGGGAAGCCCTCTTAATGACTTGAAAACCACAGTGTAATTTTTCTCTAAACAGTTTAGTTTTTCTAAAATTGAAGGTTTCATTTTCTGATATGGTTGATCATTTTGTTCCTTAGCAGAAAGCATTTCACATGAAACTGCCTGCTTAGTGTGAAGAAACTGTCCCAAGTTTCTTAGAAAAGAAAAAGTAATTTTGAAATTCTATTATCTTTATTTCTTACTGTTTTCAAGGGTGTTCCTTCATCTAAACATCTTGATTTTTTTTATCATTAGAAACAATACTATTTGGTCATAATTTCAATAGAATTTTACATATTGGCAAGGGTACATTTTAAAAGAAAGGATTCAAAAGCTAATCTCCTGTGTTCTGAATGGTTCCCAGGTATCAAATCAGTTTATTTCATAAAATCTATCTTGTGTGTGGCATTCGTATTTCTCTAATGTCATTAGTTTTGTAACTATTATGCCTTCTTATATAGAAATAGTAAAAGAAAAGAGAAGGAAACTATTAGCACGCTTTCATGATTTCACCAGTTCTTGATGCTTTACAGTTTGATTATCCATGCTATCAGTTCTGTTCCAAAATTAATTTGTCAGGGTTACAGTCTTTAATTCCATGAAAACTAAGACCTCAAATTTGTCTTAAAAGAGGTAAACATATAGCAAAGATTTGTAGTTCTATCACAGACCTGCTATAATTTCTCAGCGGGCTCAGTGTTAAAGCCAGGGAAGGATGTCAGAGAAAACAGACAATGATTACGCAAAGCAGATGTGGCTGGGGAGGAAGAGTAAGACTGCTGAGAAAAGGATCCCATACTATGGACAATGTGTTCCTACCGTAACCTGACATTTTTCATGCTTTGGTTATATAACAGAAAATGATCAGTTTAAAATATCAAGAAACTCAGGTGTTACCTACACTTTCAAACTGAACTAGTACTTACTATATACTCTCAGAATACCTCATTTATATTCATACCCTGATTTCTAATTTGTATGCATACATTTTAATATCAAGAAAATGAAAATAGATGCAGTCATTTTAAGAGGAGGTTAGCCATATCACTAACAGAAACAAGGAAACAATAGATAATGATTATTACTTTTTAGACATTATGAGTTTAAGAGAAAATGACATCTTCAACCAGAAAAATTGTTTAGAATAGTTATAATCAAACATATGACGCTAATTAACATATTTTGGGTACTTACTATGTACTTAGTATTATACACATTTTATTTCATCTTTCCAACATCTGTATAAGGAACAATGCAAAGAAATAGAGGAAAACTATAGAATGGGAAAGAATAGAGATCTCTTTAAGAAAATTGGAGATATCAAGGGAATATTTCATACAAGGATGGGCATGATAAAGGACAGAAATGATAAGGATCTAATAGAAACATAAGAGATTAAGAAAAGGTGGCAAGAATACATAGAAGAATTATACAAAAAAGGTCTTAATGACCCAGATAACCACAATGATGTGGTCACTCACCTAGAGCCAGACATCCTAGAGTGGGCAGTCAAGTGGACCTAGGAAGCATTACTACAAACAAAGCTAGTGGAGGTGATGGAATTCCAGCTGAGCTATCTCAAACCCTAAAAGATGATGCCGTGAAAGTGCTACACTCAATATGTCAGCAAATTTGGAAAATCCAGCAGTGGCCACAGGACTGGAAAAGGTCAGTTTTCATTCCAATGCCAAAGAGTATTCAAACTACCTTACAATTATGCTCATTTCACAAGCTAACAAGGTTATACTCTTATGCTCAAAATCCTTTAAGCTACGCTTCAACAGTACATGAACCAAGAACTTCCAGATGTTCAAGCTGGGTTTAGAAAAGGTGGAGGAACCATCAAATGCCAACATCATGGAGAAAGCAAGGGAATTCCAGAAAAACGTCTACTTCTGCTTCATTGACTACACTAAAGCCTTTGACTGTGTAAATCACATCAAACTGTGAAAAGTTCTTAGAGATGGGAATACCAGACCACCTTATCTATCTTCAGAGAAACGTGTATGCATGTCAACAAGCAACAGTTAGAACTGGACATGTAACACTGTACTGGTTCAAAACTGGGAAAGGAGTACATCAAAGCTGTATATTGTCACCCTGCTTATTTAACTTATATGTAAAGTATATCACATGAAATGTTGGGCTGCCTGAATCACAAGCCAGAATCAAGATTGCTAGGAGAAATATCAACAACTTCAGATATAAAGATGCTACCACTTTAATGGCAGAAAGTGAAGAGGAACTGAAGAGCTTCTTGATGAGAGTGAGAGAAGAGAGGGAAAAAACTAGCTTAAAACTCAACATTCAAAAACCAAAGATCATGGCATCTGGTCCCATCATAGCAAATAGATGGAGGAAAAGTATAGTCAAAGCTATGGTTTTTCCAGTAGTCAGGTATGGATGTGAGAGTTGGACCATAAAGAAGGCTGAAAATTGAAGAATTGATGCTTTTGCATCGTGGTGCTGGAGAAGACTTTTGAGAGTTCCTTGGACTGTGAGCAGATCAAAACAGTCTATCCTAAGAAATTAACCCTAAATGTTCATTAGAAGGACTGATGATGGAGCTGAAGCTCCAATACTCCGGCCACCTGATGCAAAGAGCCAACTCATTGGTAAAGACTCTAATGCTGGGAAAGATTGAGGGCAGGAGGAGGTGGCTACAGAGAATGACACTGATTCAATGGACATGTATTTGAGCAAACTCTGGGAGATAGTGAAGGACAGGAAAGCCTGGTGTGCTGTAGTCCGTGGGGTTGCAAAAGTCAGACACGACTTAGCAACTAAACAACAACAATCCTTTCTGGGCTAAGTTTTTGTTTCAGACAATGAAATTATACATTCCGCCCCCCCTCTCAATTTCATGAAACCTATTCTAAAATACAATATGCATATTTGCCCATGTCCCATTCCACTTTTGGCGATGATAAACTTTGGATTTACAGCCAAGTACTTGCACTTGTACTCACATGCACCACTCTCTGATAAAGATATGGAAAAGCTCAGTAGTATATAAATTCATTATGGTGTTCTGTTACATGTGAAAACATCTTTAGCCAGGACAAACAGAAATGGAATGTAGTTTACTACTCCCACATTTAAGCCGTCCTTGAGCTAAAGGTATGGTATTTCAACTCAGCGACATAAACATTTTTAATACTTACCAGGGTTGGCAAGAATAATCTACTGGTTTGGGCACCTAGGATATAAAAAGGCAAAAATAGATTAATATTACTTAAGGGAAGCTTTTAGAAATCAATCATTAATTCAGTTCAGCTAACTCAGCTCTATAAAAGCCTAAATAGCACAGTCCTAGAACTATCACTGGCAATATTATATAGTGCGAATCACAGTATATTTAGATAAGTAGACAATAATTCATTTCACTTTAATTCTTTCATTCATTTTATTGCCACTTTACCTCTCAAGAAAGAGATAACAAGAAAATATGAATTGGAATCTTTCGGTATTAATTTTCAAGGCAGTTTAATCTTTTCATAGAAAGTTAAAATGAAAATGTTAGGAAAACCTAATAGCACTCTGCTTTCCCAAGACATTGGAAAATCAGGCAAAATAAACAATATACACTAGATATAGACTCTTATTATGTAACATAAATTTTAAACTCTAGTTTAGAAGTCTACCAACTGGAAGACCTGTTTTTTTTATGAAATGTCATGGGAAATATTCAGTTTTACCTTTTTTTCCTATGTAGCTTTACAAAAGAGAAAAACTACATTTTCTATGCAAATAAAAAGAAAACTTCCAGTTGCTAACTGCAAGTAGAAAATGAACAAAGTCAAAGAAGGCACACTAATATTCATAAAATAACAAATTATATGCATACTACTTAATCTTCATGAATCACCTGAATCTTTGATGTATGTATTCTATAGTATTTACATTGAGTCCATTTACATTAGGTGATTAAAAATGCTGTTACTCTCAAGTGTAACTGAAGTATGGTCAATATGAATATATCTGTGCTATGTCCATTTTCATAATGGGCTATTACTGTTTTGACCTTCCAGGTTAAGAGTTATAATTTAAAAACTATCCTTCTGGTCAGAACATCTCTAAAGTTATCAATACTTAAATATGTTATCCTATGGAACATTTCATGCAAAGATGGGCTCGATAAAGGACAGAAATGGTATAGACCTAACAGAAGCAGAAGATATTAAGAGGAGGTGGCAAGAATACACAGAAGAACTGTACAAAAAAGAGCTTCACGACCCAGATAATCATGATGGTGTGATCACTCACCTAGAGCCAGATATCCTGGAATGTGAAGTCAAGTGGGCCTTAGAAAGCATCACTACGAACAAAGCTAGTGGAGGCGATGGAATTCCAGTTGAGCTATTTCAAATCCTGGAAGGTGATGCTGTGAAAGTGCTGCACTCAATATGCCAGCAAATTTGGAAAACTCAGCAGTGGCCACAGGACTGGAAAAGGTCAGTTTTCATTCCAGTCCCAAAGAAAGGCAATGCCAAAGAATGCTCAAACTACCGTACAATTGCACTCATCTCCCACACTAGTAAAGTAATGCTCAAAATTCTCCAAGCCAGGCTTCAGCAGTACATGAACCATGAACTTCCAGATGTTCAAGCTGGTTTTAGAAAAGGCAGGGGAACCAGAGATCAAATTG
>NW_011495072.1:13037021-13037339 GCF_000754665.1 Bison bison bison | reverse complement strand
AGTTACTGACTATGCCAAAGCCTTTGACTGTGTGGATCTCAATAAACTGTGGAAAATTCTTCAAGAGATGGGAATACCAGATCACCTGACCTGCCTCTTGAGAAAACTATATGCAGGTCAGGAAGCAGCGGTTAGAACTGGACATGAAACAACAGAATGGTTCCAAATGGAGTACATCAAGGCTGTATATTGTCACCCTGCTTTTTTAACTTATATGCAGAGCACATCGTAAGAAACACTGGGCTGGAAGAAGCACAAGCTGGAATCAAGATTGCCGGGAGAAATATCAATAACCTCAGATATGCAGGTGACACCACC
>NW_011495072.1:13034232-13036774 GCF_000754665.1 Bison bison bison | reverse complement strand
AAGGGGACGACAGAGGATGAGATGGCTGGATGGCATCACCGACTCGATGGACGTGAGTTTGAGTGAACTCCAGGAGTTGGTGATGGACAGGGAGGCCTGGCATGCTGCGATTCATGGAGTCGCAAAGAATCGGACACGACTGAGTGACAGAACTGAACTGATGGATTACATTTTAAGCTTCAGCACCATGAAAGATCCTGATATACAGCAAATAGTATTGAAAGTAAATGACACTTCCTGTCATTCAAATCCTGTAAATATTTTCTTATACGATTTTATTTTCACAAATAGAAATCAATCTTTGTTTCTGTTTTGATAAGATATAGATGGCCTCTAAAGTCTGAAAGGGAAAAAAATTTTTTTCCTCCTTCCCTCTACCTCTTTGTATTCTTTAAATGTATGTTTATTCATAACACAGTCTCTCTTTCTGGGAACAACAACGAAAAGAGAAAAAGAGGAGGGAGGGAGGAGGTAAATAGCTTCAACATATTTTGGCTGTGTATTTTCTTGGCTGGGAAGGAGCCATAAAAGTTAAGGGTAACATAAAATTCTAAAGCAGAATGGGCATCTGATGCTCTTCACTCCTGATGTGTCCGCCTGGATCTTATTCTTTCTACAGTGAGTGCATTCTGATGTCTGATGAGCCAGCTATGTGTTTCTCAGCTATGATCCCCTTCATGAGAGTAGAATCCTGTCCTTTTTAATCTCACATGAGCCCTCCCCCTTTCTTTCATGTATACTTTGGGCCTTTGGATGAATATCTCACATAGAAAAGCTATAAATAATTTTTTTAATAGTTTTCCCCCAATGCCTTTTTATGCCTTCATCATAGGCTGTTTCCATTGTTAAACTTCTGCTACAGATATAGAATTTTTAAAAAGTTTTATTGGAAATACTGCATGCATGTGAAATTATACATAAGCTACACTCTTCTTCCTAAGTACATCTTGTAAAAGCTAGATGAGACAGAAGTGAACTTAATGTGTTTGTTAGGCTAAAGATGTCATTATTTCATCCTTACTAAAGAAAGACAGTTTTCTAGATAGATTAGATTTCTAATTTTCTTCAAAACTTTGAACATATTATTCTTACTGTTTCAAATATTGAAATCTCACTGTATAAAATTTCAATTTGTTTCTATTTTATAGTTCCTGTTTGCTGAGGTTTCCTGTCCATTCATTATAAACATATAGTTAACCCTTGGACAAAATGAGTTTAAACTGCAGGGGTCCACTTACTTGTGCATTTTTTCCAATAGTAAATACTACCATACTATACGATTTGCATTTGGTTGAATCCGTGAAGGCAGAACCACAGATATGGAGGAAGTGTAGATATAGAGGGCTGACTATATGTTATAGATAGATTTTCCACTGCTTGGAGGGTCAGGGCCCTAACCTCTGCACGTTTCTAGAGCCAACTCTATTTTCCTTTTTGTCCTTGAGCACAATTATAATAGTTATTTAAAAAATCCTTTCCTGCAGATTCCATCATTTGGGACATCTGAGGGTTGTTATCCTTTAATTGCCTTTTCTGCTGAGTGTGGTTCATATTTTCCTGTTTGTTTGTATACTCATTATTTAGTATCTTGGACAATTTGAATGAGAATGTTGTAGAGGCTCTGAATTCAGTTATGCTCTTACAAAGAGTGTGATATTTCTTAAAGTAGGCAGTTAATTTGTTTGAACCCCAACTGCAACCTCTGTCTTTCCTGTCCTAAGATTTCCTATCTCCCTTTCCAGCTTGTGTTTATTTCAAACTCTACATTCTGCCACTTTAAACCAGTAATACTGTGAGGTTTCTATTATATCTGAATTTTAACCACCCTGCATGGTGCATATATACATACACACACAGAATCATATATGTGTGTGTGTGTGTGTGTGTGTGTGTATGAGACTACAGAGTTTCTGTGGGAGGATTGATCCAATAGGAGCTACCTGACAGTGACCAGAACTAGAAGCTCTCACTGTTGTTTGTTACGTTTAATCATCAACCCTTGATAGTTTTATCTCAGGTTCATTTTAATATTTTCACTTTGTCTTTGATGTTCTGAAGTTTCACTAAAATGTATCTAGGTATTCATTAACTTTAATATACACTTATCTTTATCATAAATCCTGGAAAATTCTAAGCCATTATTTGAACATTGCTTTCCCACAATTATCTATAGTGTTTCAATAAGATGCATTTGAACTTTATCACTCCATTATCTTACATTCTCCATATCTTAATCTTTCTGGATTGTTCACTGAGAAATTTCTTCAGATTTTTCTTCTAATTTTCTACTCGAGTCTAATAAATTTTGTAATATTTCCATTAAGGTTCTCATTTCAATTAGTGTACTTGATTCTTTTCAAGTATGCCCAAACATTAAATATCCTCTCAGACTTTTATTCCCCCTTTACTTTTTTTTCTCTACAATATTGTATTGGTTTTGCCATACATCAACATGAATCCACCACGGGTATACATGTGTTCCCCATCCTGAACCCTCCTCCCACCTCCCTCCCCGTACCATCCCTCTGGGTCATCCCAGTGC
>NW_011495072.1:13033141-13034132 GCF_000754665.1 Bison bison bison | reverse complement strand
CCCTCTCCCACAGAGTCCAAAAGACTGTTCTATACATCTGTGTCTCTTTTGCTGTCTCGCATATAGGGTTATCATTACCATCTTTCTAAATTCATATATATGTGTTAGTATACTGTATTGGTGCTTTTCTTTCCGGCTTACTTCACTCTGTATAATAGGCTCCAGTTTCATCCACCTCATTAGAACTGATTCAAATGTATTCTTTTTAATGGCTGAGTAATACTCCATTGTGTATATGTACCACAGCTTTCTTATCCATTCATCTGCTGAAGGACATCTAGGTTGCTTCCATGTCCTGGCTATTATAAACAGTGCTGCGATGAACATTGGGGTACACGTGTCTCTTTCAGTTCTGGTTTCCTCGATGTGTATGCCCAGCAGTGGGATTGCTGGGCTGTATGCCAGTTCTATTTCCAGTTTTTTAAGGAATCTCCACACTGTTCTCCATAGTGACTGTACTAGTTTGCATTCCCACCAACAGTGTAAGAGGGTTCCCTTTTCTCCACATCCTCTCCAGCATTTATTGCTTGTAGACTTTTGGATCGCAGCCATTCTGACTGGCGTGAAATGGTACCTCATTGTGGTTTTGATTTGCATTTCTCTGATAATGAGTGATGCTGAGCATCTTTTCATGTGTTTGTTAGCCATATGTATGTCTTCTTTGGAGAAATGTCTATTTAGTTCTTTGGCCCATTTTTTGATTGGGTCGTTTATTTTTCTGGAATTGAGCTGCAGGAGTTGCTTGTATATTTTTGAGATTAGTTGTTTGTCAGTTGCTTCATTTGCTATTATTTTCTCCCATTCTGACGGCTGTCTTTTCACCATGCTTATAGTTTCTTTTGTTGTGCAGAAGCTTTTAATTTTAATTAGATCCCATTTGTTTATTTTTGCTTTTATTTCCGATATTCTGGGAGGTGGGTCATAGAGGATCCTGCTGTGATGTATGTCGGAGAGTGTTTTGCCTATGTTCTCCTCTAAGAGTTTTATAGTT
>NW_011495072.1:13021763-13033041 GCF_000754665.1 Bison bison bison | reverse complement strand
GTGTTACAAAGTGTTCTAATTTCATTCTTTTACAAGTGGTTGATCAGTTTTCCCAGCACCACTTGTTAAAGAGATTGTCTTTTCTCCATTGCATATTCTTGCCTCCTTTGTCAAAGATAAGGTGTCCATAGGTACGTGGGTTTATCTCTGGGCTTTCTATTTTGTTCCATTGATCTATATTTCTGTTGTTGTGCCAGTACCATACTGTCTTGATGACTGTGGCTTTGTAGTAGAGCCTGAAGTCAGGCAGGTTGATTCCTCCAGTTCCATTCTTCTTACTCAAGATTGCTTTGGCTATTCGAAGTTTTTTTGTATTTCCATACAAATTGTGGAATTATTTGTTCTAGCTCTGTGAAAAATACCATTGGTAGCTTGATAGGGATTGCATTGGGATATAGATTGCTTTGGGAAGTATACTCATTTTCACTATATTGATTCTTCTGATCAATGAACATGATATATTTCTCCATCTATTAGTGTCCTCTTTGATTTCTTTCACCAGTGTTTTATAGTTTTCTATATACAGGTCTTTTGTTTCTTTAGGTAGATACATTCCTAAGTATTTTATTCTTTTCGTTGCAATGGTGAATGGAATTGTTTCCTTAATTTCTCTTTCTATTTTCTCATTATTAGTGTATAGGAATGCAAGGGATTTCTGTAGTGTTGGTTTTATATTCTGCAACTTTACTATATTCATTGATTACCTCTAGTAATTTTCTGGTGGAGTCTTAGGGTTTTCCATGTAGAGGATCATGTCATCTGCAAACAGTGAGAGTTTTACTTCTTCTTTTCCAATTTGGATTCCTTTTATTTCTTTTTCTGCTCTGATTGCTGTGGCCAAAACTTCCAAAACTATGTTGAATAGTAGTGGTGAGAGTGGACACCCTTGTCTTGTTCCTAACTTCAGGGGAAATGCTTTCAATTTTTCACCATTGAGGATAATGTTTGCTGTGGGTTTGTCATATATAGCTTTTATTATGTTGAGGTATGTTCCTTCTATTCCTGCTTTATGGAGAGTTTTTATCATAAATAGATGTTGAATTTTGTCAAAGGCTTTCTCTGCATCTACTGAGATAATCATATGGCTTTTATTTTTCAACTTGTTAATGTGGTGTATTACACTGATTTGTGGATATTGAAGAATCCTTACATCCCTGGGATAAAGCCTACTTGGTAATGGAGTATGCCCCTTTAATTTCTTCAACCATATTAAATATACAGTTTTGAACTTAGTATCTGATAATTGAATTATCTGCTATCCTTGTGAATATAATTCCTCATGTTATTGTTTTGTTGATTTTTCCTTAAGATGCGTTTATTTCCTCATAAATGTAATGATTTCAAATTGTGAATTTATAATCCCTGTAACTTTATCTGTAGAAATTGTTTGCGGTACGAATCTAGAGAGATGGGTACTTGCATTGAGAAAATAAGTCAATGTGTAATCATCTTATGTTTCTTTTAAATTTTTATTTTATATTTGAGTATTATTGATTAACAATGTTGTTAGTTTCATGTGTACAGCAAAGTGATCCAGTTATACACGCATCTATTGTTTTTAAAATTCTTTTCCCATTTAGGTTGTTATGAGTATTGAGCAGAGTTCCCTGTGCTATACAGTATAATCCTGTTGCTTATTTATTTTAAAAGTAACAGTGTGTATATATCAATCCCAAACTCCCAATTATACCTCCCCATCCCACCCTTTCCCATGGTAAACGTAAGTTTGTTTTCTAATTCGGTGAGTCTGTTCCTGTTTTGTAACTAAATTCTTTTTTTCTTCCCTTAGAGTCTACATATAAGCAATATCATTGATATTTGTCTTTCTGTGTCTGACTTAATATGATTATCTTCAGGTTGATCCATGTTGCTGTAAATAGCATTATTACATTTTTTTAATGACTATGAAATATTCCATTGCATATATGTGCCACATCTTCTTTGTCCATTCCTCTGTCAGTGGACAGTTCGGTTGCTTCCATGTTCTGGCTCTTGCAAACAGTGCTGCAATGAACATTGGGATGCATGTATCTTTTTGAACCATGGTTTTCTCTGGATATATGCCCAGGAGTGGGATTGCTTGGTATGGTAACTCCATTTTTAGGTTTTTAAGGAACCTCCATACATAATTCCATAATGGCTGCAACAATATCCATAGTGTAGGAGGGTTCCCTTTTTCTCCACACCCTCTCCAGCATTTATTATTTGTAGACTTTGATGATGGCCATTCTTACTGGTGTGAGGTGATATCTCATTGTATGATAGTTTTGATTTGCATTCCTCTTAATAATTACTGATGTTGAGCATCTTTGATTTGCATTTCTCTAATAGTGATGCTGTGTCTTTGGGCCATCTATATGTCTTCTTTGCAGAAATGAGTACTAGATCTTCTGCTTATTGATAGATTAGGTTGTTGTTTGATATTGAGCTGCATGAACTATTTGTAAATTTTGGAGATTAATCTTTTGTCAGTCAAATCATTTGCAAATATTTTCTCCCATTCTATGGGTTACCTTCTCATTTTTTTAAGATTTCCTTTGCTGTGCAGATGCTTTTGAATTTAATTAGGTTCCATTTGCTTATTTTTGTTTCTATTTCCATTACTCTAAGAGGATCAAAAAAGTTGTTGCTGTGATTTGTGCTAAGGAGTATTTTGCCTATGTTTTCCACTAAGAGTTTTATAGTATTCAGTCTTACATTTGAGTTTTAACCCATTTTAAATGGGTTATTTTTATGTATAGTTTAGAGAATATTCTAATTTCATTCTTTTACATGTAGCTTTCCAGTTTTCCCAGTACCACTTATTGAAGAGACTTTCTCCTCACCACTGAATATTCTGGTCTCCTTTGTCATAGAATAGGTGACCATAGCTGAGCGGGGTTATCTCTAGACTTTATGTCCTTTTACAGTAATCTATAATTTTGTTTTTGTGCTAGTACCAAGCTGTTCTGATTTCTGTAGCTTTATAGTAAATAGTCTGGAGTCAGGGAGCCTGATTCCTCCGACTCTTTCTTTATCAAGATTGCTTTAGCTATTCAGGGTCTTTTGTGTTTTCACACAAATTAAATTTTTTTTTGTCCTAATTATATGAAAACTGCCATTGGTAATTTGATAGGGATTGCACTGAATCTGTAGTTTGCCTTGAGTAGTATAGTCATTTTAACAATATTGATTATTTCAGTCTAAGAACATGGTATATCTTTCCATCTGTTTGTCATCTTTGATTTCTTTCATCAGGTCTTATAATTTTTGGAGTATAGGCTTTTGCCTCCTTAGATATGTTTCTTCCAAAGCATTTTATTCTTTTTGATGCAATGGTAAATGGAACTGTTTTTTAAATTTCTCTTCCTATTCTTTTGTTATTAGTGTATGGAAATGCAGTAGATTTCTGTGTATTAATTTTGTATCCTGCAACTTTACCAAATTCACTGATGAGCTCTAGCAGTCTTCTGGTAGCATCATTAGCATTTTCTACATACAATATCATGTCATCTGCAAATAGTGACAATTTTACTTCTTCTTTCCCAATTTGGATTCCTTTTATTTCTTTTTCTTTTCTTTTCTTTTTTTTTAAATTTAATTTAATTTTATTTTTTAACTTTACAATATTGTATTGGTTCTTTTTCTTTTCTGACTGCTGTGGTTAGGACTTCCAAAACTGTGTAGAATACAAGTGTCAAAAATGATATCCTTGCCGTATTCCTGATCTTAGAGGAAATGCTTTCAGTTTTTCCCCACTGAGTACGATGCTAGCTGCAGGTTTATCATATATGGCCTTTATTATGTTGAAATATGTTCCATCAGTGACCACTTTCTGGAAAGTTTTTATCATAAATGGGTGTTGACTTTTTCAAAGGCTTTTTCTGCATCTATTGAGATGATCATATGGTTTTTATTCAATTTGTTTATGTAGTGTATCACACTGATTTGTGCATATTTAAAAACTCTTGCATTCCTGGGATTAATCCCACTTGACCATGCTATATGATACTTCTAATATATTATTGGAGTCAGTTTGCTAGTATTTTGTTGAGGGATTTTATGTCTGTGTTCATCAGTGACATTGCCTCTTTTTGCAGCATTTTTGTCTAACTTTATCAGGGTAATGGTGGCTTCATAGAATGAACTTGGGAGTATTCCTCCCTCTGCAATTTTTGGAAGGGTTTCAGAAGGATAGGTATTAACTCTTCTCTAAATGTTTGGTAAGATTTGCCTGTGAAGCCATCTGTTCCTGGCCTTTTGTTTACTGGGAGTTTTTGTTTTTGTTTTTTAAATCACAGTTTCAATTTCAGTACTTGTGATTTGTCTGTTCATATTTTCTCTTTCTTCCTGGTTCAGTCTAAGGATATTGTACCTTCCTAAGGATTTGTCCATTTCTTCTTGGTTGTCCATTTTGTTGGCATTTCATTATCCTTTGTATTTCTGTGCTGTCTGTTGTAACTTCTCCTTTTACATTTTTAATTTTATTGATTTGAACCCTTCCCCATTTTTGTTGCTGAGTCTGGCTAGAGGTTTATTAATTTTGTTTATCTTTCTAAAGAGCAAGGTTTTAGTTTCACTGATCTTTTATATTGTTTCTTCATCTCTATTTCTTCTATTTCTTCATCTCTGATATTTATGATTTTTTCCTTCTAAAAGGAAACTTTGAGTTTTGTTTTTTCCTCTTTTCCTAGATGCTCTAGGCGTAAGATTAGGTTGTTTGAGATTTTTCTTGTTTCCTGAAGTAAGATTGTATTGCTATGAACTTTTGTCTTAGGACTACTTTTGCTTCATCTCATAGTTTGAACATCATGCTTTCATTTTTGTTTGTCACTGTATATTTTTATTTCCTCTTTAATTTCTTCAGAAATCCAATGGTTGTTTACTAGCATATTGTTTAGCTTCCAAGTGTTGTGTTTTTTACAGTTGTTTTCGCCTGGTAATTTATTTCTTATCTCATAGTGCTGTGATCAGAAAAAATGCTTGATATGATTTCAGTTTTCTTAAACTTACCTAGGCTCTCCTTGTGGCCCAGCATGTTATAAATATGGAGAATGTTTCATGTGCACTTAAGAAGAATGTATATCCTGATGATTTTAGATGGAATGCTCTATAAATATCAATTAAGTCCCTTGGTTGACTCTGTCATTTAAGGCTTGTGCTTCCTTATTGATTTTCTGTCTAGATGATTTTTCCATTGATGAAAGTGGGGTGTTAAGTCCCCCAACTATTAATATGTTACTGTTGGTTTCTCCTTTTATGGCTGTTAGTATTTGCCTCATATATTGACATCCTCCTATCCTGGGTGCATGTATATTTACAATTGTTTTATCTTCTTGGATTGATCCTTGATCATTGTGTCCTTCTTTGCTCTTATAATAGTCTTTGTTTTAAAGCCTTATTTTGTTTGATACGAGTATAGCTACTCCAGTTTTCTTCTGATTCCCTTTGTATGGAAAAAAATATGTCCATCCCCTTAATTTCAGTCTGTATGTGTCCCTAGATCTGAAGTGAGTCTTTTAAAAGCAGCATGTATATGGGTTTTGTTTTTGTATCCATTCAGCCAGTCTACATCTTTTGGTTGGAATATTTAATCTGTTTATGTTTAAGGTAATTATCAATAAATATGTATGCTCTACTGTTTCTAGCTTAGAATTATTTAGGTCACAAAGGTACTATGACTTCCAACCCCTCACATGTGTGGTCTTTGGATTTAAAGTTAAGAATTCTTTAGAGGACAGTATGGTACTGGCACAAAAGCAGAAATATAGACCAATAAAACAAGACAGAAAGCCCAGAGATAAATCCATGCACCTATGGGCACCTTGTCTTTGACAAAGGAGACAAGAATACACAATGGAGAAAAGACAGTCTCTTCAATAAGTGGTGATGGGAAAGCTGCACAGCTACATGTAAAAGAATGAAATTAGAATACTTTCTAACATGACACACAAAGATAAACTCAAAATGGATTAAAGACCTAAATATAAAAATTCTTAGGGGAGAGAAAAAAAATTTTTTTTTCCTTTCCAACCAAATGCTTTCTTTTTCTTTCTAATCAAGGCCCAAGCAAAGATAAGGATATCATCTTCTGTAAGATCGTTTTCTTCTCATTCACCTACTGAAGGCTCTGGAATTCAGAGATACCCAAGTCTACCTTGTGCTGTAGCTCCAGGCTTTGTCTCCAAGTATCATATTGGCAGAAGTAATAAAACTGTCTCTTTTATGTTCTTCCTGTGTTTTCCCTCCTTCTAAATATTTACCTTAATTTGACCTACAACCAACAAATGAATCTATAATATCACTAAGTAAAACAGTAAAATTTTAATAGCTATTTATTAATTTTAAGCTATAAAAACAATTATATTTAGTTGGTAATCCAACTCATAATTGTGTGTTCCTACAACTCTTTATCAGCTTAAAATCCTAAGCATATTTCTTTTTCCAGTAACCAGTTCACCAAATACCATTCACTATGATCCTACAAGCTGATTCAATTAGCATCTGCCACTGATAACTGCCTACATTGAGTTAGGGACTTTGTTTGTTTTTTCACTCCTTTGCTCTTTCATACAACAAAAATATGTTAAATACCTGCTCTGTGATAGACTATTCCTAAAATAAAACTTCAAATGCTCATTTTATGCTATATTCAAGGAGCTGTGGAAGGTAAACAGTATGTGGGACATGAAATGCTTAGTAGTTTTGATTTGATGTCTTTGCTGTGCTTAGTTGCTCAGTTGTGTCTGACTCTTTGCAACCCCACGGACTGTGGCCCATCAGGGCTCTAGTCCCTGGGGATTCTCCTGGCAAGAATAATGGAGTGGGTTGCCTTGCCCTCTTCCAGGGGATCTTCCCAACCCAGGGATCAAACCCAGGTATCCCACATTGCAGGCATATTCTTTACCATCTGAGCCACCAGGGAAACCCAGTTGATGTCTTTAGGTTTCCAAATCTTAATTTTCGGCTACATGCCTACATATAAATATCATTTCTTTAAGCATAGGAAGACTTAATGATGTTCATATAAATGACAGAAAACTGGCTAAACAATCATTTTTGCTTATCTAATAAAATGAATGGTATCAAGCTTCAGTGATTTTTTTCAAGATATAACAGGCTAAATAATATAGGAAATTGGATCATAGAGCCAACAGAAATAGCAAGACCTTTTTTTATATTCATTTTGCTTTTGAAATTTAATTAATCTTGAATGAGTTGAGTAAATTATTCTTCAGATTACATCTGAGGTCAAGGATGGCAGACATTCCCATTATTAATTAATATTAAAAAGAATGTTCAGTTTAGAAATCTCAGAAGGACCAAAATTTGGCAAGCAAGATAGTTCAAGGTTTTTATTCCCTCCAAACCATTAATTGCATTATATTAGTATCAGGAAAAAAATTTCATTTACTTAGAGTTAAAAACTTAAAGTTTCATATAAAAATCTACTCTAAACATCAAATTCTGATGATTAAATATTATGCTAAATAGAAATTTATAAATTTCATGAAGCATTAGGGAGTACATTTTATGTGACATTCATCCATAATAATATTTGAGTAAATATTCACTCTTCTTGTATTTGCCTAATGTGTTTGATGTTTTCAGACAATATCATTATGACACTAAATAAACAGTTATGACAAACTAGAGCACAGAAAAATGTATAATAGTAAGATATTTGACTGGAGAATCTGTGGACTTTCATGCTTTCTAGCATGCTTTCAAACACACTAGTTGAAGTGCAATATCTCTGTAACTCAAAGTGACTGGAAATAGATTAGATCCTCACCTTGGCTTCCCTGATAGCTCAGTTGGTAAAGAGTCCACCTGCAATGCAGGAGACACTGGTTCAATTCCTGGGTTGGGAAGATCCCCTGGAGAAGGGATAGGCTACCCACTCCAGTATTCTGGCCTGGAGAATTACATGGACTGTGTAATCTATGGGGGTCGCAAAGACTTGGACATGACTGAGCGACCTTCGCCTTTAATTCTTACCTCAGAGGGAAAAGGGAAATTAGTACAATATATGTGATAGGTAGCTTTAGTTTATTCCTTCTAAAACCTGGTAAAATTTTTAGTTTTATTCCAACAAACAAAAAAATACTAAAAAGTTCCTCTTTCATATATTCCGTTAACATTTAAAAATGTTTTCTGATAATGGAGTTATGATTTTGGTATGTAATATTATTAATAAGAAAATATAAGTTAATGAGGGACCAGACCAATATCCTTTGTATATTCTTGTATAATTAACTACAGCATCAAAAAATAAAGTAGAAAGAAATAAAATACTCATACTTACACATGGGCAAGGCTTGACAGCATCACTCGGAAAAAATCCAACCTCTCCAGATGTTAGATTTCTACCCTAAATTAGAAAAAAAAATGCCAATGTTGAGAACAAATTTACCATAACGATAATCCTGTAATGGTAGATAAATCTTCAGAATTACTTCCACATTGTACCGAATCCTAGCATTAACTTACGATAGCTCAGGAAGGGAAACATAAGCAGAAAGGTTGTAAAATTGTTAAAACTAATAATGTAACTATACACCTAAAGCAACTAGAAAAAGAAGAAATGAAGCACCCCAGGGTTAGTAGAAGGAAAGAAATCATAAAAATTAGGGCAGAAATAAATGCAAAAGAAACAAAGGAGACCATAGCCAAAATCAACAAAGCTAAAAGCTGGTTCTTTGATAAGATAAATAAAATAGATGAACCATTAGCCAGACTCATCAAGAAACAAAGCGAGAAGAATCAAATCAACAAAATTAGAAATGAAGAAGGAGAAATCACAACAGACAACACAGAAATACAAAAGATCATAAAACACTACTATCAGCAACTATATGCCAATAAAGTGGAAAACTTGGAAGAAATGGACAAATTCTTAGAAAAGTATAACTTTCCAAAACTGAACCAGGGAGAAATAGAAAATATTAACAGAACCATCACAAGCACGGAAATCGAAACTGTAATCAGAAATCTTCCAGCAAACAAAAGCCCAGGACCAGACGGCTTCACAGCTGAATTCTACCAAAAATTTAAAGAAGAGCTAACACCTATCCTACACAAACACTTCCAGAAAATTGCAGAGGAAGGCAAAGTTCCAAACTCATTCTATGAGGCCACAATCACCCTAATACCAAAACCAAAGATGCCACACACACACACACACAAACTACAGGCCAATATCACTGATGAACATAGATGGAAAAATCCTTAACAAAATTCTAGCAAACAGAACATCAAAACAACAACATATTAAAAAGATCATACATCATGACCAAGTGGGTTTTATCCCAGGAATGCAAGGACTCTTCAATATTTGCAAATCAATCAATATGATACACCACATTAACAATGTGAAAGATAAAAACCATATGATTATCTCAAAAGATGCAGAGAAAGCCTTTGACAAAATTCAACATCCATTTATGATAAAAACCCTCCAGAAAGCAGGCACAGAAGGAACATACCTCAACATAATAAAAGCCATACATTATAAACCCACAGCAAACATTATCCTCAATGGTGAAAAACTGAAAGCATTTCCCCTAAAGTCAGGAACAAGAGAAGGGTGCCCACTCTCACCACTACTATTTAACGTAGCTTTGGAAGTTTTGCCACAGCAATCAGAAAAGAAAAAGAATAAAAGGAACCAGATTGGAAAAGAAGAAGTAAAACTCTGTTTGCAGATGACATGATCTTCTATGTAGAAAACCATAAAGACTCCACCAGAAAATTACTAGAGCCAATCAATGAATATAGTAAAGTTGCAGGACATACAATTAACAGAGAAATTCCATGCATTCCTATACACTAACAATGAGAAAACAGAGAGAAAAATTAAGGAAACAATTCCATTCACGATTGCAACGAAAAAAATAAAATACTTAGGAATAAATCTACCTAAAGAAACAAAAGACCTATATATATAAAACTACAAAACACTGATGAAAGAAATCAAAGATGACAAAAATAGATGGAGAAATATACCATGTTCATAGATCAGAAGAATCAATATAGTGAAAATGAGTATACTTCCCAAAGCAATCTATAGATTCAATGCAATCCCTACCAACGGTGTTTTTCAGAGAACTAGAACAAATAATTTCACAATTTGTATGGAAATACAAAAAAAAAAACTTGAATAGCCAATGCAATCTTGAGAAAGAATAATGGAACTGGAGGAATCAACCTACCTGACTTCAGGCTATACTACAAAGCAACAGTCATTAAGACAGTATGGTACTGGCACAAACAAAGAAACATAGATCAATGGAACAAAATAGAAAGCCCAGAGATAAATCCACGCACCTATGGACACCTTATCTTTGACAAAGGAGGCAAGAATATGCAATGGAGAAAAGACGATCTCTTGCACACATGGTGTTGGGAAAACTGATCAACCACTTGTAAAAGAATGAAACTAGAACACTTCCTAACACCATACACAAAAATAAACTCAAAATGTATTAAACATCTAAATATAAGACCAGAAACTATAAAACTCCTAGAGGAAAACATAGGCAAAACACTCTCTGACATAAATCATAGCACAATCCTCTATGACCCACCTCCCAGAGTAATGGAAATAAAAGCAAAAATAAACAAATGGGACCTAATTAAACTTAAAAACTTTTGCACAACGAAGGAAACTATAAGCATGGTGAAAAGACAGCCTTCAGAATGGGAGGAAATAAGCAAATGAAGCAACTGACAAAGAATTAATCTCAAAAATAGAAAAGCAGCTCATGCAGCTCATTTCCACTTGATCTTAGCCAAAAGGCCGAGAAGTGATGCAGCTCAATTCCAGAAAAATAAGCGACCCAATCAAAAAAATGGGCCAAAGAACTAAACAGACAGTTGTCCAAAGAAGACATACATATGGCTAACAAACACATGAAAAGATGCTCAGCATCACTCATTATCAGAGAAATGCAAATCAAAACCACAATGAGGTACCATCTCATGACAGTCAGAATGGCTGCTATCAAAAAGTCTACAAACAATAAATGCTGGAGAGTGTGCAGAGAAAAAGGAACCCTCTTATACTGTTGGTGGGAATGCAAACTAGTACAGTCACTATGGAGAACAGTGTGGAGATTCCTTAAAAAACTGGAAATAGAACTGGCATACGACCCAGCAATCCCACTGCTGGACATACACACCAAGGAAACCAGAATTGAAAGAGACACGTGTACCCCAGTGTTCATTGCAGCACTGTTTACAATAGCCAGGACATGGAAGCAACCTAGATGTCCTTCAGCAGATGAATGGATAAGAA
>NW_011495072.1:12987046-13021663 GCF_000754665.1 Bison bison bison | reverse complement strand
ATATTCAGTTCAGTTCAGTCACTCAGTCGTGTCCAACTCTTTGCGACACCATGAATTGCAGCATGCCAGGCCTCCCTGTCCATCACCAACTCCCAGAGTTCACTCAAACTCATGTCCATTGAGTCGGTGATGCCATCCAGCCATCTCATCCTCTGTAGTCCCCTTCTCCTCCTGCCCCCAATCCCTCCCAGCATCAGAAATCTTTTCCAATGAGTCAACTCTTCGCATGAGGTGGCCAAAGTATTGGAGTTTCAGCCTCAGTCCCTCCAAAGAACACCCAGGACTGATCTCCTTTAAAATGGACTGGTTGGACCTCCTTATAGTCCAAGGGACCCTCAAGAGTCTTATCCAACACCACAGTTCAAAAGCATCAATTCATTGGTGCTCAGCTTTCTTCACAGTCCAACTCTCACATCCATACATGACCACTGGAAAAACCATAGCCTTGACTAGATGGACCTTTGATGGCAAAGTAATGTCTCTGGTTTTGAATATGCTACCTAGGTTGGTCATAACTTTCCTTCCAAGGAGTAAGTGTCTTTTAATTCCATGGCTGCAGTCACCATCTGCAGTGATTTTGGAGCCCAAAAACATAAAGTATGACACTGTTTCCACTGTTTCCCCATCTATTTCCCATGAAGTGATGGGACCAGATGCCATGATCTTAGTTTTCTTAATGTTGAGCTTTAAGCCAACTTTTTCACTCTCTTTCACTTTCATCAAGAGGCTTTTTAGTTCCTCTTTACTTTCTACCATAAGGTTGGTGTCATCTGCATATATGAAGTTATTGATATTTCTCCTGGCAATCTTGATTCCAGCTTGTGCTTCTTCCAGCCCAGCATTTCTCATGATGTACTCTGCATATAAGTTAAATAAGCAGGGTGACAATATACAGCCTTGACGTACTCCTTTTCCTATTTGGAACCAGTTTGTTGTGCCATGACCAGTTCTAACCGTTGCTTCCTGAACTGCATACAGGTTTCTCAAGAGGCAGGTCAGATGGTCTGGTATTCCCATCTCTTTCAGAATTTTCCACAGTTTATTGTGATCCACACAGTCAAAGGCTTTGGCATAGTCAATAAAGCAGAAATAGATGTTTTTCTGGAACTCTCTTCCTTTTTCCATGATCCAGCGCATGTTGGCAATTTGATCTCTGGTTCCTCTGCCTTTTCTAAAACCAGCTTGAACATCTGGATGTTCACGGTTCACATATTGCTGAAGCCTGGCTTGGAGAATTTTGAGCATTACTTTACTAGTGAGATGAGTACAGTTGTGTGGTAGTTTGAGCATTCTTTGGCATTGCCTTTCTTTGGGATTGGGATGAATACTGACCTTTTCCAGTCCTGTGGCCACTGCTGAGTTTTCCAAATTTGCTGGCATATTGAGTGCAGCACTTTCACAGCATCATCTTCCAGGATTTGAAATAGCTCCACTGGAATTCCATCACCTCCACTAGATTTGTTCGCAGTGATGCTTTCTAAGGCCCACTTGACTTCCCATTCCAGGATGTCTGGCTCTAGATGAGTGATCACACCATCGTGATTATCTTGGTTGTGAAGATCTTTTTTGTACAGTTCTTCTGTGTATTCTTGCCACCTCTTTTTAATATCTTCTGCTTCTGTTAGGTCCATACCATTTCTGTCCTTTATCGAGCCCATCTTTGCATGAAATGTTCCCTTGGTATCTCTAATTTTCTTGAAGAGATCTCTAGTCTTTCCCATTCTATTATTTTCTTCTATTTCTTTGCACTGATCACTGAGAAAGGCTTTCTTATCTCTCCTTGCTATTCTTTGGAACTCTGCATTCAGATGCTTATATCTTTCCTTTTCTACTTTGCTTTTCCCTTCTCTTCTTTTCACAGCTATTTGTAAGGCCTCCCCAGACAGCCATTTTGCTTTTTTGCATTTCTTTTCCATGGGATATTACTCAGCTACTAAAAAGAATGCATTGAATCAGTTCTAATGAGGTGGATGAGACTGAAGCCTATTATACAGAGTGAAGTCAGAAAGAAAAATACCAGTACAGTATATGAATGCATATATATGGAATTTAGAAAGATAGTAATGATGACCCTATACGTGAGACAGCAAAAGAGACAGAGATGTAAAGAAAAGACTTTTGGACTCTGGGAAAAGGCGAGGGTGGGATGATTTGAGAGAATAGCATTGAAATATGCATATTATCATATGTAAAACAGATCGTCAGTCCAGGTTCAATGCATGAGACAGAGTGTTCAGGGCTGGTGAACTGGGATGACCCTGAGGGATGGGATGGGGAAGGAGGTGGGACAGAGGGTCAAGATGGGGAACACATGTACACTCATGGCTGATTCATGTGAATGTATGGCAAAAAACACTACAATATTGTAAAGTAATTAGCCTCCAATTAAAATAAAGAAATATAGTGCCATTAAAAAATAATAAAATAAAATTGTTAAACCTTATATGTGGCTTCAGATTATGATTATAAAATAGGAATTCAGGTTTGACTTTCCAATCTACTATTCAATTTTGTTAGCTTCACACCCCTCAATCCTACAGTAGAGATAATACATGCATACTGTATCTTTCAGATTTACATTTGTAAATACAAGCAGATCACATTGGTTTTGTTCAATAATTATTCATAATTAATTAGGAATTAGATTTCACTGGTATTTGTATCCCTAACAGAACTCATGGGAATGTTCCTCAAATAGGATGAGACATTGCAAGACCCATGGAAATGGAAACAGATATGATGTTTTAGATGATTTTCAAATTTAGAAGAAACAGGATACTGATTAAGGCAAGAGGACAGTTAAGATTTTGAGGAATGGATTGTAATTCAAAATAGCATTGTAAATAAGAAAGAGAAATTAACAATAAGAAAAGAATTTATTCTTGGAGGCCACTAGTCAAATTCCTCTTTAAAATAATCTCATGACACAATTATTTCCCCTTTCTAGAAAAACAAACCATACGCAAAACATACTGCAGTAATCATAACATGTAATTAAAATGTTCTTGTGAGATTATTTCTCCTTGTCCAGATATTGGGCTTCTTTTTATTTGCTATTTAACAATTGCTTGCTTCTCAGTACCTCATATGAGTAAGCTGCATTATAATCGGATGCTACATGCTCTATTATTTTTGACAAAGAAGAGTAACAAAAAAAACAATCAGAAAAAGATCTCCGTCTTGAAGTAGTATCCCTTTGTTCTTACAGATCTTGGCAACGAGTTTGTAGAGAAAATTTTAAAAAGTAGGAACCCACAGTTAAAGACAATGAGGAGGAGGAAGATGAAGAGAAAAGAGAAGATGAGGGAAGGAGAGTGGAAGGGAGAAAGGGTAAGTGGAGCAGAAAAGGGGAATAATTAGAGGTATGGGGAGAAAAGAGAAGAGGAAAGGGTTGGATTAAAATAGAGGGAGATGAATTACATAACCAAGCAAAGAGAAGATACTAGTTGCGGCAAGGTTCTCAAACTGCAATTGCACTTGCATATTAGGGAAAAGGTAAGTGAACACGTGGAATATTTATTCATTCAGTCAACAAATACAGTATCTAATGTTTGGTTAGACCATGAGAAAAATTCATAAGACAGTTTTTGTTTTCCCCTATATTTTCAGAAACTATGTATACACATAATACAAAGTAGAAAGGGCTAAATTGAAGAAGGAAATGGCAACCCACTCTAGTACTCTTGCCTGGAAAATTCCATGGATGGAGGAGCCTGGTAGGCTACAGTCCATGGGGTCACAAAGAGTTGGACACGACTGAGCAACTTCACTTTGTTTCTTTCTATGGTTCCTTTTGGAGAAGGAAATGACAACCCACTCCAGTGTTCTTGCCTGGAGAATCTCATGGACAGAGGGGCCTGGTGGGCTGCAATCTATGGGGTCCCAAAGAGTCAGACACGACTAAGCAAGTAACATACATGCACACACAAACAAAAGGGCTAAATACTGTTAAAAAGGTACAGGAAAGGCTATGGAAATTCAAAAGACAGATTGAGTACTCAGGGTTTTCCTGAAAGCTACATGGAAAAGGGGACATAGGAATGTAAAATATTCAGGGTTTAAACAAACAGAGATGGAAAAGGAGAATATTCTGAAAACAAAATACATCATGAGAAAGGCCTGGGGCTAAGAAATTATAACATGTGCACAGGAAATGCAAATCATTCCCTTTAAGCGGAGTCTAATAATGAGTAACACTTATTATACCCCTACTGTATGCTAAACACTGATCTGAGTGTTTCATTTAGTCCTTAAAATACTCCTTTGTGGTAGGTCCAACTACTATCCCTATTTTAAAGGTGAGAGAAATGAGACACAGAGGAGTTAAATGATTTACTCGTGATCACAGAGCTAGCAAGCGACAGAAGTGAAGTGAAGTGGCTCAGTCGTGTCCAACTCTTTGCGACCCCATAGACTGTAGCCTACAAGGCTCCTCTGTCCATGGAATTTTCCAGGCAAGAGTACTGGAGCGGGTTGCCATTTCCTTCTCCAGGGTATCTTCCCGACTCAGGGATCAACCCAGGTCTCCTGCATTGCAGGCAGACGCTTTACCGTCTGAGCCACCAGGGAAGCCCTGGTGAAGGAAGCAAGTGACAGAACCAGAATTCAAATTCAGAAGCTCTAACTTGAGAGCTTTGCACTGCTTCTCCCTGCATCATGAGACTCACAAAGGGGCACAGTAGAAAGAAAGCTAAGGAACCAGCTTGACTATGATATCTGAAATTTATCACTGGCCACAGGGTCTCAGTAAAGGGATTATATATTTTAGAATAACTAATATGACATCAATATGCAGCTGGCTTGTAGATGGGCATGGCTTGGTAGGTGAGAATGTCATTAAAAAAATGGTGTCATAGAAAGGGGACAGGCCTGCAGGAAGGGTAACAGGTGCTAGCGATATCATTTAACTGCAGTGTTCAGGACTTGCCTGTGGATTAGATAGGGGAAGAGTAGACAATGGGAGTTAAAGACTCGGGGGAAAGTCAAGGAGGTGATTATGTAATCCATCTGGATAACACAGAGTTAGATGGCAATCATACAGAGGGGAAATTTAAAATCATAGAAGCAAGAATGTTGTGGAAGAAAATGTAGAGAGAAGAAATCAGAGCTTACAGAAATCAGTCTAACTAAAAAGCAGGAAGGAACCATCAGGGGGGAGGAGATCAGAAAAAGAACAGAGCTTACTCTACTGAATTCAGAATTTAGAAAAAACAATGATGTTCTGTGACAATGCATTTAACACTAGTAGATATCTTCTTGGAGAAGGAATTTTTCACTAAGCAGACTACTAAGGTCATTCTGAATTTTTCTCTTAATGAAATGTGCTAGCAGTACAGGTTACATTTCCTTAATGGTCACAGGCATCTCTTCAATCAAAAAGAAGTGAGATAATTTAACACACCTTAACAGATGAATAAAGTTACATTTCCTCACTAACTTCTACGAGATGTCAGTTTTAGCTACATGAAATAATATGTACTGTACTTAACGATTCTCTACTTATTAAGGGAGTAGCCATCCTAAAACATTTGGAAGATTGAAAAATAAAGTAGTGTGTAGGTGGGGTATTTTTGGTTCCCTGGTGGTTGTGCGTGGGCTGTACATTGATAATTCATTAATATTAATGGGTGGAGCAGCTGCCAATCCCCTATGCATGGCTGGAACTGAGGATTATAGCTATGAAATCAACCATTTTCAAAGCCATTGATTTTGTGCACTTCATATGATGATCTACTTATGAAATTTTTACTAACCTTGATAAGAGACATGTAGCTGAATTTCCTCCTTCTTTTCCTATGCGGGCATTTTATTCTGGGTCAGATAATTGACTTGTCATTCCTTTTATGCCTATTACAAATGCCAGAGATAGGGAGTCATCTTCTAGTTAATCTCCTGTCTGGTATTTGTTGTGGTGAGTTCCTTAACATCTTCAAGGTCAACTTGAAAACATTTACAGTTATATGTCATCTGATGTATCACACAGTGCTATCTTTATATGCATTCATTTTACAGGGCATTCTCTGCATTATGTGATGGGACTTTTGTAAATCTAACAGTACACATTGGGCCATTCTAGTGAAAATATTCTCTTTGGAAAGTACCTAAGAAAATAGGCTATGGGCTGTATATGGTAAGAAAAGAGGCACCTTTATAACTTTCATTAAATAAATTGGTGCAGACACAAAACAATATTAAATTATGATTCATAAAATATGCCTTTTCCTGAAAAACAAATTGCTTCCTGTATAAAAATGGATCAAAACTAAAATTGATGACTCTCTCTGATATGCCTGATCACAAGTATAAATGCATATTCAGACATTTATTTCTGACTTTCGCTTATAACTGTTTTTTCATTTTACTTCAAAAGGAAACTACAGTGAATCATAATGAATTAAAACTACTTAGAAATGCTTAGAAGTGATATTTACAATCTACTTCTATGGAGAAAAGTGTTAATGTATGCTAGGATGGCAGAGCTAAAATTGCATTTTTTAAACTCATAGACAAAATGGCTGAAAATGATAGAGAATATCCTCCAGAAGTCTTAATCGTAAATTGCTTGGCTCCTAACTTTGTACAAAGGAGAAAGAATTGCTTTAAGAAAAATACAGAGTGTATTTTCCCTGTGGCTCATTTATCCCCTTAATACCACCTGGATTGGAGCTTTAATGCACTCCTGGAAATAGCACTGAACAATTTGAAACAGATTTGGAAAGCTGAACGTAAAAGGGATAGATTAATGGTTATTTATGAAAGATTGGAATTTCTCCCAAGTTACAATGCCCTAAGCACTTTCAACGTATGCATGATGGTGGTGTAGAGATTACTAGGCGATTCATCACCCATGGATAAGGGCCAGAGCAACTGTCACCCTGGCCAGTCACTGTCAGAAATACACACTCTGGTGGGGGTGGGGAGAGACGTACAGGGTGCCCACGAATTATGGGAATAGAGGTGAATATATAAATTAGTTTATTGACTGGATGGATAGCTTTTAGCAAGCACTATTTTGGGAATTATTCTGACAGGCTTTTTTTTTTTTTTCCCTTCCCCTTCATTTTTTTGAGTACCTGAGATGGAACTAAAGGACCAGAAAAGGAGAGAAGACCACAACAAAGAACCTGTCTGAAGCTGGTCTTTGGTAAGAAGCAATCTCTGATCCTAGCTGCTTCCACACCAGTGTTATCAGGTAGATATACAGAATCAGACAGCAGGGACGTGGCATCAGAAGAGCTCATTCTCATCCCAGTTCTACTATATGAATCTGCCCCACTGCAGGCAAGGCTCAGTGGTAAAACAAGGATGATGATAAGCTCTACCACACAGGCCTCACCAGGGTGTTCTAAGGTTCAAAGAACTAATGTTTGTGAAAGCACTTGGTAAGTGCTAAAAAAAAAAAACAAAACACCTTTCTTTTTTCCCCTACACTATTGCTTTTTGATTTATCTCAGTTTTTTTAAATTTTCATTGTTTAGTTGACCTATTCACATTAAAACAGAAATGCCTGGTTCTGTGTTTAACCCCATCTTCCTTATTTATATTTATGCAAGTTTGCTAAGCCACACGGAGAAGGCATTGACACCTCACTCCAGTGTTCTTGCCAGGAGAATCCCAGGGACGGGAAGCCTGGTGGGCTGCCATCCATGGGGTCGCACAGAGTCAGACACGACTGAAGCGACTTAGCAGCAGCAGCAGCAGCCAAGCCACAAGTGACACACTTTCATGTGTTTTAACCTGAGCAGGAAACAGTGACATTGCAGAGAATCCAGATCTTAATCTCAATGCTTTCTTGCAATTATACACATTTTTTTTCATTGTTAATTGCTTCTTATTTGATGAGTAAGATAAGTTACATATTTTCCTACCAGTGATCACCTTGAAAATGTGCCAAACATAATTGCACATGGTTATACTGAATGATCATGATGTGAATTCCAAAATATTCATGCACACACATAGAACAACAAAACCATAAACCAGGTGCTTTTAAAATTTCTCAGTCAGAACAGGGTCTTTTACTTTTGTCCAATGTATAAACAGTAAACATGAAGTTTTTCAGAAGGCTGTATGAAATTCACATTCCTGGAATAATTCTTCTGTAGGTAAGTGGCTGTGATAGGCTTAGAATTCTGAATAACTCTAAAAAAAAACCCTTGCATCTTGATCTAGGATCTTTGAAATTAAATTTATCCTCAATTTATAAGAGTTTATAATTGCATCAAGTTATCAAAATATATGACAAAAGCTTCTTTAATATTTGATGGTTTTACCAATGCACACAAAATTGCTTATGTTTATTGTTTATGCTTATTGCTTATTTCTCTCTGAAATTTTGGTAGACAAAAGTGTCAAAAACTTAAAAAATTTGTGAAATGTATGTTAAGAAAAAATTCACTAAAAAGCCATAAACTATATTTCTAAACTTATTAGATGTGAGATGACTATAACAGAAGAATGAGACATGAGACTGCAGTGCATTTTTCTTGTTATCCAGAAGATAACATTTTCTGATGTTCCTGAATTCTGCCAGCAGGGAAGGGAACACTCTAGCTATGTGTATCTTGAGTCCCCCGCCCCACCCTGCCACCCTGCCAAAGTCTCACTGGGTAGCTTACACAGTGTGATCCTGAATCAAAATATTATAACTGATGAAAGAATTATCAGCAAGCAAAAACTGATCTGCATATAAGTCAGTAAAATCACAAGTAGTTACTCAATACAAAATCTGAAAAGAAAAACAGGATTTTACCACATCTTGGAAGAAATCCTATTTGGGAGAGGCCACATAAGCCTCCCAAATAAATCAGCATTAGCAAGGTTCAAAATATAGGAATTTGTTTTTCTAATCCTAACAGATAACTGCACAGAAAGCAATGGCAACCCACTCCAGTAGTCTTGCTTGGAAAATCCCATGGGTGGAGGAGCCTAATAGGCTGTAGTCCATGGGGTAGCGAAGAGTCGGACATGACTGAGCGACTTCACTTTAACTTTCATGCATTGGAGAAGGAAATGGCAACCCACTCCGGTGTTTCTGCCTGGAGAATCCCAGGGACGGCAGAGCCTGGTGGGCTGTCGTCTATGGGGTCGCACAGAGTTGGACACAACTGATGCGACTTAGCAGCAGCAGATAACTGATGAATATTTTCCTATCCTTGGTGATTACTTAAAATTAAAATCACAAAAGAAGTATTCTGAGTAATAGCACCATACAGATTATATGCTCATGACAGCATTAGGCATCTTTAAAGAAATACTATTTTACAGTGAACAGTTAGTACTTTAATGAAAAGTATATTGGCTTCTTAATATTTATACTATGCTAGGTACCAGGAGATTAAAAATGAATAATATGACTACTGTCTCAAGGATCCCATTCAGGTTGTATCTTAACCAGCTTTTGATTTGGTTATTTCTATAGCAATTTGTAGAATTTTGGAATAGAAGAAATAAAACATGTATGGTAATAATTTGATATGTATAGAAAGTCAGAAGCACAGTATTCTCTTCCTGGCTTTCAGATCTTTGGTAAGTCATTTAATCATTCTTGGCTTCAATAGTCTCACCTATAAAATGACAGACTTTGACCCATGGATTTCTGAGGTCGCTTTTACTACCAAACATTTTTATTTATATGATCACTTTTACCAAGTCCCTGCAGTTTTCCAGTCAGTTGCTATTACCAAGAGATATCTGACCCACAAATTCTTAATTAGGGATACTATGTGTCAGTAATTGAATCTGGTTATACTTATTTATACTTATAAATGTTGTCCTTATTTAAGAAGCCAATATACTTTTCATTAAAGTATTAATTCTATTCATTGATAAATAGTATTTCTTTAAAGATGCCTAATGCTGTCATGAGCATATAATCTGTATTGTGCTATTACTCAGAATACTTCTTTTGTGATTTTAATTTTAAGTAATCACCAAGTTTTCAGTTTTCATTCCAGTCCCAAAGAAAGGCAATGCCAAAGAATGCTCAAACTACTGCACAATTGCACTCATCTCACATGCTAGCAAAGTAATGCTCAAAATTCTCCAAGCCAGGCTTCAACAGTACATGAACTGTGAACTTCCAGATGTTCAAGCTAGATTTAGAAAAGGTAGAGGAACCTGAGCTCAAATTGCCAACATCCGCTGGATCATGGAAAAAGCAAGAGAGTTCCAGAAAAACATCTACTTCTGCTTTATTGACTACGCCAAAGCTACAGTCTTTGACTGTGTAGATCACAACAAACCATGGAAAATTCTTCAAGAGGTGGGAATACCGGACCACCTGACCTGCCTCCTAAGAAATATGTATGCAGGTCAAGAAGCAACAGTTAGAACTGGACATGGAACAAACAACAGACTGGTTCCAAATTGGGAAAGAGTACGTCAAGGCTGTATATAGTCACCCTGCTTATTTAACTTATATGCAGAGTACATCATGAGAAATGCTGGGCTAGATGAAGCATAAGCTGGAATCAAGATTGCCAGGAGAAATATCAGTAACCTCAGATATGCAGATGACACCACCCTTATGGGAGAAAGTGAAGAGGAACTAAAAAGCCTCTTGATGAAAGTGAAAGTGGAGAGTGAAAAAGTTGGCTTAAAGCTCAACATTCAGAAAACTTAAGATCATGGCATCTGGTCCCATCACTTCATGGCAAATAGATTGGGAAACAGTGAGAGACTTGATTTTTTGGGGCTCTAAAATCACTGCAGATGGTGACTGCAGCCATGAAATTAAAAGATGCTTGCTCCTTGGAAGAAAAGCTATGACCAATCTAGACAGCATATTAAAAAGAAGAGATGTTACTTTGTCAACAAAGGTCCGTCTAGTCAAAACTATGGTTTTTCCAGTAGTCATGTAAGGATGTGAGACTTGGACTATAAAGAAAGCTGAGCACTGGATAATTGATGCTTTTGAACTGTGGTGTTGGAGAAGACTCCTGAGAGTCCCTTGGACAGCAAGGAGATCCAACCAGTCTATCCTAAAGGAAATCAGTCCTGAATATTCATTGGAAGGAGTGATGTTGAAGCTGAAACTCCAAAACTTTGGCCACCTGATGTGAAGAACTGACTCATTTGAAAAGACCCTGATGCTGGGAAAGATTGAGGGCATAAGGAGAAGGGGACGAGACAGGATGAGATGTCTGGATGGCATCACCGATTTAATGGACAGGAAGGCCTGGCGTGCTGCAGTCCATGGGGTCGCAAGGAGTTGGACACAACAGAGTGACTGAACTGAACTGAACTGATTTATAGAAGAGGAGGACAGATGGTTCAGGTCCTTAATGACTTTCATTCTGACTCAGTTTGAAGTCCTGTTTTCTAGGGTATATAGTATTGACTTGAGAAGAATAACATTCCTTTATTCAGATTACAATGAATAATTAAAATTCAATATATGTTATAATTTGATAAATGGCCCAAAGCCTTAAGGGCATGCATACTCCATGGAAACCCCTCACAGTATCAAATCAGTTGCAGATTGATGGCCTACTAAAGGTATTCTGTTATTGACACAAACTTATAGTAATTATGACAGAGCATAGTTTCTATGATGGTAAAATAATGTAAAAAACAGATTTCCTCAAACTTTTTATTTAATAATGTTGTTCTCTATATGGAAAAGAAGCAGTAATACTTCACCATTGGCACTTCTCCTTAGACAGTAGAGTCCTTATCAGGTTACATTATAACCTATATTGTGCCCTGTACCAAATGTAGGTTATACTGGAAACCATGGGAAAAGAACCAATAAGAACTCTTAACCAAAAATGCCCATCTTGAGAGTTAACAATTAGAACCTCACCCACTTTGTCAGGAGGTTTGGCAGTTCCCACAATACCGTCTGTATACTTGGAAACATTCCTGCAAACTCAGTTTATGATCTATTCAATCAAAGCCAGTTGGCAGTCACCCAGGGAAAATGTTTCTTACAGCCCTTTACTAATGTCTATTATCTCCTATAATCATCTCTCCCGGGCCTCCCTTGTTTTATTACAGACCCACTCTGCCTTTTTCTACTTTTCTGTAATTAGGGACCCTGATTTAACTCAATATTTTGAGGTAAACACCTGTCAAAATAAGGGTCCCATAATTACAGGACATATTTCTACCAAATCAGCCTCTACTCATCACACAGCTTCTAATCCTCACATTATAATTTCACTTCTGCCTTGGTTTCTCCTGGTTTTACACAAGGGATGAGCAAGTGATAAGAGGCAGTGGAGAAGCAAAGCCAAGGTCACCTGAAGAGCACCCTGAAACTGTTCCAGTACTGCCTAACAAGGTATCACTGCCATCTTTAAACCGAGTTTCAGATTCCACAAAGAAATGCCCTCGAGAAGGAATCTGACCTCAGAATAGCAGTTCCCAGAGATGTTTACTCTCTGGTTCATAATGCCAAAGCAATGAGTCTTTTGATATTAGGATTCAACTTTTCTTAACAAAGGAGATTTGAATCTCTTAAAAAATACTTTTGTGTTCTATTTGCCTCTGACTATGATCCAGCCTGACATTTCAATTTTGGATCAGGAGGAAAAAATGCATAGTTTTAGAAAATTCTATTATAGTTAATATTCTTGTGTGGTCTTGAAGGAATCAGAAAGTCTCTTTCTAATTAAGGGCAAAGGAAAATAATCTTTTGACATGATCTGACAACTAAAATTGCAGGCACAGGTGCTGGGAAGAAAGATCCACTAACTCCACTCCCCTTACCTCCCTTCTTCAGACCTCAGAGGGTGTCTGGGTCAGGTTCTATGTTATGGGTCAGGTTCTATGTTACAGGACAGATGGCTTAAGAACAAAAGCTCTATGGAGAACAGTGTGGAGATTCCTTAAAAAACTGGAAATAGAACTGGCATATGGCCCAGCAATCCCACTGTTGGGCATACACACCGAGGAAACCAGAATTGAAAGAGACATGTGTACCCCAATGGTCATCACAGCACTGTTTATAATAGCCAGGACATGGAAGCAACCTAGATGTCCATCGGCAGATGAATGGATAAGAAAGCTGTGGTACATATACACAATGGAGTATTACTCAGCCATTAAAAAGAATGCATTTGAATCAGTTCTAATGAGGTGTTTGAGACTGGAGCCTATTATACAGAGCAAAGTAAGTCAGAAAGAAAAACACCAATACAGTATAATAATGCATATATATGGAATTTAGAAAGATGGTAATGATGACCTATACGTGAGACAGCAAAAGAGACACAGATGTAAAGAAAAGACTTTTGGACTCAGTGGGAGAAGCCGAGGGTGGGATACTCTGAGAGAATAGCACTGAAATGTGTAGTACCGTATTGTGAAACCTATTGCCAGTCCAGGTTCGATGCATGAGATAGGCTGGTGCACTGGAATGACCCTGAGGGATGGGATGGAGGGGTGTGGAGGGAGGAGGGTTCAGCATGGGGGACCTATGGCTGATTCATGTGAATGTATGGCAAAAACCACTACAATATTGTAAAGTAATTAGCCTCCAATTAAAATAAATTAATTTACAAAAAAAAAAAAAAATGAACAAAAGGTCAACAGTTCCCACAAGTAAGCACACCATTCCCTAGGCAAAGTCTGTTTTATTCCCACTCTCCTTGACGTATCCAAGGCCTTCCTGGTCCAAACCTGCTGTGAAGAAAGAGCTCATCATTTTATCCTGTTTATATTAACTGTCTCCTGCAGAATTTATCATTTGTGCTTTTGTCTAATTATGGAGTTAAACATTTAATATCTATTAAAAGAATTTCAAGAATTGGGTGTCAAAATTGGGAGAGCAGAGTGGTCTTCTATGAACCTGTGTGTATTAGGAGGACTCTTCATATTAAATATGGGGAAGATGAAATTTAAAAAATTTTTTCAAAACCAAACTGATAAGCATTTTTTCATTTCTGAAAAGTGAAGCATATCTTTCAGAATCACTAACAATTATACAGAAATATACTTTTTCTCCTTTTCAATTTTCTTTCAAGTCCCTGTGATTTTTATAGTAGCAATACCTTTATAAGTCACTTAAAGTATTAACATTCCCATTATTTAAGTAAAAAATTTAGGACACAAGGTTAAATGGTTTTACGACTATTCTGAGAGAACAAAGATAAATTTAAATCTGAAAAGATGAATGAATATTTTTCATATAACAGTATAAAGTGTAATTTAAGTTAATAACGTATGCACTATGGAAATAAGAGCTCTAAACAGTTATTCATTCTAAACCCATGGACTGAAGACCTCTTTCATTTGAGGCACTAGAGAAAACCATGGTTCTTATCTTTCTGGGAGAGATCTATCTGGGCAGGGAGAAGGATAAATAAACCACTAGGATACAGTATTGGAGAAGGCAATGGCACCCCACTCCAATACTCTTGCCTGGAAAATCCCATGGACAGAGGAGCCTGGTGCGTTGCTGTCCATGGGGTCGCTAAGAGTCGGACACGACTGAGCGACTTCACTTTCACTTTTCACTTTCATGCGTTGGAGAAGGAAATGGCAACCCGCTCCAGTGTTCTTGCCTGGAGAATCCCAGGGACGGGGGAGCCTGGTGGGCTGCCGTCTCTGGGGTCGCACAGAGTAGGACACGACTGAAGCGACTTAGCAGCAGCAGCAGCAGCAGGATACAGTATGATGAGTTACAAGATAGAAGAAGCCGTTTTGGTTCAGAGAAGGTGACCCACCAAATTGAGTACTGATGGTAATGAAATATTATCTAAGTGAATGGGGGTAAAAAGGAAATTTCAGGCAGAAGGTAAAATATGACCGAAGGTTTGAGAAAGGATGTCTTCTATGAAAAAGATCCCTTCAATTGAACCCTCCATTTTTTTTTTCAGGTTAGAACAAGAGAAAAATGAACTTGTGAAAAAATATTGCCTGGACTGTTGTATGTTTGAACACTAAATATAGCAGCCATGTGGGAAGCAAAATTTCTTGACCAGGTAAACTAAGACAAGGGTCAAGGTGCTGCAGTCACTGCCACCCTGTCTTCAGGGCTCAGAGAGGGGTAAGGGGCATTTAACACCTGTTGCCCATAGCCAATCCCACTCCAGGCTCCTTGCCTCCAGTCTCAGTCTGAGTAGAAATGCTTCCCTTCTCTTGAGAATTTCCCGAAGCTCAACTTATTTTCTGACTTTTTCTTCTTTCCTTTGAGGCAAAGAGCTAAAACAACTTAAAAAGCAAAAACTACATAGAGCAATGTTTTGTTTCCTGCTTGTTCTACCAAAACAGAACTAAACTGCCTTTAAAAAATGTGTTTTCCTTAAAGATGTTAAAAATTACAAGGGACTCTCCTAAAACAAAGGATGGTCTAACATATAGAACTGAAGTAGCAGACCAGAAGTCTGGAAGAGAGTCTAATTTTAATTCTGCAAATGCCATCCTGTAAATGGATAATGAGTTTGGCCCTTTAAAAACCACAGTTAAAACTTACCTTCTTTATGCAGATTTCTGTGAATTAATCAGAATGAGTGTAAAAACATTTTCACTCCTTAGAATAAAGATCATGTAGATGCAAGATTTGTAAGTGTGAAGTATCACAACTATTTTCTAGGTTATTTAACTTTCATTGTGGATAAAAATATATATTTTTGGCACACTGATTACAGTTCTACTGCTTATAATTGCCTTTTGGTTCCAATTAGCTTACAAAATTCTCCCTGTGGAACACTTGGGTATTCATAAATGACAATGAAGCAAATAAAACCCCATGATATAGGACACAGAATAAAGCTTAAGACAATGAGAATCCTAAGAAGAAAACACATAAAAAGCACTGTATTGTAATGGATACCATAGATGGCATGGCAGGACTTTTACTTGCCTATTTCTCACTCTTTAATTTGTATCTTTTCTGGGAAAATAAAGGTCCCAATATGAAAAATCTCTTTCAGCCTGAAGGATGTGCTCAGTTATTAAGCCTTTATTATCACATACTGCAACAAGTTTATCGTCAGCCCAATCAGGAGCAGGATTGTTCCATATGTTACACTCAGTAGAGACTGTGCCTTACACCTGCACTAGAGAACAGACCCTAAATGACCAACTTCCTACTTTATATTCATTTCACTTGAAGATAATTTTATAGAACTTTCAAGGAAAGAAAAAGAGGAAAAAACAACAACAACAAAGAGAAGGCTGTGAAAATGGATCCCTTCAATGCAAAGACTGAACAGAGAACATTTTTATAGCTCAGTGGCAACTCATTGTTTGAAAGAAGTTATAATGAAAATGCCAACAGCCCACTCACTTCAATAGCACTAGAAATTACTGTTGTTATAATAATAATACAGACTAGACTAATAGCTATTCAAACAAAAAGTTCCTGATAGATAGTGGAGGATAATTTGTATTCTTTGGACATAGAGTATGTAGAAAACATGACAGTCTACAATAAAATCCAACTTTCTACACTAATGAGTGAAGCAACTCACTTGAAGAAAAAAAAAAAAGATGAAAAGACAGTTTAGAAAGCATAATTTCTTGAAGATTTCCAAATAAGCCAAAGCACTTAACTAGTAAAAAAAAAAAAAAAAAGAAGACATTTTGGGAATTCAAATGCAAAGCCAATGTAACATCCCAATAGAGATTATAGATTAATATCTTCAACGTTTAACTCTAGACATATTTATAACAAAATGATTTAATTCACAAAAACTTAAAAATGGAAACCAGCTACCTTACCTTATCCCGAGTTTTCACCATTATACAGATCACTAAGGACACAGGGTTAGAAACCAGTCATCTATTAGACCCAACAGGAGGAAAGAGTTTTTTTCAGGAATTTAAAAAATATGTTACTCTAGACTCATGCCACTGAGTAAGTATGCAATTCAGGCCAGTGTCCTACAGTACCTCTCACATGTACGGCCTATAAAACAAAAGCTGATTTTAGCATGCCAGTCTTAAGGCATTGCAAGGTCTGAAGTGCCTTCTGAATCAGAAAACAATACTATGTAAAGTTAGTATGAAGGTTGTGGCAAGTATATTTTCACAGTACACAAATTCTTTGAAACTACACCCTCCATTTGGTAACTGTCAGAGTCAAAACACTCGAGTTCATTTTAACACCATATGTAAGTTAGCTTACTATAAATGACCCAATAGTTCACTGGGGATAATACCCTAACTACCACAGAATCTTACAAATTAGATCATCTGGTCAATGGTTCATATTAAATTTATCTGGGATTCTAAACAATGTATTCATGCCTGGGCTCAACCTAGACTATTATTGACTATTGTGTATTAGCTCAATACACACCTGCTCAACTGAACTAAATGGGCTAACTGTTTTCTTCTGTTCTAGACATTAGCCTTTCTCGTTACTATCATATGTCCTCCCCTCAACAGAAATACACACACATTTTGTCATCCAGTGGTTCTCATTTCTCCTGAGAGTTTCCAAAGCCATTATACCATCATATTAGAAACACTTAATGTTTCCAGGCTGCTGAAAGGAAATGACAATAATGCCTGTCTTATCATCGGGAGAGCCTGGTGGGCTGTCGTCTGTGGGGTCACACAGAGTCGGACACGACTGAAGTGACTTAGCAGCACAGAGAACAACAGAAGGTAATACAATTTAGTAAGAGAACTCTGGGCCTTCCAGTTTGTCCCTCCATCCTAACAATAAAGAAGCTGAATGGGCTGAAAAATAAACAACTCTTCTTGAATCCTTAAGAGAGGGGAGGGCAAAGGACAAGCTTGGTCCCCAACACTAGACAGGCAGACAAGCAAATGCAAGAAGTCACCACTTATAGCAGAGACTCACCAGCAGAAACTACTGCAAGATCCAGTGCCAGGGCAGAAAGACCTGCACTTAGCTGATAATTCGGACTTCCCAGGTGGCTCAGTGGTAGAGAATCCACCTCCCTACACAAGAGATGCAGGCTTGATCCCTGGGTAGGAAAGATAACCTGAAGTAGGCAATGGTAACCCACTCCAATATTCTTACCTGGGAAACTCCACTGGCAGAGGAGCCTGGTGGGCTGCAGTTCATGGAGACACAAAGAGAGTTGGACACAACTGAGCGACTGAGCACATTTGACAAATTGCTGGTGGCTCACTGTTGACAACCCTAAGAGTTAAAAAAAACTCGAGGAGCCCAGTCACTGGGGTAACCCCATCATATTTTAAAAACTTACTTTAGGAAGCTCAACCAGATTCCCACAGAATTATGGGAGAAAAATTCCTCTTGGCTTCATGCAGAGGGAGGGCAAGAGGCATTCCCCTCTTAACAATGCCTGCCCTCAGAGGAAACTAGTCAACCAGCATACAACCTGCTAGGGTATTAGCAGAGCCTAGCTGACCTGGGGAAGAAAAATACTCAACTCCAGTCCTCTATAGCCATTCTGTTCCACCTTAGCAGGGATAAAGAAACCTTATGAATGTGTATGCATGTACCTACACACACACACACATTTGTGAAGTTTATCATCCAGAGCAAAAGCTCACTAAAAAATGAGATCTAATCATAGGGCTGGAAGAAGCACAAGCTGGAATCAAGATTGCCGGGAGAAATACCAATAACCTCAGATATGCAGATGACACCACCCTTATGGCAGAAAGTGAAGAAGAACTAAAAAGCCTCTTGATGAAAGTGAAAGAGGAGAGTGAAAAAGTTGGCTTAAAGCTCAACATTCAGAAAATGAAGATCATGGCATCTGGTCCCATCACTTCATGGGAAATAGATGGGGAAACAGTGGAAACAGTGTCAGACTATTTTTGGGGGGGCTCCAAAATCACTGCAGATGGTGACTGCAGTCATGAAATTAAAAGACTCTTACTCCTTGGAAGAAAAGTTATGACCAACCTAGATAGTATATTAAAAAGCAGAGACATTACTTTGCCAACAAAGGTCCATCTAGTCAAGGCTATGGTTTTTCCAGTGGTCATGTACTGATGTGAGAGTTGGACTATAAAGAAAGCTGAGCGCCGAAGAATTGATGCTTTTGAACTGTGGTGTTGGAGAAGACTCTTGAGAGTCCCTTGGACTGCAAGGAGATCCAACCAGGCCATTCTGAAGGAGATCAGCCCTGGGATTTCTTTGGAAGGAATGATGCTAAAGCTGAAACTCCAGTACTTTGGCCACCTCACGCGAAGAGTTGACTCATTGGAAAAGACTTTGATGCTGGGAGGGATTGGGGGCAGGAGGAGAAGGGGACGACAGAGGATGAGATGGCTGGATGGCATCACCAACTCGATGGACATGAGTTTGAGTGAACTTTGGGAGTTGGTGATGGACAGGGAGGCCTGGCATGCTGCAATTCATGGGGGTCGCAAAGAGTCGGACACGACTGAACTGAACTGAACTGAATTGTAGGACTATAGAATATTTCCCCTCCCTCCCCTCCTCACAACTGCACTGAAGGCCTATTTACAGCACTTCCCTTCATCCAGTGCATTACACTTGACTACCCAAGAAAAAAACTGCAAGACCTACCACAAGGCTATTGAACCTCACAGTGTCTTAGTTCGCTCATTTATAAAATGGGGAAAATAATAGTATTAATTTTATAGAATTTTTGTTCACACTGTATGTGTTAATATACATAAAGTATGCTTAGAACTCTTTTACATTAAAAAAAGGTATAGTGACCATTAGTCATTAGTGCTATTGTTGTCATTATTATTGCAACAAGAGGGAATTCTGTCCAAATCAGCTGGAAACAGAGCTAGGAGAACAAAAGTAGGTGGGACTTGAAAGCCTTCACAAAGAAGGCTCCTACTGAGCTAAAGCTGTGGCAGGAAGGGGTGCCCTGTAGGGACAGAGGGCACACAACACGTGGGCCACCACGAAAGATGAGATCAGAGAAGCAGGCCGGTACTGAACATGGATCCTCAGGTTCACAAACACTTCCATTCCAACCAAGAAATGTGGATCAGTATGGTCGAAGGAAGACACAGGAAGACTTTAGCAAGGGATTATGTAATTAACTGCATTTGAACTTTCCTGTGGTGGGAAGGGAACAGGAAGACAAATTCTGGAGGTGACAAGACTGGTTAGAAGGTGATCTCAGATGTCAGGCGACAGCTGATTGGAGAGTAGAGAGTGACAGAGATGGAGGGAGGAAGAAATGCACTGAGAGCTAGTCAGAGGATAAAATGAAGAGTATCTGATGACTAAAGAGGTATGGAGCGGGGCAAGAGAAAGGAACGAATAGAGAATATACCAAGATGCCCGTCTTGAGTATAGCATGGTAGATGGATTGGATGGTTATGTCATGAGTCAATAAGGATATTGAACACTTGAACAACACTACCAATGACTTGGACTTAATTGGCATTTGTAGAACATCCCAGCCCAAAAAGTAGAATACACTTTCTTTTCAGTTTTACACCGAACATCTCTCAAGATAGACCACTTTTGGGGCCATAAAATAATTCTTAATAAATTAAAAATGATTTAAGTCATACAAACTATTTCCTCTTGCTGTTTAGTTGCTAAGTTGTATCTGACTCTTTTGTGACTCCATGGACTATAGTCCACCAGGCTCCTCTGTCCATGGGATTATCCTAGGCAAGAATACTAGAGTGGGTTGCCATTTCCTTCTCCAGGGGATCCTCCTGACCTAGGAACTGAACCCATGTCTCCTGCATTGGTAGGCAGATTCTTTACTACTGAGCCACCAGGGAGGCCCCATTTTCTCTTATGATACAGAGTTAAATTATAAATTAAAAACAAATGTATCTGGGAAATCCCAAATACCTGGAAACTGAATAATGCACCTCTAAATAACCCATAAAAAGGAAGTGAAAGTGAAATCAGAAAATATTCTGAATTAATTTAAAATAAAAATACCAAATAAACATACCAAAATTTGGAGGCAGGCAGCAAAAGTAGTACTTAGAAAATTAAAGTGCTAAATGTCTATATTAGGAAGAGTTATCAAATCAATGAGCAAGTATTCTATCTTAAGAAACTAGAAAATTAAGAGCAAATTAAGTTCAAAATCATAAGAAGAAAGGATGTAATAGACTAGTTCCAGGTATGTTTGCTGTAAGCATTTTTGTTGTAAACATTTTTGCCATATGACTAACTGGTCATAAGGCAACTCTGCGACAAAGATAATATAATTGGTTGACAGTTTCTGGTTTGGCTGTTTCGTTTTAACTGGTTGAGATGTGTTAAGCTTTTCTAACACATCAGCAACTGTTAATGATGACCCTGTCTAGCTGACAAATGATGCTGATTTGCCCCAAGAGTTGCTTCCTATTTTGAAACACACTACATTGGAGGAGAAAGAAGCTGAGGATCTCAAAGGTAAAGAGTTGAAACCACATTTCCCCTAGAAATTTGGAATGTCTGCCAACAGACATGTGACAATATACCAAGAACAAGCAACAGTTCAGAGGCTTTCACGATACAATATAAACCTCAGGTACACCAAACAGGCATCCTATTGTTTGGAAACTGATATCACTCCTAACAAAGGAAGAAATTTTAATGAAAAAATAAAAAGTGTGATGCCAAACAAGGGGACAAATCAACAAATATATATATATATATACACACACACACACACACATATACATATATACACACACACATACATACATGAATATAATGAACAAAAGAATGCAAGCAAGTGCTTAGGGACAGCTCACAACATAAAATCAGTTATTTGCATTGTATGGTCATGAGTCTACTACACACATTTTATTTTTCATTATTTCATGTTTTATGGCAAGGGTACCTTATGGCCAATTAGTTATGAGGCAAAATGATTGTGGCAAAGATGCTTAAGGCAAAAATACTAGACACAAACCAGACCAGAGCTGAAATCAATGAAATGGGAAACAGAAAAATAACAGAGAGAACCAGTGAAGCCAATTGCTGGTTCTACGAAAAGATCAACAAAATTCATAAAAGTTACAGGCATACCTTATTATTGTACTTCACTTTATTGTGCTTTGCAGATACTGTGTTTTTTTTTTTTTACAAATAGAAGGTTTATGGCAACCCTATGTCAAACAATTCATTCGGTGCACCATTTGCTCATTTCATGCATCTGTGTCACATTTTGATATTTCTCTTAATATTTCCAATTTTTCCATTATTATTAGATTTGTCTGGTGATCTGTAATCAGTGACCTTTGATGTTACTACTGTGACTTACTGAAGGCTCAGATGATACCATTTTTTAGCAGTAAAATAATTAAGGTTTGATTAAGATATGAACACTTTTTTAAACTCAATGCTAATGCACACTTAACAGCCTATAGTGTTATATAAACATAACTTTTATATACACTGAGGAACTAAAGACTTTGTGTGACTTGCTTTATCACAGTGGTCTGGACCAAACCTGCAATGTCTCCAAGGAATGCCTGTAGTTAGGCTGACCAGAAATAAACAAGTCACAGATTGTCAACTGCAGAAATGAGAGAGATGACACTGCATATTCTACACACAAAATAGCAAAGCTCCCTCGAATGAAATGCATAACCAAAAAGACATGTATTTACTAAAGAAGTTGAATTTGTAATTTTAAAAAATCTTGGAGTTGAATTTGTAATTTAAAAAAAATCTTCCTACAAAGGAAACTCCAGGCCTAGATAGTTTTCCTGGTAAATTCTACAAAACACTTCATGAGGAAATAACAGTAATGATTCTTTCAGAAAATTTAAGACAACAGTTCTCAATTCATTTTTTGAGTGTTAAACTATTACCAGACCCAGACAAAGACATTACCAAAACATAACAATAAAAAGGACAATATATCATTATTAACTGGGGTTTATCTCAGGAAAGCAAGATTAACATCTGAAAACCAATGTAATTCACCATATTAACAAAAAAGAAGAAGTATAAAATCATTTCAGTTGATTTAGGAAGGGCATTTAACAAAATCTAACATCCAACTTATGCAGAAGAACTATACAAAAAAAGTCTTAATGACTCGAATAACCCTGATGGTATGGTCACTCACCTAGAGCCAGACATCCTGGAATGTGAAGACATCTTGGCCTTAGGAAGCATTACTACAGACAAAGCTGGTGGAGCTGACAGAATTCCAACTGAACTATTAAAATTTAAAACACTAAAAGATGATGTTGTGTTGTACTACATATGTGAGCAAATTTGGAAAACTCAGCAGTGCCCACGGGACTGGAAAAGGTCAGTTTTTATCCCAATCTCAAGAAAGGCAATGCCTAACAATGTTCAAATTACCGTACAATTTCACTCATTTCACATGCTAGCAAGGTTATGCTCAAAATTTTTCAAACTAGTATTCAGCAGTACATGAACCATGAACTTCCAGATGTGCAAGCTGGATTTTGAAGAGGCAGACAAACCAGAGAACAAACTGCCAACATTCATTGGATCATCAAGAAAGCAAAGGAATTCCAGGAAAACATCTATTTTTCTTTCATTGACTATGTAAAAGCCTTTGACTGTGTGGACCACTACAAACTGTGCGAAATTCTTAAGAAAGACTGGAATACCAGACCACGTTACCTGTCTCCTGGGAAACCTGTATGTGGGTGAAGAGGCAATAGTTAGAACCAGACATGGAACAACAGACTGGTTCAAAATTGGGAAAGAAGTATGTCAAGGCTATATATTATCCCCCTACTTATTTAACTTATATGCAGACTACATCATGTGAAATGCCACCTGGTTGAATCACAAGCTGGAATTAAGATTGCCAGGAGAAATGTCATCAGCTTCAAATATGCAGATGACATCAGTCTAAAGGCAGAAAGGGAAGAGGAACTAAAGAGCCCCTTGATGAGGGTGAAAGAGGAGAGAAAGTAAAAAAGCTGGCTTAAAATTCAACATTCAAAAACTGAAGATCATAGCATCTAGCTCCAACACTTCATGGCAAATAGAAGAGGAATAAGTGGAAGCAGTGACAGATTTTATTTTCTTGGGCTCCAAAATCACTGCAGACAGTCTGCAGCCATGAAATTAAATGACAACTGCTCCTTGGAAGAAAAGCTCTGACATAATGTATTAAAAAGCAGAGATATTAATTTGCCAACAAGGTCCATATAGTCAAAGCTATGATTTTTCCAGTAGTCATGTATGGATGTGAGAGCTGGACCATGAAGAACGCTGAGGGCTGAAGAATTGGTGTTTTTGAATTGAATTGTGGTGTTGGAGAAAACTCTGGCGAGTCCTGTGGATAGGATATCAAACCAGTCAATCCTTAATATTCACTGGAAGGACGGATGCTAAAGCTCTAATACTTTGGCTAGAAAGTATTAGAGCCTAATACTTTTCACTGGAAAAGATCCTGGTGCTGAGAAAGACTGAAGGCAAAGAAGAAGGAAGTGGCAGAGGATGAGATGGTTGGATAGCATTACTGACTTGATAGACATGAATCTGAGGAAACTCCAAGGGAGTACAGAGGAGTCTGGCAGGCTACAATCCATGGGGTCTAAAAGAGTCAGACATGACTTAGTAACTGAACTGCAACAACAAACAACAACATCAAACATTCATTACTGATAAAAACTTTCAGCAAACCAGGACTAGAAGGAAATATCCTCAGCCTCATAAAGCACATCTGCAAAAACTGCAGATAACGCAATATCTAACGGTAAAGGACTTCATGCTTTCTTCCTAAGATAAAAAATAAAGCAAGGATTGGGATTTCCCTGGTGGTCCAGTGGCTAAGACTCTGCCTTCCAATGCAGGGGGCACAGGTTCAATCCATTATCAGGAAAGTAAGATCCCACATGCCACACAGTGCAGTAAATAAATAAATAGATAGAGAAATAAAGCAGGGATGCACATTTTTTTAAAACTACCTCCATTCAACACATGTTGAAGCTGAAACTCCAATACTTTGGCCACCTGACGCGAAGAGCTGACTCATTTGGAAAGACCCTGATGCTGGGAAAGATTGAGGGCAGGAGGAGAAGGGGACGACAAAGGATGAGTTGGCTGGATGGCATCACCGACTCTATGGACATGGATTTGGGTGGACTCTGGGAGTTGGTGATGGACAGGGGAGGCCTGGCATGCTGCAATTCACGGGGTCGCAGAGTCGGATACGACTGAGTGACTGAACTGAGCTGAACTGATTCAACACATGGAAGAAGACATAGAAGGTAGCCACATGGCAAAGGAAGAAAAACTTGTTTATTCATTTATAACCTGATTGTCTTTTTAAAAAAATCTGCTGGGATCTATGGAAAAAAAGCTACTAAAACTAATGTTCTACAAGGTTTTAGGATAAAAGATCAATTTACAAAAATCAATTTATTTCTATGTATTAGCAATAAACAGTAGAAATTCAAATTTTAAAACCACCATTTATAATTGCATCAAACTGATATATGAAATAATCATAGATAAATATGACACAGTGGATACATATCTTCTGCTCTGACAATGACAAAACTGCTGAGAATCTAAAGACCTAAATAAACGGAGAGACATACTACGAACAGTAGTCAGAAAATTCAACGTTGTTAAAATGCCAGTTCTCCAGTACTGATCTACAAATACAATCCAAATCAAAATACAAGTAAGCTTTTATTGGTGAAATTTTCAAGACATTCTAAAATTTATATGAAATGTGAAGCACCTAAGATAGCCACAACATCTTTGGACAAAAGAAAACACGTGGAGGACTAACACTAATTTCAAGACTTACTAGTAATTGCAAAAATCAAAATATCATTATAATGGTATACAGATGAAGAAAGCGACTAGTAGAACAAAGATACCAGAAACAGAGCTACACAGATACAAATGGTTTTCTACAAAATGCAAAGGCAATCCAGTGAAGAAATGATTTTCAACATATGGTGCTGGTGATAAGAATCCCTGGTCGCATAGTGGATAAGAATCCATCTGCCAGTGTGAGGGACATGGGTTTGATTCCTGATCCAGGAAGATTCTACGTGCAGAGCAACTAAGGCTGTGCACCACAGCTTCTGGGCTCACATACTGCTATCACTGAAGCCTGCTGCTCTAGGGCCCACGAGCTGCAGCTACTGAACCCCACTTGCCCTGGAGTCCATACACTGCAATAACTGAGCCCGAATGCTGCAACTACTGAAGTCTGTGCTCTGCAACAAGAGAAGACACCACAGTGAGAAGCCTGTGTATTGCGATAAAGAGTAGCCCGTGCTCACCAAAACTAGAGAAAGCCTTTGCAAAGCAATGAAGACCCGGCACAGCCAAATAAATAAATAAAATCATTTTAAAAGAACAAACAAATGATGCTGGAACACACTGAATCCAGAAGCAGAAAAAAAAAATCTCTTTAATTATCATATATAAAAATAGCTCAACATCATAAACCTAAATATAAAACTTAAGACTATAAAGCTTCTAGAAGAAAACACAGGGAAACATCTTTGTAACCTTGGGGAAGGCAAGGATTTCTTAGATATTTACAATGCTCATAGTGTGATTCACAAAGGAACAAATTAACAAATTGGGCAACATCAAAAGTAAACACTTCTGCTCTATGAATAACATTATTAAGGTAATAAAAAGGCAAGCCAAAGGGTAGGAGAAAATATATGGAAAGAATCTAATTTATCAAGGATTTGTATCCAAAATATATGAGACTCTCAAAATTCAATGATTAAAAGCACACAACTCATTAAAAAATTTGACAAAATATTAGAACATCAGTGAAGTTATATGTGTGGTAAATAAGCACAGAAAAAGATGCTTAATATCAGTAGCCAGGGAAATGTAAATCAAAATCACAATAAGATACTACACATCTGTTAACCAAATCTAGGAAGACTGACCATACGCAAAACTGGTAAGGATACGCAGCACCTAAAAGTATCTTATACAGCTGGTGGAACTGTAACAGGATAAAGTTACTTAGAAAAACAGTTTGGTAGTCTCTTAAAAAAAATAAACATATATCTAATTATGATCTTTCAGTATTCAGTATTGTAGGGCTTCCCCATGCTCAGATTGTAAAGAATCTGCCTGCAGTGCAGGAGAACGGGGTTCGATCCTTGGGTCAGGAAGATCCCCTAGAGAAAGAAATGGCAACCCACTCCAGTATTCTTGCCTGAGAAATCCCATGGACAGAGGGGCATGGTGGGCTACAATCTATGGGGTCGCAAAGAGTCGGTGACGACTGAGCGACTAACACTTTGACTTTCAGTATTTACCTAAGAAAAACAAAAAGTATGTGTTCCTACAAAGACTTATACTTTAATGTTCACAGCACCTTGTTTGTAACAGCCCCAAACAGTAATAACCTGAAAGCCCCTCAACAGGCTAATGGATAAATTGTGCTATACCCATACCTAGAATAATCAACAACAATAAAAAGAACTTATTTCACTTGGCATTATGTCACTCAAGTTTTTCCATGTTTTTGCATATGGCAGCATTTCCCTCTTTTCAAAGACTGGGTAGTATTGCCCTATTTATATAACACATTTTAATTTATTCAGTCATCCATTGATGAATATTTAGGTTGCTTCCAAGTCTTGGCTATACTCACATAAGGAATCAAAAATTGTCAAATTCAAAGACGCAGAGAGTAGGATAGGGGTAGCCAAAGCCTGGGGGAAGGAGGAAATGCAGAAGACGTAATCAAAGGATACACGTTTCAGTCATGGAACATGAATAAGTCCTAGAATTCTACTATACAACACCGAGTTTACAGTTAGTAATACTGTACTATATACTTAAATATTTGCAAAGAAGGTAGACCTTATGTTAATGCTGTTAATCACAAAATAAATAAATAAGATAGGATAGGAGAAAACTTTTAGAAGTGATGGATATGTTTATGGCATAAATTGTGGTAATAGTTTCAAGAATATATACTTATCTCCAAACTCAAGCTGCATGCATTAAACATATACAGCTTTTTATATATCAATCAAACCACAATAAAGTTCTTTTAAAAAATGATAGAATTATTGTGGCTTCCCTCATAGCTCAGTTGGTAAAGAATCCACCTGCAGTACAGGAGACCCTGGTTCGACTCCTGGGTCGGGAAGATCCCCTGGAGAAGGGAAAGGCTACCCACTCTAGTATTCTGGCCTGGAGAATTCCATGGACTGTATAGTCCATAGGGTCACAAAGAGTCAGATGACTGAGGGACTTTCACTTTCATTTCACTATTGTTAAACAAAGCAACATGGTTTAATCTCAAGATAATTATGTTAAGTGAAAGAAGCCATACAAAAAAGAATATGTACTATATTATGTCCTATATAAAATTCTGAAAAATGTAAACTCATAGTCTGAAAGCAGAACTGTGGTTGCCTGGTGGTGTTGAGGAAGGGCATGAGGGAGAAGGTTACAAAGGGCATAAGGGAGACTAGGGGTATGGGGAAGAGGTTACAAAGCAGCAAACAAAAACTCTGGGGCTGATCTCATCATCTTGATTGTAACAGTGCTTTCACTGATACGTACATGTGACAAAACTTATCCAATTCAACTGCACTTTCAATATGTGCATTTAATTATATATTGCAAAGTTGTTTTTAATGGCATTAGTAATCCAAGTAGGAATAGTTTCTGCAGGATACTGCATTACAAATAGGACATAAGGAGGCAGAGACTGAGGGCAGACTACTTTCTTAAGAAGCACATCAGCTTTGGGAACAGGAAAAGAAGATGAGAGGGAGTGGAAGACTGACATAACCAGACAAAAAGTGGAGTTACATGTGCTTTAAGCTGGGAGGAGCCTGAGCATATTTATAAGCTGTAGAAAAGGAGCCAGTGGAGAGAATGAAATTGAAAATGTAGCGGTCAAGAGCCAACTGACGTAATGTGAGGATGGAATATCCAAGAAAAAGATAAGTCTTGAGTAAGACAAATCTTATGTATACACAAGCAGGCATGTTTTGTGGTTGCGTTGGGAAATGCAGGAGTGGATAGAAGAGTTAGAATCTGAGTCTGTCATTCTCTTCCTTTTTTGGGAAGAATTAGGTATGAGAAGCGTAGGATACTGAAGAAGGTTGCTGGAACTCTAGAAAAGCCACTGGCTATAGAAATTGATATGCGGTTGGAGTTAGCTGTTCAACTTAGGGGCATTCTTCTGAAACAAGATGGCAGACAATAAGATGCTTTTGTGCAAACAAAGTAGCTACCATTTACACATGTACATGATGGATTATTATCCAACAATCCTTTTCTGCTCTCTGTTTACCCCTAGAAAACTTCACTCATGTGCTAAGCTTTCTGTTGATTCCACTCTTTTCTCCCTTGATTCACAATAGACTTTTAACACTCTTTAAGTTTGTTGGGAGGTATTTCTAACATATGCATGAAAATACAGAATAATTTAATGAACAGCAATTTTGACCATCCACCTCTATTCGATCATTACACTCTACCATATTTACCTCATTAAACAAAACCCTTGAACCAAAGCAGGCTAACTGGACAAGAGAGTTCATCACCAGCAAACATCAACATACTCGCTCACTTGTCACAATTTACTTATTTTGTAAATAATACCCAGAGCAAATACTCTGATAATTTCAGGTATTACTGTGGGTAGATACAATTGGCCAGCAATGGCCTCTGGAAAACTAGTTGGTAGTTCCCCTGAAGTAAAGTGCTAATATGTTAGAACTGTGTGAATTAGATCATACCCAAAGTCTTGGGTTTGGAAAAAATGCTGTCAACGCATGGATTTTTAATATAAATGATAATTCTGATTCAGAGCACAGATACTATTTTCTTTAGTGTTTGTTAACACTCATTGCCACTTCAGCATTGGTAAATTTGAGGGTGGTTAATAAAAAATATTTTTCTTCACGTCATGTAAAATTTCTGAAGCTGAAAGTATGCAATCAGTTCTAAAGACAAGAGCTTTGGTCTCCAAGAAGTAATAAATCATCTGTTAAATCTAAAACACTGTAATGTGAACAGTACCTGCCAAAACAGACTGTGTGCATCTCCTCTCAGAAGTTCAACTGTGTCCCCTGCCTGAATGTGTAATGGGGGTCCTTCATGAAGAGCGGGGGGCGGCGTTCCACTGTAGCTTCTAATAGCCTGCATCTTTGGTAAACCTGAAAATAAACAACACAACTCTTAGGATTATGAAAATAATAAAGTGTGAAATCCAAATGTATTTCTTAAAAAAAAAAACAACAAAGCCATTAGAAACATTAAAGAGTTTTAATAGCACCAAGCCCAAGGAAACATACGAGGTAACCACAATGGAATGCTTTTCAAGTTTCTCATTATTTGAGATGGTAATAAAATAAGACACATATTTATCCCCTGATTCCTTATACATTTTTCCTCTCCCTCACCATCAATCTCTTTTTAGTTGAAAAAATATTTCTCTTTCAGCTGATGCCTACTTCATAAAAAACACATCAAGTATAGTTTAATGGAAAAGAATCAATTTTTTCATCAATTCTGTCCTTTCTGCCTATTACTTTCCTCTTGGGCATTGGCTGATTTCATCACGAAGGAAGCCCACCCTTTCTGTGTATGTATCACATTGCCCAGTATAAGGCTCATATCTTAAGGTTATCTTTGTAATTCAAAACAAAAACGGTGATGGATGTGCCACTGCAGTCCTTAAGACATTTATATGGAGAAATTCTTCAGGCTCAAATTTAGGCTTGCAAAACGACACAATAAAGGGAATGTGTCTAAGCCAATAGTATCAACAGTACTTGAAATACTGATCCAGGCCTTTTGTTGTATTTCTTGGAATTTCATTTTTGTGAACAGCAGCTTCAATTGCACCCAGGCCTGACTGCACCGACACGGCTTCCAAATGCACCACATCCCAGTCCCCTTTTCATCTGGAGGTGAAACTGCTCCTGCCAACAAGGCTGATTGTGCAAAACACAGTATCTGTTGCACATTGAAGGATTTAAGCTATTGTTTATTACACTTCAAGACTTTTTATTCTAAAGATTAAACACAAAGACACTATAACTGGCTGAAATTGTGGCACTCAACAGAGGAGGATGAATGACTGTCATTCAGTTCTAAGTGTCCAGGTTACCTCAAAAGGACCTCTGTGTCTATATGAAATGCTCCAGCAAAAGGTTGAATAAAGTCCCCCAAATCATTTCTTAATAACCACCCAGCAGGGGGTGAGGAGAAAACAAGTGTGGCTATAAACTAAACAGAACTGACAAGTTTTATTCAGCACTTCCTTATCAGCCCAGTCGATCAGAAGACAGAAGGGCTGAAAAGCAATGCACCCTCCACCCCATTTAACAGCTGTAACTGTCGAGACGTGTTTTGAGTTTCCACATCTCCCCTTCGCTTCAGTTCTTGTGCCACAGAACCCCGAAGCGATGACTTTGATCCCACATCTCTCATGGAGTTTCCCCACCAGATGGTAGAAGGCGGCGGCACCCTTAAACAAACAGCAGACATTGTCTTTTCCAAAATGAGAGAACTCTTCTTGGTTAAGTGTTTATCAGACTCACTCTTAACATACTATACCTGAGTGTGTGTGTGTGTGTGTTAGTCACTCAGTTGTGTTCAACTCTGCGGCCACATGCACTGTAGCCCACCAGGCTCCTCTGTCCATGGGATTCTCCAGACAAGAATACTGGCGTGGGTTGCCATTCCCTCCTCCAGGGGATCTTCCCAACCCAGGGATTAAACCCAGGTTTTCTGTATTGCACGCAAATTCTTTATTATCTGAGCCACCAGGGACACCCGTATTTGACTACAGAAAGCTTATTTTACATTTTTTATTAAGATACTGTGGTTAACATAAAATGAGACCTAACCATCCCATGCATACCAAAACAGATTTAGAAGTTTAATAGATGGAAGAGGATGCTAAAATAGAATTTTTCAAACGCAGCATAGTTTGCATGATAATTATTCCATGTTGAGGGGCCAGAGTAAGCCTTGGTGTGCAGTAAGCCTTGGTTTTACTGAGCATTTCTAGGGCAAGAAAGGCATTTTGTTCAGTAGGCTCCCTTGATAATTTTGTTTTTATGTCAATTTTTAAATAAAGGCTGAAGACAAAAAGAAGAGTTTTTAAACCTGAAAGAGCTGATGTGGCCTTAAATACCGGGATCAGTTGAATGACAGGAAGGGCCCTGGCCTTCACTGCAATTGTCTCTGTAGACAAAGATCCACAGGGACAAAAAGAAGCAGTGCCATGTGAGAAATGGTGGGAACAGCAATTCTCTTATTGCCGATGTGCCCAAGTTACTCATTCTCAAGAAGAAATGATTGAAAATGCATAGACTTAAAAAAAATATGGAACACTTCATGAATTTGTGTGTCATAAGAAAAATTAAGTTTGATGACATTTCACCAACCAAATATAGGTTATGGATTAAAATCCAGAATGCCCAGGCTATACAAAAAGGCTGTGAAATAGGTATGGAGCAATGTTGAATTATTTATGCTTTTCAATGGACTAAAATGTTGACAACATATGACCTAGTAAAATCATAATATTTAAAACTGAAAATAGTACACATATTAACATACTTCAGTCAAATAATGAGACCTAAGTACTAGTCTTAGGATTTACTTGACTAAGAAGTCTTTGGAATGATGGACTTGGTTTTCATAGTCTTGTTTATTCCTTATTTTTTCATTTACTCTATTTTTTCTGCTATTACTTTCTTCTTGGTTATGAGCTTCATTTGAGGAGTTGATTGAGTAGCACACAAGCACAGAGTATGTTGCTGATCTCATTCCTTAGACAAAAATTGTGTGATCCTTGCCAAGAATATGGTTGAGCCCAGGTAATAGTCAAAGGAGATTGCTACTAGCCTGAATTCAGCCATACCTGATTTGCCAGATATGTTTACTTGACTCATATGCTTTTCAGTGGGATGAGTTATAAATTTATAGTATAATGGAATTTATATTTTTGGTCACTTGTTAGGATCATCTTTGGCTATTTATTTCTCGTTGGCCAGCATATCCCATTTCAGGGTGACCTGTCAAGGCTACAGGGCAATAGAGATTGAAAAGGTGAAAGGAGTGAAGCCAGGGCACAGTGACACCATGAATTCTGACAGTCTGCCCCTCGCCTCTGATGCCTGCACGAGGAGGGGTTCTACAGTACTAGTGGGACGAATGGTTGCTTTCCAAAAGGCCCTTTTGTATTCCTTTCTTTTATTAAAAAAACAAGACAGTGACATTGCCAAAAAAGGTGAAAATAATCACATTAACTGATAGATAAAAATGCAATTAAAATAAGAGAGGGAGTGGGTTAAACTTCATGTCCGCACTCAGCCATCAGTATAATTGTTGACATAATCTACTGCCGCAGCAGGCATTCACACCTCGTAAATGAGATCAAGAATGGAGGAGAAACTAGATTTATAGATGTTCATATTTAGAATAGTCATTTAGTGTTAATTTAGTATAGGTTGTCTTCTCCCCTTATAAAATATTCCTGACAGGTTTTAACCTCTGTTTAAAAATGTCCAGGACAGAACATTCACTACCCACGTCCCCGTGACAACTCAGTCATTGTTGCATATAGTTTATTAACAAGCTCTATCTGAAACTTACTCAGAACTTTCTCTAACTTCTCTCCATTGACCTGCCTCTTTCTGGAATTACGCTGAAGAAGGCAAATCTCCTTTTTATAGACTAGACTTTCAAAATTTGTTCAGGCTTAAAATCCCTAGTTTCTTATTTGAAAAAAAAAAGAAATTCTTATTTTCCTTTGGTTATCCACCCTTCGAGGGATTCTGAGATGCAACATGGTATAAAACTACAAAAGCAGAACTGTAATTTCCCTCACTGATATGGACCCATCAGAAATAAGTGGCTAAATGTTATTCTAAAAAAAAACTGATTAAAACATATAAATTCCATTACATGATAAACTTATAACTCACTGCAGAAAGCTGCTTTATTCTTCTCAGGTAAATATGGATGTAATAGTTGTTTACTTTCTATTCTAGAACTGAATTTCTAATGGATATGTTGGTATAATTACAAGGCTGCTTATCAAAATCTGAAAAGTTATATTGAAACTACCTTCAGATATTAAATGCAAAATGATCATATGTAATGCCAACATACACAGTTGAGCAATCGTGGGGTTTTCCAAAACTTTATATAATCAATAATCTTTATCCAAGGGGATATCATTAAAATGGCTGAGACAAAATATATCTCTGTCCAAATGTTTAGTTATTTCAGCTTATTTTATTCCCTTCAACATATGCTTTGCTATATGGCTAACTGTGTCCTTAATATAATACATAACTTGTAGACAATTGTGCCCTTTAACTTTTGTTCATATTGGCAATGGCTGTCTGGGGAGGCCTTACAAATAGCTGTGAAAAGAAGAGAAGCAAAAAGCAAAGGAGAAAAGGAAAGATATAAGCATCTGAATGCAGAGTTCCAAAGAATAGCAAGGAGAGATAAGAAAGCCTTCCTCAGTGATCAATGCAAAGAAATAGAGGAAAACAACAGAATGGGAAAGACTAGAGATCTCTACAAGAAAATTAGAGATACCAAGGGACCATTTCATGCAAAGATGGGCTCAATAAAGGACAGAAATGGTATGGACTTAACAGAAGCAGAAGATATTAAGAAGAGGTGGCAAGAATACACAGAAGAACTGTACAAAAAAGATCTTCACGACCAAGATAATCACGATGGTATGATCACTCATCTAGAGCCAGACATCCTGGAATGTGAAGTCAAGTGGGCCTTAGAAAGCATCACTGCGAACAAAGCTAGTGGAGGTGATGGAATTC
>NW_011495072.1:12986331-12986799 GCF_000754665.1 Bison bison bison | reverse complement strand
GCTCAAAATTCTCCGAGCCAGGCTTCAGCAATACGTGAACCGTGAACTTCCAGATGTTCAAGCTGGTTTTAGAAAAGGCAGAGGAACCAGAGATCAAATTGCCAACATCTGCTGGATCATGGAAAAAGCAAGAGAGTTCCAGAAAAACATCTATTTCTGCTTTATTGACTATGCCAAAGCCTTTGACTGTGTGGATCACAACAAACTGTGGAAAATTCTGAAAGAGATGGGAATACCAGACCACCTGACCTGCCAAATAAGAAATCTGTATGCAGATCAGGAAGCAACAGTTAGAACTGGACATGGAACAAGAGACTGGTTCCAAATAGGAAAAGGAGTACGTCAAGGCTATATATTGTCACCCTGCTTATTTAACTTATATGCAGAGTACATCATGAGAAACGCTGGACTGAAAGAAACACAAGCTGTAATCAAGACTGCTGGGAGAAATATCAATAATCACAGATA
>NW_011495072.1:12982487-12986199 GCF_000754665.1 Bison bison bison | reverse complement strand
TAAAAGACTCTTACTCCTTGGAAGGAAAGTTATGACCAACCTAGACAGCATATTAAAAAGCAGAGACATTACTTTGCCTACAAAGGTTCGTCTAGTCAAGGTTATGGTTTTTGCTGTGGTCATGTATGGATGTGAGAGTTGGACTGTGAAGAAGGCTGAGCACCGAACAATTGATGCTTTTAAACTGTGGTGTTGGAGAAGACTCTTGAGAGTCACTTGGACTGCAAGGAGATCCAACCAGTCCATTTTGAAGGAGATCAGCCCTGGGATTTCTTTGGAAGGAATGATGCTAAAGCTGAAACTCCAATACTTTGGCCCTGTCATGCGGAGAGTTGACTCATTGGAAAAGACTCTGATGCTGGGAGGGATTGGGGGCAGGAAGAGAAGGGGACGACAGAGGATGAGATGGCTGGATGGCATCACTGACTCGATGGACATGAGTCTGAGTGAACTCTGGGAGTTGGTGATTGACAGGGAGGCCTGGTGTGCTGCGATTCATGGGGTCACAAAGAGTTGGACGTGACTGAACTGAACTGAAAATCAGACAAGGACCCCACATCATCCTTATGCAGGAAGAATTAGCAAAGAGAAGAATCAGAAATATTAAAATGATGGTTTTACTCCAGTATTGTCACGCGGTTCTGGTTAAATAAAACTGAAGCCAATGTAATTATGTGGAACACTAGAGTTTTCTAAAACAATACAGAAGTATTTTTAAAAAGGGGATCTGAAGCAAGATTTCCTTTCAAATCTGAATTCAATACCAGTAAGAGTGACATATGCCAAGAAAGGATTTCAAGTGTACTTTTTAAAAAGAAGTTAATTCTAGGTAGAGTTCTATTGGAAAGTTGCTAGATATAAACTATTTCACTGGTAATTTTCACATAAAGCCTCAATGAACTTAGCCTACTGTACCTTTATCAGCCACTGTGGCTTCTGAGAAGAATGACTGCCACAGCAGAGATCAGTATCTATTCAGGAGGCTGATATGACTGCCCTAATGCAATGGGCTTCCCCAGGGCCATAACTTAGAGCTGAGAATTGTGTACTAGATAAATGAGCTGTCCATAACGTGCTGGCCTTTCACCTCTGAGGCCTAATTTAAAATCTAAACACTTGCACATTTAAAAAATAACTAGTTTTGCAGGATGTCAGAGGATATGGTTGGTTTATTCTGGGAAACTGATCACAAGCATAAAATATTCATTCATTCCTAAATGTCTCAAGCACTCCTAAGTGCAGGGCATGGTGGTCTGAGAAGGGAGGAAGGCCAAGCTTCCCACCCACAAAAAGCCTATAGTCCACTGAATACACAGGTAAACTAACACAACAATACAATCAGGCACAGGCTCTTGGTCAAGGGGAACTTTTTCCAAATATGCCTATTAATAAAAATTTGAGGCAACTGTTTTGGTAAGTCTTCAATTGTTCTTGTTGTTCTTTAGTCACTAAGTTATGTCCAACTCTTTGTGACCCCATGGACTGTAGCCTGCCATGGTCCTCTGTCCGTGGGATTTCCCAGGCAAGAATACTGGAGTGGGTTGCCATTTGCTTCCACAGGGGATCATCCCAACCCAGGGATCGAACCCATATCTCCTACACTGGCAGGAAGATTCTTTCCCACTGAGCCGTAGGACCCTGAAATAAGTATTTTATCTTTGCTGTACGTGTCCTAAGTGAAGAGGGAATCACATTCTCCTGGGGACAGGTGCAAGCAGCATGACTAACATCTGTACTGTCTGGTATCTTGCCAACTAAATCCTCTTTGCCATCTAGGCTCTTCCTGACACAAGTTTACAATCTACCAGCAGGTCTGACGATCAGGTTGAGTCAACTGAGCTTCTGGCAAGTGAGGCAGACTGGGATACTGGACTTCCCCTGCCCGTCACATCTTCCAGGGCTCTTCCCAGTGAAGCAATGACTTTCATTCATTTACTGCTCTTTACGGAGGAACAAAAGGAGCCTTATCATGGAAACCATCTGTTACAGCAGAAGTAGATGATTTGGTGGAGAAAAAAACCTGGAAACTGGTCTAAAGAACTAATTGTTCACAGAGGGAACACACCCTATCAATGATTTCGAAAATTTTCACTCAGAGAATCCTGCTTTACTTTTGTGAACAATGATGAGTCAAATGAAGGAGACAGCTCTGCCACTGCTCATATAAAAACAAGCATCCAATAGGGAACCTTTCTTCCAACTTTATAAACACTGACTAGTCACTCCTTGGCACTATTTACTGGTGTATTAGTAAATGAAGGGTGAAAGATATAATACTGCCTTTTGCAAACCTCTTCCATTTATTAAAAAGATTTTAAAGACTACCAATTAGAACTGTAAAATTTCATGTGTTATTCTAAAATTCATGCAAATTTAACACTCTGTTCTATTGAATCAGTACGTTTTAGTGGCCAAAAATATTAGGTTTCCCCAAAATCATTAAATAAAATCAAAGCTCTAAAAGCACATGCCATTTGTTAGACCCCTAGAAAACAATCTCTAATAGGGGTAGAAAGAGACTCATTTGAGGAACAGTCTCAGCCAGGTCAGGATCTTCTTTAAAAACAGAAAAATAACACAGTTACACAACTTTAAGCTAAGAGCTCTGTCGCCTAGACCAACCACCTCAGTTTCTACCTTATAAAACTCTTAGACTGGCCTCCTAATTCAGTCCTCTAGGCTGTAGCTAGTCATTCTCTGCAACCTACAGGGAACAAGACCATTCAGGTATGACCTAAATCAAATACCGTACGATTATACAGTGGAAGTGACAAACAGATTCAGGGATTAGATCTGATAGAGTGTCTGAAGAACTATGGACAGAGGTTCGTGACACTGTATAGGAGGCAATGATCAAAACCATCCCCAAGAAGAAGAAATGCAAAAAAGCAGAATGGTTGTTTGAGGAGGCCTTACAAATAGCTAAGAAGAGAAGAGACGTGAAAGGCAAAGGAGAAAAGGAAAGATATATCCATCTGAATGCAGAGTTCCAAAGAATAGCAAGGAAAGATAAGAAAGCCTTGCTCAGTGATCAATGCAAAGAAATGGAGGAAAACAACAGAACGAGAAAGACGAGAGATCTCTTCAAGAAAATCAGAGATACCAAGGGAATGTTTCATGCAAAGATGGGGACAATAAAGGACAGAAACAGTACGGACTTAACAGAAGCAGAAGATATTAAGAAGAGGTGGCAAGAATACACAGAAGAACTATACAAAAAAGTCTTAATGACCCAGATAATCACGATGGTGTGATCACTCACCTAGAGCCAGACATCATGGAATGTGAAGTCAAGTGGGCCTTAGGAAGCATCAGTATGAACAAAGCTAGTGAAGTGATGGAATTCCAGTTGAGCTATTTAAAATCTTAAAAGCCTATGTTCTCCTCTAGGAGTTTTATAGTTTCTGGTCTTACGTTTAGATCTTTAATCCATTTTGAGTTTATTTTTGTGTATGGTGTTAGAAAGTGTTCTAGTTTCATTCTTTTACAAGTGGTTGACCAGATTGCCAGGACATGGAAGCAACCTAGATGTCCATCAGCAGATGAATGGATAAGAAAGCTGTGGTACATATACACAATGGAGTATTACTCAGCCATTAACAAGAATACATTTGAATCAGTTCTAATGAGGTGGATGAAACTGGAGCCTATTATACAGAGTGAAGTAAGCCAGAAGGAAAAACACCAATACAGTATACTAAGGCATATATAT
>NW_011495072.1:12982014-12982387 GCF_000754665.1 Bison bison bison | reverse complement strand
ATTCATTTTGATATTTGGCAAAACTAATACAATTATGTAAAGTTTAAAAATAAAATAAAATGTAAAAAATAAATAAATAAATAAAATCTTAAAAGATGATGCTGTGAAAGTGCTGAGCCTAGTATGTATGTCAGCAAATTTGGAAAACTCAGCAGTGGCCACAGGACTGGAAAGGTCAGTTTTCATTCCAATACCAAAGAAAAGCAATGCCCAAAAATGTTCAAACTACTGCACAATTGCACTCATCTCATACGCTAACAAACTAATGCCCTAAATTCTCCAAGCTACGCTTCAACAGTATGTGAACCGAGAACTTCCAGATGTTCAAGCTGGATTTAGAAAAGGGAGAGGAACCAGAGATCAAATTCCCAAC
>NW_011495072.1:12966577-12981194 GCF_000754665.1 Bison bison bison | reverse complement strand
CATGTATGGTTGTGAGAGTTGGACCATAAAGAAAGCTGAGTGCCGAAGAACTGATGCTTTTCAACTGTGGTGCTAGAGAAGACTCTTGAGTCCCTTGGACTGCAAGGAGATCAAACCAGTCCATCCTAAAGGAAATCAGTCCTAAATACTTATTGGAAGGGCTGAAGCTAAAGCTCCAATACTTTGGCAACCTGATGTGAAGAACTGACTCACTAGGAAAGATCCTGATGCTAGGAAAGATTGAAGGCAGGAGGAGAAGAGGATGAGAGAGGATGAGATGGTTGGATGGCATCACTGACTCGATGAACATGCATTTGAGGAAGTTCTGGGAGTTGGTGATAGACAGGGAGGCCTGGGTGCTATAGTCCATTGGGTCGCCAGGAGTCCAACACTGAACTGATGAACTGAGAGAATAGGTCTCCAGATACCAACTGATAGGTATTTGTGGTATTTGGGGATCATCCGAATCCCTGCTGGGTATAAAGTGTTGTTATCCTGAGGAGCAGAAAAAGAGGAGAGGAGCTCTCTTCAAGTAAGGAAAGGACTGAGAGCTCCCAGTGGGGTTGGGTGTGTTGTTTTGTGCTGGTCTCAGCTTTGATAGCTCAGTTGGTAAAGAATCACCTGCAGTGCAGGAGACCCCAGTTTGATTCCTGGTTTGGATGATCCCCTGGAGAAGGGATAGGCTACCCACTCCAGTATTCTTGGGCTTCCCTTGTGACTCAGCTGGTAAAGAATCCGCGTGCAATGTGGGAGACCTGGGTTCAATCCCTGGCTGGGAAGATCCCCTGGAGAAGGGAAAGGCTACCCACTCCAGTATTCTAGCCTGGAGAATTCCATGGACTGTATAGTCCATGGGGTCACAAAGAGTCAGACACGACTGAGTGACTTGCATTTGCACAGTTTATCAATGGAGTTGAGGCTTCAAACTGCCCCAGGCTCAGATTAATCTTATAATTCACTTGAGGACAAAACATGTATGCTTAAAAAAAAAAAAAAAAGTGTCTTCTGTGTTCCTCTTGTTCCCTTAGATGCAAAGGACGTTGTAAATTCTCAATATATGAAGATTTACAAATTGCATCCAGACACATATATTCATTGTATAAAAACTTTTATGCCAGATTTCCCTTAAATTAAAACTTTCCCAGTATGCATTTTAATTGATTTGCATGAGTTTGAATAATTAGTTACGACTTTGATATACTGAGAAACTGCTTCACTTGTATTCTATACCTGGCTCCTTCAAAGAGATCCCCAGAAGTCCTATACAAATAACCTAGCAGTTTGCAGACCAGCAGTTTTATTCTAAAAAATTCTAAAAATTTATTCTAAAAATCTCTATAAAGAAGGTTTCCCAGCTGACACTAGTGGTAAACAACCCCCTGCCAATGCAGGATATGCAAGAGATGTACATTCAATCCCTGGATCAGGAAGATCCCCTGGCGTGGGAATGGCAAACCACTCTAGTATTCTTGTCTGGAGAATCCCATGGACAGAGGAGCCTGGTGGGCTACACTCCATGGCATCACAAAGAGTTGGACACCACTGAAGCCACTTAACACACTACATATGAGACCTCTCTAAGATTTACTAAATTAGGAAGCAAGTAGTAACTCCCACCTTTGTAGGTGAAGAGAGAGCCTTGAACTCAACTTAAAAAAAAAAAAAAAACATTATCCTTGACAGACTATGGAACTCCTAGTGCCTGACATGTCCCCATGCAGTTCTCTGGGTTTATGGACAAGTGATCTCATGTAGTTCTTTTTACAGTGAGTTATTATCACATAAGCCACATCATTTTGCTATTCTGACCACACCCAAGTGGCTCAGGGATGGTGATTAAAGCCCAGGTTGCAATGAACAGGCTGAACAGGTGAGACCCCAGTTGCTGAAAAGGAGGCTTGAAGGGAGACTGTCCAAGGAGGCAGACCTCAGTGAAGGATGAGAAATAGGACAGTCCATTTGCTCTTACAACACAAAAGCAGGAGACACATACAAGTCAGCAGGGAACAATGGTTTCTGACTTCAGAGAAGAGGTGATTGGAATTACTCGTTTCCAGAACTGTTGGTCCTGAGAGATTCTTACAAAGCCTGGTGTATTTTCCCCCTTTGTGGAAAGTACTGAGATCTGGAGTAAAGCTCTCTTGGGCTGTTTTCTTACCCTCCAAGCAGAAACCTCCATCCCACAAACATCTCTGCATGTTTCTTTTCTGCAACCACATATACACTATCAAGTGTAAATAGTGAGAAGTTGCTGTATATCACAGGGAGCCCAGCCTGCTGCTCTGTGATGACTTAGAAGGGTGGAATGAGGGGGAGGCTCAAGACAGAGGGGATATAAATATATATAATTTTGACTGATTTGCACTGATGTACAGTAGAGACCACCACAACATTGTAAAGCAATTATCCTCCAATAAAACAAGAATCCAATCCTTAAAGGATATCTAAGGAATAACATAAAGTAAAAGTAAAATGATTAAGGGCAGCTGAAATAACCTAGTTTCCATTCCATGTTCTATGAGTTCATTCATTTATTCAACAAATATTTACAGATTATTCATCATGTGCAGCTAGCTACTGGCTTAGCCACTGGGCTTGCAACTATAAATAAGAATGAGCTCATAAAGCTTGTATTTTAGTGGAAAAGATAAACATAAAAACCAATGAACAAATGAAATAATAACAGAGAAGTTTCATAAGAGTTTAGGGAAAAGTACTGGATTAGAGAGTAACGAAAATCTGTGTGTGTGCAGGGAGGAGTCCATTTCTTTAGAAGGTGATCAGGACAAACATAAGACCTCAGGAGAAGGCAGTGATCTTTTGCGGCTGGGGTGGGTGGAGATGGTTAGAGGGTGGAAGGTAGTAATTTAACAATCAACTGAAACAATAAAGATGAAGACTCAGGAGTAAGCTTGAAGAGAAAGAAAAATGGCTAGTAACATTGCATGAAATCAACTGATAAAACTGATACACGCAGTCTTGAGGATCTAGCCCATTTCATCACTCCTTTCACACACGCATCCTGTTGAATTATTTGAAATTCATTAGATAGGTGAAGTTCGCATTAACATGGTGTCCTTTCTTCCTGGCATATACTTGCTGTTGTCTGCACACCCATCTTACATCCCATGGCGGGGTAGGAATGGGGGAATCTAACTTACTTCTCTCATTTTTTAAATATGACTTCTGCTAAGAAACATACTAACAATCTCCCAAGTGTGAGTTAAGTGCCCCAAACATATACTCCCTTAGACACTCAAGCTTCCTGCTTCAGTACCATTTATTACACCAAAATTATTTATCTAGCTAGTATAAAATATAAATACTAGACAATAAGCATCTTCTTGTGTAGTGTATTTGTAGAGTTTATGTATTAGAATATGATCACTTTGGTGACGAAGATTGTCTTCTTTATCTTTATGAACTCTTTTGGAAGAAACAAGGGAAAAGTTAGCTATCCTCTCCCCAAAGCCACTCTTCCAAATACACACACACTGAATTATACCCTCAAACAGCTCCCTAGTCAGACATTTCTTCCCATTTTATTTCTTCCTCCCATTCAAACCTAATGTTTCAAGCTAGCCTTTCCTCACTTCCCACTGCACTCAGAATTAAATCTGACCTTCTGGCCTCTGCCCACAAAATCATGTATTTTGAGGCTGCTGATAACTCTTCAATCTCATCCTGTTCCAACCTCATACTTGCTCACTGTTTTCCATCTTGCTGACCTTTTTATAGTTACTTAAGAGTCGGACCCGACTGAGCGACTTCACTTTCACTTTTCACTTTCATGCACTGGAGAAGGAAATGGCAAACCACTCCAGTATTCTTGCCTGGAGAATTTCAGGGACGGAGGAGCCTGGTGGGCTGCCATCTATGGCATCGCACAGCGTCAGATATGACTGACGCGACTTAGCAGCAGCAGCAAACACTGAGCAAATGGGTCCAGTCAAGACAGTCTACATGAGGAACCCTAATTTCTATTTCCACAGCTATCCGTTTGTTGTATGTCTGCTCTCTTCATTTTCTTTATTTTTGTACTTGCCTGTTTGTATGATAAACACAATTTTCATAATATAATTTAGTTTTAATAATAAAAATATTCAGTTTTTATTGAATAAACTACCACTTGATTTTAAATTGTATTTGTTTGTGCTTTTATCTATAGCAATATGCTACCTATAACTGAAATTTTGCAGAAATAAAATGATTTTAAGGTAAAAAACTGCTAATATATTTCTTAAAAGCCCTTAATAATGACTCTCTTAATAATTCATAGTCATCCTGAGTATCTTTAAATTAGATGACTTGCATCATTTATGGGAAAAATATTTTATCCCTATGCTATCAATTGGTTAATCAGCATAAAAATAACACAATTTCTAACATACAAAATAGCACATACTTTCTCAAACACTCTGCCCTAGCTTATTCTTTCCCCAGTTCTTTTCCATTATTCTCTTTTCTCTTGACCTCCCACCTTCCTGCAATTCTTTTCTTGAGTAGAGAGCATATTCAGTTGCATGCCCAAATATTCTGATGTGTGCAGACAGGGTTCATTGATTTATAAGTTAAAATGAAGAGCATGTACTTCCAGCATGAAGAGCTGGAATTTCTGACTGGAAGTTTCAGAAAAAACAAATGACTCTGGACCATCATTTCGATGTGCTGATCATCTTTTTAAGAAGTCAGGAGGCCAGGTAGGTCAGAAACCAACAATCAACATAGCTACATAAAAATGTACATACATTGAACAATCTCTTTACCTTTCTTATTGACATTCTTGCATAATAAATTAGTAAAATAAAATAGGAAAAAGGACAATTAGAAGAGCTATCTCCTTCTTCTAAAATGGCACTATGCTGAAATTAATAACTTGTAAGAACTTCTAATCTGCCTAGTCTTTATAAACTATTCTAGTCCATTTTCAAATTCTGAAAATCCACAGCCATGACAATATCTGGGAACTCTGAGGCTTAGTCTCTCCCCTGTTGTTTACCTTGATTTTTTTTCCTTTTAAAATTTTTCCTGAAATAAAATTCAGTTCAGATAGAACCATATAGTTACAAATGTATGAATTCAGATGTGAACTGAGTATAAATGTATCTGCTTGAAATCAAACAAAGAGATAATTATTACTCGAAGCAGCACTGTTTCATAGGAGCAGGCTGGATTTGTACCTTCACTTTAATGTTGTAGAATTGCTTTTGTTTGGGCTTCCCTTGTGGCTTGGCTGGTTAAAAAAAAAAAAAAAATCCACCTGCAATGTGGAAGACCTGGGTTCAATCCCTGGGTTGGGAACAGCTATCCACTAGCCTAGAGAATTGCATGGACTATAAAGTCCATGGGGTTGCAAAGAATCAGACACGACTGAGCGACTTTTACTTCACTTTTGACTGGAGCTACAGATCAACAACCACCATAGTGGAGTGGGTTGCCATTTCCTTCTCCAATATCTACATAAGATTGTAAATAAAATGAAACCATTGTCCCCTTCTCAGGAACATTCCTTCTTAACGCTATAACAAGAAGAGAGAGCTTCCTTTGTAGCTCAGTCAGTAAAGAATCTGCCTGCAATGCAGGAGACCTGGGTTTGATTCCTGAGTCAGGAAGATCCGCTGGAAAAGGAAATGGCAACCCACTCCAGTACTCTTGCCTAGACAATCCCATGGACAGAGGAGCCTGGCAGGCTACAGTCCGTGGTCTCTCAAGAGTTAGACACAACTTAATGACTAAACCACCATAACAAGGAAAGGGAGAAATCACACCAAGTTGCATATTCTTTTGAAATGATAATGTTCTAGCAGTGGAAACACTGCAAACTAGCAAGGGATATTATTCTATCAAAGAAGAGTCATAGGATAATTTAGTGAAACATTTTCATTGACATATAAAACAACTCAAGTCCAGTTGCTTATAGCTAGCTACAAGAAAAAAAAAAAGGTGTTTTTTCCAACAGCAATCTGTCACCCAGGGAAGGTGACTAAAAAAATAAAAGGGAAGATTATGGAAAGGTCATATATGATTATTTCAGATTTAAATACTTATAATTAACAAATCACTGTCTTTTCCCAAGAAAGCTGCGAAAGAATCAGATTCAAAATGTTCCAATGAGAATGATAATTATGTGCAATAGAAGACCCTTCAAACTGTTATAAGAAGTTCAGGGATTTCCTTTAAAATTTTCTGTAGCCCTGAAGTTACCACACTGAGAGTATATATTCTGTCTCCTTCCTATAAATTGACAGAGAGTAATAAAAGAAATTAAGATATTAGCCTATAAACTTTTGTCCTCTACAATTTTTCTATTTAAAGTATTTCAAATACATGTAGAATGCTAATTTTAGAAATACTGGGGGGTTTTTTTGGCCCTTCAAAATCTTAGGTTTTTTCTCCCTCTCCTATCAATTCAAAAGCCATTACTTCTCTTACCAGTCTTTATTTTCTTCTGTTCTTACTTTCCTTAGTCATATTCTCTCCTTAAATTGTTAGCTTCCTATCTTTTATCTCCTACATAAAGAGCTTCTTTCATCAACCATAAATACCAAAATTACGTTATGGTTTCAACTTGTTCAAATTAAGCATGATAGGCTATGTAGGGTTAGACACCATTGCTTCTAATCATCTGAAAAATGGTTAAAATTAAATGAAACCTATATCCTAAGGGTATAATAAAAATATAAAGTAATAATTATTAAAATGTAAACTGTGGACTATAGAGAAAAATATAAATGTTAAAATAATATTATGCTCCAAAGCTGTAAATGATCTGGTAGGAAGTTATAGCTAAAAACAGGATTGTGCAAAGGAAAGACACATTTAGACAGAGTGTTCTGTTTTGCCTCACTTCTCAAAAGATCAGAGACATTGAACACAAAGTTCACATGCAGTTACAGTTTCCAAAAACATCTGAATACAACATATACTAATATGGCTCATAACCCTAAAACAAAACCACTGATTTCTCATTAACTTTATGTATCATGAAAAATATACTCCTAAAGATGACCCTCTCCTGAGTTCTTGGACACAGTCTTGATCATTTCACTTCGATTTTTCTTGCTTCTCAATTAAGACAAACTCCTGCAGAATAATGAACAAAACTTCTCTTTCCTTGCCAATATCCCAGTGTTCATCCCAAGATAGAAATGTGATGCGCACTGGGTTGAATCATAGGAACTGGCTCCCCTTGACTGTTATTTAAGTACAAAAAGGCAGTTTCCTATGGCTTAACCTAAATGTGCCAAAATGATTCTTTCAAGGCACATGTATTGACTATCTAATATTAACGAAGTTGCAGCAAAAAGCCCTGCTTAAGCTCAAATATGACTCGAAGCAGGCAGAATTTTGGGTAGAAAAAATACTTCACGTAAATTTGTACTTGGGCATTGCCTCTGTGGAGCAACATTAATCAGTAACATTGTTCAATAAATTCAATAAACATTTGTTCAGGCCCTTGTTCCCATCTACCCTGGAGTCATAACTCTTGAAATACCTAGTTACAGGATTATGTTCAGGTTTCAAGAATAAGGATATCCTATTTTGCCCTTTGAAGCTACAGAGTATAATTTGAGACAGCATAGTCCCTATTATTTCCTGCAAAAAATTTTTCCCTCTATATAGAAAATAAAATTTTTAATCTATTACAAAACCATAAAATAATTTGTCTTCAGAGCAGAGACTGCTTAAATCATTCATCCTTGCTTTATTAACTTCAAGCACAGTGCTTGGCATGAGGTAAAAACTTGGTAATAAGTAATTTAATTTTCAGGAGAAATTCTTTTGTGTTAACTTTAAAACAGACATATATGGTAAAACCAAATTAATATTTCTTCTTCCTCTTTTCTTCAAGGATTTAATAATTTATTATATTTGTTCTTAAAATCACTTTGATTGAACTAAGAAATAGAAATTGTGGCACTAATTTCTGCATTTTAGTAATCAAATTGAATTAAACATCCAAGGGCTGCCCAGGTGGTGCAGTAGTAAAGAACCTGCCTGCCAATGCAGGAGATACAGAGATGTGGATTCGATCCGTGGGTGGGGAAGATTCCCTGGAATAGGAAAAGGCAACCCACTGCAGAATTCTTGCCTGGAAAATTCCATGGACAGAGGAGCCTGGTGGGCGACAGTCCATGGGGTCACAAGGAGTCATGTGACTTAGCACACTTATATCTCTGTCTCTCTTAATTAAACATCCAAGAAGGCATGGTAAACACAAAGCTAAAAAAAAAAATCCAGCATGTCCACCTAAGCAACTGAAACAGTGCCTTCCTTGCCAAATTCTAAGATGTCTCTAGAGACTATTTCATCAAATAAACCCACAAGCTACTTCTCCAGAATACCACGTATATTAAGCTTTCTGCCATCTTCCAAATTGTTTGCCCTTTCTCTATCTCCTAAATAGAAAGATTCTTATAGAACATATCTTTTTGTCAAATTTCACCAAGACTAAATAAAATGATTTCACACAAAAGTGAGAAAGTAAGTTTAAAAATGCTTTGAAAAGTTACAAGTACTATTCCATTTATACAGTACTTTGGAATCTACAGATATTTAAAACATATTCATGGACAATTTTGGTAGATTGCCTGACTCACAGGTGGTCTCATTTAGTCGTGAATGTGAGAGGCATTAGAGATTTAATAATGAGTAAGGGATGAGGGTCCTTTCCTTGAGGAGTCTGACATATTGTAGGGATAAGGAGAAACACATACCCTCCTACACAGTGACCTGCTGTGATTGTGACAGACGTATTGACATTGAAGTGCTCAGCAGAAGCACCTCAGCCAGAGAGTTCAGAAGACTTTAGAGGAGAGTAGACTAAGCTGAAATTAAAGTGTAAGTCAGCATCAGCCAGACACAGGAGGTGAGTGTATAAACCGCATCCCATTTAAAGAGGCTCAAATGACTTTCTTCAGCAGGACTTTTCATTTCAGCTACAGGAGCAAAGACAGGCTCATTCAGAAAATGGCACAAGAAGGGTTCAAACGTTGGACCATAGAAACTAAGCTGATCTGGCAAAGCAGGTAACACAGAAAGGACTGATGATCAGACAAGTAACAGAGGGGCCAAGGGTTGAGGAGAAAGAATATTTGAATTTAATGTTTTAGAAATGGAATAACTCAGGGTGATGACAAGTCCCCAGGTGGGGCTGACATGGAGCAGGGACAGAGGTCCTCAAGATGAAAACAATAATGTCAGGTGAAGTGAGGAGGCTCAGGTTTGAATGAGTCATCTATCAATATACTGTGAGTCACCCAGGTTGAAGGCAATATGCTCTCTGTGTGAGAGATAAAATCATGGAGAGAAGCCCATAAGAGAGCACAGTACATGTAATGCTCACAAACACAGACTTTGTATTAAACAAGTTTAAGGTTGAATGCCATAAACAGTCCATTTCCAGGTCTGGGAAATGGGTATATTGACACTTGCTGCTGCTACTGAGATGCTCAGTCATATCCAACTCTTTGTGACCCCATGGACTGTAGCCTGTCAGGGTCCTCTGTCCATGGAATTTTTCAGGCAAGAATACTGGAGTAGTTTGCCATTTCCTCCTCCAGGGGATTTTCCTAATCCAGGGATCAAACCCAGGTCTCCTGCATTAGCAGGCAGATTCTCTACCACTGTGCCGCCTGGGAAGCCCATACTGATACCACTAATGATCTTTGTGAAATAATTATTTCTTTGTGAAATAATCGCCAAATAGATTCATGGGATTCAAATGACAAATAGATAAAAGGGATTAGATGTGACAGAGTGCCTGAAGAACTATGGATGGAGGTTCATGACATTGTACAGGAGGCAGTGATCAAGTCCATCCCCAAGAAAAAGAAATACAAAAAGGGAAAATGGTTGCTTGAAGAGGCCTTACAAATAGCTGAGAAGAGAACAGATGCAAAAGGCTAAGAGAAAAGGAAAGATATAAGCATCTGAATGCAGAGTTTCAAAGAATAGCAAGGAGAGGTAAGAAAGCCTTGCTCAGTGATCAATGCAAAGAAATAGAGGAAAACAATAGAATGGGAAAGACTAGAGATCTCTTCAAGAAAATTAGAGATACCAAGGGAACTTTTCATGGAAAGATGGTTACAATAAAGAACAGAAATGGTATGGACCTAACAGAAGCAGAAGATATTAAGAAGAGGTGGCAAGAATACACAGAACTATTTACACAAAAGATCTTCATGACCCAGATAATCACAATGGTGTGACCACTTACCTAGAGCCAGACATCCTGGAATTTGAAGTCAAGTGGGCCTTAGGAAGCATCACTATGAACAAAGCTAGTGGAGGTGATGGAATTCTAGTTGAGCTATTTCAAATCCTAAAAGATGATGCTGTGAAAGTGCTGCACTCAATATGCCAGAAAATTGGGAAAACTCAGCAAATTTGGAAAACTCAGGACTGGAAAAGGTCAGTTTTCATTCCAATCCCCAAAAAAGGCAATGCCAAAGAATGCTCAAAGTACCACACAATTGCAGTCATCTCACACACTAATAAAGTAATACTCAAAATTCTCCAAGCCCAGCTTCAGCAGTACATGAATCATGAACTTCCAGATGTTCAAGGTGGATTTAGAAAAGGCAGAGGAACCAGAGATCAAATTGCCAACATCTGTTGGATCATTAAAAAGCAAGAGAGTTCCAGAAAAACAGCTGCTTTATTGACTATGCCAAAACCTTTGACTGTATGTATGGATCACAACAAACTGTGGAAAATTCTGAAAGAGATGGGAATACCAGACCACCTGACCTGCCTCCTGAGAAATCTTTATGCAGGTCAAGAAGCAACAGTTAGAACTGGACATGGAACAACAGACAGGTTTCAAATGAGGAAAGGAGTACATCGAGGCTGTATACTGTCACCCTGTTTATTTAACTTATATGCAGAGTACATCATGCAAAATGCCAGGCTGGATGAAACACAAGCCAGAATCAAAATTGCCGGGAGAAATATCAATAAACTCAAATATGCAGATGACACCAGCCTTATGGCAGAAAGCAAAGAGGAACTAAAGAGCCTCTTGATGAAAAGTGAAAGAGGAGAGTGAAAAAGTTGGCTTAAAACTCAACATTCAAAAAACTAAGACCATGGCATCTGGTCCCATCACTTCAGGGCAAATAGATGGGGAAACAATGGAAATAGTGACAGACTCGATTTTTAGGGGCTCCAAAATCACTGCAGATGGTGACTGTAGCCATGAAATTAAAAGATGCTTGCTACTTGGAAGAAAAGTTAAGACCAACCTAGACAGCATATTAAAAAGCAGAGACATCACTTTGCTGACAAAGGTCTGTTTAGTCAAAGTTATGGTTTTTCCAGTAGTCATGTATGGTTGTGAGAGTTGGACTATAAAGAAAGCCAAGTGCTGAAGAAGTGATGCTTTTGAACTGTGGTGTTGGAGAAGACTCTTGAGAGTCCCTTGGACTGCAAGGAGATCCAACCAGTCCATCCTAAAGGAAATCAATCCTGAATATTCATTGGGGAACTGATGCTGAAGCTGAAACTCCAATACTTTGGCCACTTGATGCAAAGAACTGACTCATTTGAAAAGACCCTGATGCTGGGAAATATTGAAGGCAGGAAGAGAAGGGGACAACAGAGGATGAGATGGTTGGATGGCATCACTGACTCAATGGACATGAGATTGAGTAGGCTCCGGGAGTTGGTGATGGACAGGGAAGCCTGGCGTGCTGCAGTTCATGGTGTCGCAAACAGCTGGATACACTGACTGACTGAACTGAACTGAGCACGTTGCCTGCCACATCGTCTTTAAATGTTTGACTCTTAACTTGTTCTATGTAATCATTTTTCTGTAATAAGTTTTTTCATTCACCTAGTTTACCCACATAACTTATATCCAATATTCCTATGCCTCAAAATGTTGCAAAAATAAGAAAATATCTTTAATATTAACATCAAGCAATCTTCATGCAGAATACTTTTAATTTCGATGTAATTACTAAAAAGTACAGTAATTAAAATTTTATAGTATTAGTGCTAGGACAGAAAAATAGACAAATGGAACCAAGTAAAGAGCCTAGAAATATATGTACCCAGAAGAAACAAAGATGAAGTATGAAAAGCAAAGCTGTAATAAAACTTTTAGAAGACAATATATTAAGCCATTCTTATGATATTAGATGGAGAAGGGTTTCTTATGCAAGACAGAAAAAGCACATAATGAAAGATCACTAAATTTGTTTTCACTAAATTTAAAAACTAAAATAGGTATCACTAAAGAAACAGATGCATACAGTTGATGTAACCAAAGGATTAGTAGCCCAAATAAAGAACTCCTAAAAATGAGAAGAAAGAATATAAGCACAAAAAAATATGAAAAGACTATGAATAGGGAACTCACAGACGTGAAAAACTGAATTATCTTACACATGTGGTAAGATGGTTATTGTCAGGTTCCGGTATTTATTTCAGGGGTGGGGATGCAAAATTTAAAACAGTGAAGTAGCAATCTATAGTCTCCACATTGGGAAATCTTACAAATCATTAACATTAAGCATTGTTGAAGTTTAAGGAAATAGGAACTTTCTAAACAGGATCTAACAAATAGCAAATATCTATTTAATAGATATTTAAAGAGTAAATAGTTAATAGCTATTTACTCTTAATAGTAAGTATATCTGCAGCTATCATATAATTTTTGGTATGTTTGAAACATTTCCCAAGTGCATTTTAAAATTTTATTTAAAGTACTTTGGTCTAATAAAATATCACTGTGAAGAGTTTCAAATGACCTTAAAAGTAGTTTATCCTGTATTTATCATGAATGCTATAAGTAACACAGAAAAACCCCTGTATTTTCAGTGACTATAAACTAGCAAACACAACTTGCAACTCACTGCAATAGCACTGTTGCTACTCTGAATTTTAACAAATCTTTACCATCTGAACATATCTGCACTTGTTGATACGATACTATGAATGACAGTATAAAGTACTAAAGCATTCCTGATGGCTTAGTACAGCAGGACAGTACAGGTACAATGACAGTACCTCCATTCCCGAATGGAGGCTCCTGTTACACAGAAGTTCTCACTCCCTGCTCCAGCCGCAGCGCCTCTTCTCTGTGCGCCCTTTGCCTGCCTGTGACAGTCCTTCAGTAACGCTCTCAACAAGGGTGCCCAGAGAACAGAAGCTGAGGAAATGTTACTTCCAGATAGAAGCCTAACCTCCAGCCTCATCATAACCTGTTACACATTTTTCAGAAAAGAATCAATTCTATTTCTTGAATAATTAATGCAACAAAACAATTTAACAAAGGTCAGGTGAATACAGCAGAAAGGTGACATATATAAGTGAATTTCTCATCTATAAAGCCAGGGTCAAAAAAGAAGAATTATTTTTTTTTTTTTTTAAGAATTATTTTTTTAAGCAGAATTTCAAATTTCAAAGGCTGTATTCTCTTATTGTCCCTTTCTGGCTACCTCAGGTAGTAATGAGTATTACAGAGAGGGTGGCTAAGAAAGAATTGTCATACACAGGCTTAAATCCTTCTTGACATTTTGTCCTCAGACTGGCCTCTGGGCATATATCCTCTTTGAAACCACAGTGGTTCCTAAAACCTGAATACATTACTTTTGATCTCACCATGACACTGCTCCAGAGGTCACCTGCAGTTCCACACAGCTACAAGAGGCTGCACAAAAAACAATTCAATGCAAAGATTGCAACAAAGACAGTGTTTTCTGGGATTCACAGAATACATCTAATGATGGAAGGTCTATTAACTGTAAATGTGGAAACAGCTGAAAATTAAAACGGCATTTTCACACTTGGTATTCAGTGATATCTGCAGGTGTTTCACAGGGACCATTGAAAATGTATGTCCAGCAACTTAAACACTCAATGACTTTATTAGTACAGTCACACATGAGAAACTGCTGATTGATTGCAATTAGTACAGCTATTCAGGAGAACCATAACTGGAAAATCTATAGTTTGGGTCCTAATTTTTATTCTGGAATAGAATTTACATGAGGACACAAGGATTTCATTAAATGTCATTTTCTCTCAGTTCTCCTATTTGGCACAATACTTCAACATTTCTTTTTTAGTAGAAAAACACCCCTGTTCAAACAAATGGCTTCAATAAAGTTATTAGCATGTAAATATAGAACATAGCATTATAAACATACAGATAGAGAATAAAAAGTTTAATTTGTTACTTAAAAGCTATACATACATAGAAAATGTGAATGAGAATTAGATAAATTCATCAAAGGAATTCACTTGTATAATAAATAACGGGCTAACAGATGATCCTGTCAAAAAGAAGAACCACTAACATTTCTAAGCATCTTACACATTCCAATATTTTACAACATTCATAAGGAAAACCACCAGGGATTCAGAAGTTTCTTCTTTAAGTATTCAGGAGAACTGACAATGTGATTAATCTTTAATGAGGAAGCGTTTATTTTTTATGTAACTATAACTACATATAAGTACTAAATACAAAAAAAATTTTCTATTTCTATATAACATTCTTGGAACCTATAGAAATGTATTCCAAATTAATCTTTATGTTAATTTTTTTTTTTTTTTTTAGTAAATACTTACTAAGTAACTACTATGTATCACCTATTATGTAGGTCTT
>NW_011495072.1:12942002-12966477 GCF_000754665.1 Bison bison bison | reverse complement strand
TTTCTGTAAAATATTTTGACTAGGAAATGAAGCCTCCAATGGGGGGGGGGGGGGGGGGGGAAGGTCTGAACCAGACCTTTCCTATGGCCCATCTTCACAAGCTTAATTGACAAATATCCAGAAAAACAAATTTAAAAGGGCAAACATTTATCCTCTCTTCTTTACCTCTATACAAAGGAAAGCTTCTAAAATGCCACCACATATGAGAGAAAGCTCTCCAACTGAATTAAAATTCCTTGGCATCTGAAAAGTATTCCCACAGATTATCTGATTCATCTTTAATTTACTCACTTCTTTCCCCACTCCATGTTTTATCTCCCTGTGTTTTTTCTCTCTTTAATTTCAGGCTATAGCATGTTGAAAACTCTGCAATGCTTAGAAAGGGGTAATTCCTTTCCTTGAAGGCCTCTTTCATGCAGCTATTATTCTTTGAATAACAGCATTGATGGTGAACCTCAGTTTCAAGTTGCTAAACTTAAAGATTTCTTTTTGCTGGGCTGTTGTATAATTGTTATTTTCATGTTAATTATCTCCAGTGAATACAAAGGCATGTTGAGGTTAATCTCCCTTGGCTTTAAAACAAGGTAACTAGAAAAGGAAATAATGCATGTGCCAGTTTTTGTAGACATCCATCTTTCTCTTCACAGAAAGACAGAAATATACATCAGGTCACCACAGTGACCTGACTTTACAGCTTCCCTCTCTAACACACGGCGACTCTCACTTTACATCCACTTACCCCTTTATGAAACACATCACTCACTGTGACTGTAAAGTGAAGCAGACCTCAGGAGGTAATTTATTTGTCGGTACTTTGGCTTTCGGTTTCCGTTTGTTCATCTTTTCCTAAGGTATCCATTTATCCTTGTATTTATTCATTTAAAAAAAATTCCAAATGCTTACTTCATGTTTAGAATGGGAGTAATAAATAAGAGGGGAATGTCCTTCCCCTATAAAACTTGGAATCTAACAGGGAAAAAGATAATTATACAGTTATGAGACATTTTGAGTTTTCTGCTAGAAAAATTGCAAAGGCTGTTGGAAAAGAGAAGAGGGCATTATCTCATCAGGGTTTAGAGCAGGAACTTTTGATAGGAAAAAAGTCCCCATTATTATGAGAGCTTGTCAGCAGGACTGAAGTTTATGTAATGTGATGCAGATGAAATGTTTTATATAAGAAATGGGACTTTTAAAAGTGCTCTTATTAAAATTATAAAAATTTATAGAATTTTAAATAACAATTTAAAGTTCATTTCTAAAACATAATTAGCATTATCTTTCAAACATTCATTCCAGTACACTTAATGATATGAAAAAACTGGAAACAATCTAAATGAATAGCAATAGGGAATTGGTTAAATTAAATTTAGGGTACATCCATATAATTGAATAGCAAGCTTAAATTTTAAAATAATATTACAGATAACTGCCTAATGGTATTGAATCATGTTCAAATATGTGTTGAAAACACAGCAGGTTGCAAACAGCAGTGTCATAGTAGAACTCATTTCTTTGACAGAAAAAAAAAGAAAAACAGTATAGAGAAGAACAGTAAAAAAGTCAACAAAGACACATACCACAATGTCAATAATATTTATATTTGGATTAGACAAATTTGAGAACTTACTGCTTATATAAATTTTCTATAGTTAACATCTGTTTCTTGTATAAATTTTTTTTTAAGTTCTCTTGTTGTTAATGAAATCCTTCCATGACACACAAGTTGCCTGAGAAATAAAGACCCAAAATCCTTGTGGTGACCATAAACCCAGGCCCAGCCCAGCTCCCTCCTACTCCGCTGATCCAATTGCCAGCCTCCAGGGCCATCACTAGTCAATACTGTATCCACAATGTGACTCATGGTTAGCACCCTCTCAGCACAGGTTTGGCAGGCAGAGGGCACATTTGTACTTAGAAAAAGCTCTCCTGAGATGCCCTGGGAAGACACTTTCCCATGCCAGGACCTGCAAGACTCTGAGGAACGGGGGGCTTGGAGCTCCCTTCATCACTAGGCTCTTATAAGAAGTGTACCAATGCCGTGCCACACTTGTGTTCCCACTGACACATCCAAAATACACACAACTTTCCTCAGACAAGTGGATCAGGCACTGTCACAATGAGGTCAATGCTAATACTTCTGTGATCACTCTGATCCCTGTGGGTACCAGCTCCAGGATGCCTTCCTAGCCCTCCCCCAACCCCCACTGCTGGCAATTAGATGCTCCCCTCTGTTTCACTGTGATTCCACAACGTTTTAAATTACTGTTACAGAAATGATTGCATTGACTGTAAACTTCATATTATTATTTTGTTTCATCACCAGTGGAATATATGTAATAACCAGGTGGCTCAGTGGTAAGGATCCACCTGCCAATGCAGGAGAGGCAGGGGACACAGGTTTGATTCTTGGGTTGGGAAGATCCCCTGGAGAAGGAAATGGCAACCCACTCCAGTATTCTTGCCTGGTGAATCCCGTGGACAGAGGAGACTGGCAGGCTACAGTCCATGGGGTCGCAAAGAGTCAGACACGACTGAGCATGCAGTGGAATATAAACTTCACAAGATCTGGGACCATGAATTATTAAGTTGTCTGTCCTTAGTGTGGGGATTGGTGCTCAATAGTCTCTCAACAACTGTCTGTTGAATAAATGAAAGGCTGTGTAAATGTTCACCATTAGAGAAAAAAATTAAGAATACTTTTAATAAAAGTTTCAAAAGGTACTTGACTAATTCTGCTTGTAGAAATAGCAACATAGGACCATTTAGTATGTACGATGTGTGCTGCCAAATTCTCTATTTCAACTGAGTCAGGACTTTGAGACTCTGAGAATACAGAACAAAGATCATAAACCTGGAGTTCTAGTCTATATCTAATATACTCTGGGACTCAGCAACACCCTGTTTCTCCAACTGGATCCACCAAGAAAAATAAAACTGGACCCGAGACTGATTGGGAGAAATACTTCTTTCTCCTAAATGACACATAATTGTTTAGATTTTTCCAGTCATTATGTGTTTGTAAGCAAAAAATTAAACAGCTCTGAGAGCAAGTGAAATTATAACTCACAGTGTGACTAACTGCTTACATGGTGTGTGCTCAGACGCTCAGTCGTGTCCAACTCTTTGTGACCTCAGATACTGTAGCCCCCGACCAGGCTCCTCTGTCGGGGAGCTAGACATAGATAGCAAAAATACTAGAGTGGCGAGCCATTTCCTTCTCCTGGGAATCTTCCTGACCCAGGAATTGAACCCACATCTCTTATGTCTCTTGCACTGGCAGGCAGATTCTTTACCACTAGCGCCACTTGGGACAGATCTGAAATTTTAAAACCAGAGCACTGTGTTTAAAGTGATTGTGCCATTAAAAAAAAAAACTGCTTTTTTTCCCCAAAATTGAATCCCCTTTGTAAAATGAGACTGTCAACGAAGTTATATGCCCACAGCATTATCAATACAAATGCATCTGTACCCTTTCTCCAATTAAAATTGTATTTAAGAATATGACACAGTGTTTTTTTAAAAAAAGGTTACAGCTAAGGCCGAAATATTAGAGAAGCTCAGAAATCAGGTACAGGAGCATACCTTCTCAATTTTCACTCTACTTGGTTTGGATTTTTCCTTAAAGAATTTCTGTAGGGGAAAAAAGCATCTGCCTGATGTAGGGAAGACAAGGTCAGTGGGGCATCAGTTATCTTAGACCTACACAGAGCATCTCTAGAGTCTAAAGGCTGCTGTTCTTCAAATGATCAATGCTATGAATGGAGACCCACTAGTTCTGTCTCCTACTTCATTCAAAGCACTGAGAGTTGAATGGATTTTATTCAAGGCCGCTGGTCCTCAAGTTTCTTATATCCCCAATCCAACCAGACTGACAGGTTATGTGACTAGGTTTTAGCAAGAACATTTACTAATCAAATGAAAACTCCACAATCTACTGTGCTTTAGAGAAAAATGCTAACAGAAGCATATTCTCTGTGAGTCCAGTGGGTAGAAAAGACATATTAGTCATGAAAGTAATGGGCAAAGACATGAAGCTAAGTGTTTCTAACTCTATCCAACCCCTGTTTAAAATTCTGGCAGTTAAAAAGCACTTGGAGAATGAGATGGATGTCAGCCACAAAGCAGGAATTCCCCAGCATGGAATGAGATGCCCAGTATTTGCAGCAATGTCCTACACATCTGCTCCTATCTGCTGACGGTGGTTTGTCTTCCTAAAGCTTCCCTGGGTTTGCAATCACTGTTCTTTATGAACCTGATCATATTTTAAATATGCCTAGGAATTCATGTTTTAATGAGATCTGTGGTAACTGGTGTATAAACCAGGGAATGCATTTATAATCAGGACGTGTGTTACTGCAGCCCAGTCAGTCAGGAGTCAGGGGAAGCCTCTGGGGAGGCAGTAATTACCTAATGCAAAGTTCACTCAATGACTTTAAAATATACTTTCCATTTATGTATATTCAAATAGCATTTTAATATATGAACTTTTATATTGTTGACTAGTCTTGTGTGAATTGGAGTTACAAAGAGGCTTTTGTAATGAAAAGCAAGGTTGGGAAATGCATTGTCCTAAATCAAATATTTCTGGGAGATAAAATTCCTAACAAAATAAATATATATAATATTCCATTAGAGAGGTTTTGAAAATATCTTTGGAATTTTTTTTTTCTGTAACCTCTACAGGTTAAGCTTAAACTTTTCTCTAGGTTTTGAACTTTAGGCACATTTGGAATGAGCATACACATAGTGGGAAAAAAACACAATTGTATAAATTCCTCTTTCACCAGACTTATTAAACTTAGAAGAATGTGAGAGGCAAAACTACATGCAACTTGATTCAAGATAATTGCCAATAAAGTAGTCAGAGTTTCAAAAAAATGCCAATTTGCAGAATGAAGAGTTTACTAGGATTTTATCTCTGCTGAAAAATTGGATTGTCTTGCCTTTCTGTACCAGCAAATTCCCTACTATAATTCCAGCAAATAATGTTACAGTGATATTCTATCTAGCTATTATGGACCCTAAATGAAACTCCTATTGTTTCAATTTGGCTCTGAGTGGTTGATATTAGAAACAAATGATTTCACTTGAAGACTCTTGTAAAACTTATCAAAATATCACTTTATATACAAGCCTATGTTCCATCAATATATTGCTATGGGTTTAGAATCTTTTATTCTCTGTTCTTCTGGTCTGGAAAAAATATTACAGCTAGTGTAGACTCACTAATATTCAATATAATACTTTTTAATATTTACATACACTAATCTGAAAACTAAACATTTAATAAAAATAGGACTGCTGGCCTCAATGACAAACCATGTTTGTAATTTCCAAAGTGCACATCAGTGTTAAAGAAAGAACATACACCACTTTGCCAAAGAGGTTAGAGAATTTGCACACCAGAAATCAGTGTACACTTTCATAAAGTTGAGCATACAATTCAGTTCAACATAGTTTTACTGAACATCAACTATGTTCCAGATACTATGGGTATAAGTATGAAAAAGATGAAGTTATCTAGTAATAGGTATGAATTAGGGCACTTATGAAAATTTTAGAAAGTAGACATGTACCCAGATAATTTCCAGAAACTTTAAAAGTACTGTGTCAGGATCGTCATGGGGGAGGAACCCACAGAGCACATCAGCTGTAAGATACTGCTAGAGGAGCTTCTTGGATTGAGTTTAGGTAGATAAATGAAATAAAGATGAATAAGACTGAACCAGACAGAGAAGAGGGGTAAGGTTATTTTGGCCAGAAGCAAGAGCAGGAGCCAAGGTACAGAGGCAAGAAAGAATTCTGTGCATGTAGAAAATGACCACATAGATCTCTTGCTACTGCCAAAGAGAAGAGGAGAAGGAATGAGCTCAGTAGAAAGCAGGCCTTGGGAGGCTTGTACATAGTGTCTTGTAGGCTGGTTCTGAGGATGCGCTGAACAGCTAAAGCAGGGGGCCATGCTCTCCTCTAGGTTAATCATTTTTCTGATAGTATGGAGGAGGCAATAAAGGAAGTTAGGATTAAAAGCAAGAGAAGCAGCTAAGAGACTATTATAGTAGTTAATAAACTGATTGCTGCTGCTGCTGCTAAGTCACTTCAGTCGTGTCTCACTCTGTGCTACCCCATAGACAGCAGCCCACCAGGCTCCTCCGTCCCTGGGACTCTCCAGGCAAGAACACTGGAGTGGATTGCCATTGCCTTCTCCGAATAAACTGATTAATGATTTACAAAATACCTGTGGGGGTGTATCTGAGGAAGGTTGAAGGAAAGTTGGGAGGTTGAGAATATTTCACACCAGGTCACCTAATAAGGGGCAGGGTGGGGAGGAGCATTGTCTAAGGAGAATTTTAAAACTGTAATAAAAATAAACTGACTAAAAGTCTGCTTAATTTTTCTTATCACCACGAGCCAGTAATTCTAAGCAAAGTCAGTGATAAAATAACTCCCCCCACCTCTAGGGGGACCATTCCCACAGCACCAACCTCCTTGGGGCATCATAGCTAAACACATCTGTGCAAGGGGTCCTGCACTAAAATTCCTTGGGAGCTGGAAAGATAAAGACCAGGTACTCGCGGGAAAGAACTATTCCGTCTAGCAGGGGAGACAAGGCACATACCCTGAGAACCATAATCCACAAACAGACCTTCTACAAATCGGTGCTTCTCCAGTCACACCACAGGATGATGGTGGGAGCCAAGCCCATCTCCTATCCCCTGCCTGCACCTGGCCATCCCTGCTGAGCGCAGGCCCGTGTCTTTCAGTTCACCTCTGAGATCCCAGTGTCCTGACCTGATCCAGAAGGAGGATGCAATCCTCGTTTTCTTGCCTTAGTGAGCACTGCAGGGTAGAAAGCAAAGGCTTTCAGAAATCACTGATTCTCCCAGCTCTGTGTAAAACCTGTTACTGAAGAGATGATGCCAGGTGTGTTCTAGAGGGGAGGAGAAGGAAGGGTCAGCTTTTGAGAACACCAAGAGAGAAAGGAGGAAGTTCCCCAGATGGAAATAGGGACGAATGTGTGTGGATTCCAGAGCACCCAGGAAATGCTAACTGCCCTGTGGCTTCTCCAGGGAGAAAGAAAGCTGCATGCACGCCTACAAAGGTTGGCCCTAAGCCTCAGACACCCGCTAGATCAGGAATAGACAGTCTTCAAACATCAAGAAGACAAATAAGGGCTTAAGGTTGGAATTAAGCCTATTTAAAAAAAAATTTTAATGGTGTCATCTCTTACACTCCTAAATTTATGGACTAGAGTTTCCACCAGCTACCTTAACATGAATGTCTTTCTGGAGACACAGAAGAGCACTCAGCGTCCTCTAAGATAGTTGACTGTCCCCAGCTTCTTATCCTGAAAATGCTGCACTACCTGCCTGGTACTGTCAGCTCTGTTTAAATATTAATCTACAGCCTTTTAAATATTATAATTAACTCTACATATGATACACTTCTACCATTATCTCCTGGTAACTGAAGAATCTCTTACTTTTAAAAATAATACATAGTACTTATCATGTGTTAGGCCCTAAGAGCTTAATACATATTAACTCATTTACGTCTAAGGATAATCCAAAGAAGTGAGTCTTATTATGATCCTCATTTTAAAGAAGAGAAAGTGAAGGCACAGAGGGGTTAAGTGACTTGAGCAAGGTCACAGAGCTGATACATAGTGGATTCTGCATCAAAACCCAGGTAGACTAGCTCTGTTCTGTGTACCATTAATTTCCCCCAAAACATTATAAACCAGACACGTGGGAGCAGGCAGCATGTACTGCGCCTCTGCTCTCATGGGACTGGATTCTTAAAAGCAGAACAAACAAGACCACAGCATCGACACCGGCCTCAGGAGTCTGAAGCCTGGGCCCTGCCTCTGCAGGCCTCAGCTCGCCTTCCCCACCTGCCCAGATCTGCATCCTGAAGACAGTGGTGAAGACAATGGTGATGATTTATCCACTGCACACAAAGAATCTGACACGGGGCTAATGCTCTACGCATCCCTCCTCACAGTGAATCCACATATAGTAATTCAGGAAGGTGGATACCAGTACCACCCCTGCTTGACAGAAGACAGAATGAGGCAAAGGAGGTTGAGCGGCGTCCCAAAGGTGCACTGCTAAGTGGCGGAGCTAAGCCCTGAGCCCAGGGTAACGCCAACAACCAAGCCTAATTTCTTAACCACTTATACTGTCTGGCCTCCCACACACTGCACTTAAGAGCATGTCTGTGATGGAGCAACCACATGGGAAATATCATCCAACAAGGTCTCCGTATTTGCCTGGGAAATGCGATGCAATATCTGCACAAAATAGTGTAAACAGAATTATTACAAGTAATATTACCATAATTGAAGAGTGAGACCCTTGACCGATGAGAGTTTAGGATTAAACACACACACAGACATGACAAACAATAAAGCACAAGATGGGAAAACATAATCAACTTCTATAAATTATTTAAAATACCCAAATCCTATTTTCTACACAAAAACTAATGAAGATATTAAGGGAAAAGGCAGTATGTATAGAGAATAAACAGAAGCAGCATTTATTATATTTGTTTGGGGTCATTTCCTGACATTTTGCTCTGATTTTATTATCTAATCCTATTAAAATCAAAGCAAAGACACAGTAATGAAAGCTCTAGAAGGCTGTAGGGAGTGAGCTCTCTTCCCTGCCTAGAAATGTGGTGACCTTAGGTTGGCAGAGACCTGAGGGGCCATCCCTGTGCCTCCCTGCCTTGCTCATCCTCACCCAGCTGGTGGTCCTCTTTCATCTAGGACCCAAACTTCATCCATGCACCAGCAAAACTCCCCTTACCCGGAAGCCCTCATATCAAGGTCAAACTCCTCCTTCCTCTTGAAATTAGCTACTCAGAATGCATATCCTTCATTCTGACCACGATTCTGCTCTCAGCCTACTTCCTTCCCCTGAGAGCTGGGTATGATCCATGGCTGAGGCCATCCTGGCTACAACATAAGTCTCCTTGAAAAAAAAAAGTGTACTCAATGTCTCCCCCATACCACCCCCTGCTTCCCACAACAAGAATCCTAATATTTAAAAATATTTAATAGTTTTACTGGTTATGAAAGAACATATGTAACATTTTTATAAAACAGTGACTGAAAACTCAGCTTTAATCTTTATTTTTAATTTGTATAAACTTGAAACCATGCCTTAAACTCTCAGGGCAGCTTCCTCATCTGTAAAATGGGCATAAAATCTACCTTACAGGTTTTGTTGTAAGACAAGATATACAAAATTCTAGCACATGAATAAATATCACTAACATCCACCCCATGGTGAAAGTATGTATCGTATATGTTAAGAATTAAAGTTATGATGTACAATGACATGTATCAGCAAATTTTCCCTCTTTGTATTAAGAGCAGGAAACACTGGAAGCAAGGTCCTGGAATCTACATTTGTGCAGATCGGACAAGAGAAAAGTAACTGTTCTAGAAAAAATTTACTCGCAAAGGAAGGTAGGTGGTTCTGTAGGAATTTCTAAGGTTTAATATTAACTTTTATATTTTTAAGTAAAGCCTACAATTGGGCATGCTACACAGGAAACAGAATTTTCGGCTTTTAGCTGGCAGTGCCTTATTCTGGAAGCATCCTGTAACAGTTAGTTCCCAAGCTCCTTATTGCAAAATGTTTGTTTGAATTCTCTTCAACTCTTTTGTAATAAGGGTGTGGCATTCAGGATTTCTGCAGGAGTCAGTGCTGACTATGCAGAGAAGATCTCCCAGGGAGAAAAGTCAAGAGCTGATAAGAAGGTCAAGAAGAACACAGGGAAAAAAAGAAGAGTGAACCTGGTGCTCTTTAAAACTGAAGACAGAAAAATTCTTGCCTATAACTTAATTCTACTTCACCTTACAAAAAACTCCTGCTATTCTACTCTGCTCAACCTCTTCTTTCCAAACTACTTTAATTTCAAAAGATGAACTAAGCCTTACTACGTGTCCATATGATTACTTCTTGATCCTTGACTGTTTTATGGGGACAAAAAGAGCTATCTGCTCTTTTACATTTACATAATATTATCACAAATTAAATAACAGCCAAATTAAAATAGCTCTGCTATTGCTGCTGGACACGACGCTTGCCTCTCTCCTGGGGCTTTCCAAAGTCTCACGGCTGCATCTTCAACCGTAACTTTAGAATGCCTTGTCTTTCAGCTTTTAACAATGCTTCTAATAGCAGAGGCCATAGAAATGAACAAGAAAGGGCAAGTCTTCTGACAGAGACAAGTAAGGAAACAACTTGTTTTCTGAAGTATCTGAAAACTTCAGCATCCATCCATTTCTATCCCCTGACACTTGGTAGCCAAGGGGCTGTAAATGAAAGTAGACAGGAGCCACTTTTTCTTCCATGTAAGATTTTTTTTTCTATTTATGATTGTTTGAATTAGTGTGTTTCTCTTCTCACATGTGGTTTGTATTATTCCTTTATTTTTTAAAAAAAGATTGTCATCATTTTCATCTACTAGCTAAGTATACTGTACTCAATTTTTCTTAATTATAAATAATTTTTAAAATTAAGAGACTGGAAAAAATAAATATGTAAAGACATACTAACAAAGAAAGAACAGTAAAATTTCCAGTAAATGGTGATTTTAAAATTGCATAGAGGATGAAATAACTACATGAAGAAGTGAAGTGAAGTTGCTCAGTCATGTCCGACTCTTTGTGACCCCATGGACTGTAGCCTACCAGGCTCCTTGGTCCACGGGATTTTCCAGGCAAGAGTACTGGAGTGGGTTGCCACTTCCTTCTCCAGGAGATCTTCCCGACCCAGGGATTGAACCTGATCTCTCACATTGCAGGCAGACGCTTTACCATCTGAGCTACCAGTGAAGCCCGAAATAACTACATGGCTGACCCCAAAATTCCATCAAAACTACTAATCAGCTATATGATCCTAACACTGATAGACTGAAATATATGGCCAAATAATGAAGATTTCATTATTTGGCACTTATTTTTTGTTTTATTAAACAAGTTTGCATACTATGATTAAGTTCAATTTTCTATCTTAAGGCATTATCTCATTTGTGGCAATTGATAATCCTGTGATGTATATAAGACAACTATCTCTACCCCCATTTTACAGATGAAAAAACTGAGGTTATTCTCTTGCCCACCAAAGATTTCCACCAAAGCCTGGATTGAAATCCATCTTTTCAAACTTCAAGGTCATACTGCTTCTTACCAGTGATAGAATTTCTGTCACTGTGGTTATTGGCTAGTTACCTGTGCCAAGCACTGTGACTGAAGTGCTTTGCATGTTATGACCACATAGGCAGGAAGTAACAGAGCCAGGAATCTGTATCCAGACGTCTCTGATTCAGAACCCTAGATTCAGTCAATATACTTCACTGCTATATACTATGCATGGGCATCCTCAAAGCACATTAAATTTACATAACATTATCACAAATTAAATAATAGCCAAATTAAAACCTTTTAAAAATGAAGACTGAAAAATAGAGGAATTTTTTTGCCTTTCAGAAATGTTATTGAAAAAATTGGCAAGAGACATGAAGTATGTTTGTTCTTGTGCTTCAATGATGATTAATGAACTCTGTTTTGGAGAAGCAAGATCTGTACTTGGCATTAATATTATAAACTTTTCTTATCCCAGTAGTTTCTCTTTAGGTGGGAAAACTGGTTACATAAGGCAGTGATTAATGAGATGCCACAAATGTTGACTTAGTCCCAGACAGGGATTTTCTTCTCTCTCAAATCTAAACGCTTTACCAAAATTAATTTTAAGGCACACTACAAATATGAGTAAAGTGCGGATTCAAGTTGAAAATACATCATATGTTCAACCTGAGTCCATATGCTTTTTTCCAATTTCTTCCTGTTTTGCTAGGAAAAAAAAATCTTTGAACAGTCTGAGATTCCAAGAAGGTATTGCCATTTTGTTTTTTCAAAACCATTGGCCAGATTCTGTTCTTGAATACTGTTTGAATTTAAATGGGAGATTCAAAACTTCAAAATATGAGATCCCTAAAGCATGGCAATATAGTTTTTAAATGGTGAGCTTCTTCTTCTGGGAATTAACAGTTATAATATTAGCAATACGATAGTAGGTGAATTGGGGAAACACATGAATACTTTCATTATTCATCTATTTAATCCTTACTATGTGCTCTAAATCAAGTGAAGGAAGAATTCTTAGTCCCAAGAAGTAAAGTTCTGCCTGAATAAAGGCATCAAATGATTCCTATGGGCCATTTGAACTATTAAGAAGTTACGAGCAAAACTTCTGGTATCTGGACATCCACAGGCATGTTTCCTGAACAGATCATTAGAAGCAACATGCCAGGTAGGAAATTGAAGTCATTATTCTACTTGCTTACAATTGGGCCCCCCAAGACAGGCTATTTATTAAACACCTAATTTTTCATGGCAACATATAAAACTTCCTAAATTCTCTAAAACAAAGAATTTCTACATTGCTTTGGAAATGAGGATATATCTATGACATTTTTCAAATTAAGCAGAAGTGAATTTTTCTTACTTTGATGATAAATTATTAAAACTAAAGATCTTTTAAAATAATAGGTTTATTAGGCTTAGCCCCAGAAGCCACTGTGTAAATTAAGATGAGAAAAACTGCAAAATTAAGGAGGATATATTTACAAGGAGAAAAGAGATCAATGGAAGGTGGGAGAGACTCTGAACTCAATAGCCATGAAATATTTTTTCCTTCTACCTCTAAAGAAAGTTTAGGAGAGGCAATCCTAGTCTGTAATCCAACAAAAAAGCCTAGATTATCTCAATAGTAAATACCTATATATCTTCAAAATATTATTCCCTTATTACATATACATAGTATATACTATGACAAACTTTGTACAATATAACAGGATCTGAGCAAAATATATGTATAAAAAGTAAACAATGCAATATGGTTGTTTGACAACATATAAAAAAGGTAAATTTAAGTTTTGTAAAATATTGTACTGTAAATCCTTAAAAATATTTTAATGTATGTCTTGAAACTCCACACAGAATTTTCATTACTTAAATAAATATAAGTTAAATACTGTTACATAAATTAAACAATAAGATGAAGTAAATATTTAACAAAATTCAGAATGGGAGAATTTTCTAAGCATAAAAGCAACAACAACAACAAAAAAAACCATAAATAAAATATCAGTAACTATGATCACATGAAAATTTAAAACTTTATACAGGAAGAAATAATAAATCAGAAAAAATTGGATAAATATGACCTTTGCTGGAGCAACCCTTTTGTCTCCATTCATGTTCTGTCGCCACCCCCTACTCAGTCCCCCCAGCTACTCACTTCCTGATGTTCACGTATCTAAGGTATGTGTCCCTTTAAGCATAGCCCCTGATCTCAAATCATACCTATTATCTTTGCTCTATGACACGGTGTTTTGTATGTGGGGAAATACATCCTGTTCATCCTTGTAAACTTCACACAAAGCCTGTATACTTGTCAAATGGTTGAACAAACAAATGAATAAACAAATATGCTCATGAAACAAAGTCAAGTGATAAAAGCAGGACACTAAGTTGAAAATACAGACATTTTATAAACATGGCTACACATAAAGAAAACCAGTATTAGAAAAAGTGTATAACGAAACAAAAGTGTGAAGGGTCATTACCTAAGTGAGGGGATTACAGGCAATTTGTCCAGGAAGCTCTTGTATGCCTCCTTATGTTTTCTGAATTTTTTAAAAATAAAGTTTTCAAAGTGTAAAACTCTTTCAACTGAAGAGTAGTTCCTTTACATTAACATATTCATTTCAGTTGTATATCACTGTGATTGAGCATTTTTACAGGTTACACTTCATTAAAATTGCTATAAAATAATGGCTATAACTCCCTATGCTACATAGTATATCCTTGTTGCTTACCTATTTTATATATAGTAGTTTGTATTTCTAAATCCCATACCCCTAATTTGTCCACCTCCCCTTCCTTATCACCTTTGGTAACCACTGTATCTGTGAGTCTACTCTGGTTTGTGTATACATCCATTTATATTTTAGATTCCACATGTCAGTGATATCATACAGCGTTTGCCTTTGCCTGACTTATCTCACTAAGCATAATATTCTCTAGATCCATCCACATTGCTGCAAGTGGCAGAATTTCATTCTTTTTTAAGGCCAAGTAATATTCATTTGTATGCTGCAGGCTGATTCTTTACCATCTGAGCCTCCGGGGAAGCCCGTATTAATATCACTGCTTCCTTTTCCATTCATCAGTTGACAAGCACTTGAGTTGATTCGATAGTCTGGCTATTGTAAATAGTGCTTCTGTGAACATTGGGGTGCATGTACCTTTTCAAATTAGTGCTTTTGTTTTCCAGATATATGCTAAGGCCTGGGACTGCTGGATCCTATGGTAGTTCTCTTTTTAGTTTTTAGGGCACCTCCATACTGTTCCCCATAGTGGTTGCAGCAATTTACATTCCTAACAACAGTGTATAAGGGTTAGAACTCTGATTTACCTAAGTTTCAGTGCCATCAAACGAACAAAACAAGCATGTGCTACTTCACCTTTAAATTTAAAAATCATCAAATCAATATAAAAAGTAGGAAATATCATGACATGAAAATATGATTTGTCACTACTACAGTTATACAAAAGACAACATTCCAAAATAATGTGAATGCAGTTTTTCAGAATTGCATGCTATTACAAAAATCACACATCAAGTTAAACAGTTAACTCCTTAAAATGGCTGTCTTAAAAAAAATCAGTTGCATTCAAGTTTAATATTTAGACTGCCAGAAATCATTCTTTCCATTTCAAACCTGTTAAGCAGAGTGAATTCTGCTGGGTGTCATCCACCCAGCATGTTTCAGTGCCAGTGTCCACAGTTGTTTGTTTCAGAATCGCTAATTATCTGCCTTATCTTCTGCTAAGGATTCTTCTGGTGCTAAGTTTTAATCGTCCAAATTAATTGAAATACTGTAGCAATTTCAGATTAACATTTTCAAAATTAACAATGCAGAAAATAAAATCACCCATAAATCTGCTTTGTAACAGCAGCCACTAATGAACTCTGCAAAACAGACCAGATCACACTGCTAATTTGCACTGAACTACATGGCTAAACTTAAGGAAATAAGCTTTTCTCTGTCCAAAGGTTGGCACAAACAGGGTACCCAGAAGATCTCTAGAAGAATGAGGTCTCTGGATCCAAACTTCAATTATGTCTTGGTACCAGCCAGGTGCTGTGTGACCTTGGGTAAATTACTTAACCTTTCAGAGCTTTGGTTCCCTCCACCGTTAACGAACAGTATCTCCTTCCTAGAATTTGTAACAAACAGACAGACTCCAAGATGAATCCCAACAATTCTTGCCTCTTCGTATTCACATGCTTGTTTAATACCCTCCCCTGACAGTAGGCAAGACCTGAGACCTCTTCTGGCTGACAGAAAGGTGATGGGATGTTATTTCCACGATCATGTCATAGAAGACTTAATTTTCCATCCTTCTCGAAGACTCCATCACCTTATTGGCTTACACACTTTGAGGAAACAAGCAGCCATACTGGGGAGGCCTGTGGGCTAAGAACTGAGGACAGTCTCTGGCCAACAGCAAGCTGGGGGCTGAAGGTGTCAGTTCTAGAGCCCATAAGGACCTGAATCCTGCCAAGAAGTACATAAGGAAGCTGGGACTGACTTGAGCCTTCAGATGAGATATTGCCTTAGCTAACATCCTGAGTGAGGTCTTATGAGAAACTCTGAAGCAGAGGACCCAGTTAAAAAAAAAAAAACATGCCCAGACTTCTGACCCATAGAAAGTGTGGAATTAAATAAACATGTGCTATTTGTATGGTAACTTGTTACACAGCAATAGAAAATCAATACTACTGATTACAGAAGCCCAAGTGAAGATGGCGTGTTTAAGTATTAGTAACAAGTACCACCACCACTATCACTTACAGAGCGCTTACTGTGTGCTAACTCTTACTGATAAATGCCTTACCTATTATCTCATTTAATCTTTACAGTGACAGCAGAAGGACTTGTTACTATTACCCCACATTTTAGAGATGATAAAACAGGTTTATGGGTCCAAGAGTATACAACTAGTAAGTGGAGGGACAGGACACAAACCCACATCTACGCCTCTGCAGAGTGCTCAGACTACACGGTGGCCCAGGGCTATCTCTGCAGATTAGAAGTGCTCATGCGAGTAAAGTACCCAATACAGTCAGCCTCCCCATCTGTGGATGCGGAACCCACAGACAGGGTGGCCCGACTGTGCTGCGCCATTTTCCATAAGGGACTTGAGCATACACAGATTTTAGTTATCTGTGGAGGATCCCAGAACCAATCCCCTGTGGATACCAAGGGACATGACTGTATAGACAAAACTAGAAGAGTCTTCCTTCTCCTTCCTTCCCCATGACCCTTTATTCCCAGAGAGCCAGGTTAGGGCCTAAACTTAATGACTGAAGGATGGCATTCTCTGGCTCTCTAGCACTCTCATCCTGACCCTCCAGGGTGAAGAGCACCTTTCCTCTCACCTGCCTCCACAGAACATGCCATGTAAGATCTTGTTTCTTTAGTTCTCTATAATTTGATGGGCCAATCTACATTAACATGTACGTAGGTAATAGTGGAACAAAGGATTATCTCCTTATGGAAACAGAGTAGCTCTATCTAAAAGAGAATATCACCTCAATATTTTAGATGTAAAGTCAGGGTTAGAAGAAGATACTGTGATGCAAGAACACTTTTGTTACCTTGTAAACTAAAGCTATGAGTAGTAGTGGTTAAGTCACTTGGTTGTGTCTGACTCTTTGCAACCCCCATGGACTGTAGCCCACCAGGCTCCTCTGTCCATGGGATTCTCCAGGCAAGAATACTAGAGCAGGTTGTCATTCCCTTCTCCAGGGGATCTTCCTGACCCAGGAATTGAACCCAGGTCTCCTCCATTGCAGGCAGATTCTTTACTGTCTGAGCTACAGGGAAGCCCAATATGAAGATGGAAGTACTGGGGGTTGAACCCAGGGCCTCACGCATGCTAAGAATGAGCTCTATCACTGAGCTATTCCCCTAGAAATGAGGCTTTTTCAAGAATCTCCAGTTTGCATTTTAGGTACATTCCTCAGGGTTTATTTTGTCTGATACTATTGATAAAAATCAGTCAAATAGAAGAGGCTACAGATGGAAAAAGGCCAACGCAGGATAGGTGGAAAACCCAGCCACAATATGCCCAATGAGGAAAATGTCTGAAATTCACAATAACAGACACAGTAACAGACGTACATTATAATCAGCTCAAACAAAGCTTCTCACTTTCCTGTCCCCATTCTTTTGTAAGCATAGCTGTTTTTTCTTACTGAAAACAAATTCAAGTGAACAGACTGAGTCAGCCTCTCTCCCCAGGCTGGAGGTGCACACAGACACCTGGTGGCTCATCACAGGTACCCTGGCTGCAGCCATGGCCTCAGAGATGAGCAGAGATCTGGGCCAGGCCAGTCAGACTCCTTGGGAATTTTGTTGGATTTATTGAGGGAAAGGTATTCCATTTTTTCTGGGATTACTAGCTGTGGGGAACGAAGAGTTGCTAGTGGCCAACTTTGCTTCCAAATGAGACAAGCCTGCCTGAGGTGCCTGACAACAGAAAATCAACAGAGAAAAAAGGAAAACAGACACAAGGAGAAATGAAACTTGACGATATCATTTGAGCCCCTGGATCTAACTCTACCTGAAGCCAAACACACTCAACTTTAGTTACTGAAGTCAGTAAATCCTCTATTCTCTTTTGTCCCTTAAACTATAGCTCCTTCTCTTATGAAGGGCTCACATCCTGATAAACCCATTGTAAGCCGAAAACATCATAAGTTGAAAATGCATTTAATACACCTAAGCTATTGAACATCATAGGTTAGTCTAGCCTACCTTAAATGTGCTCAGAATATTTATATTAGCCTGTAGTTTGGCAAAATCATCTAACACAAAACCTATTTCACAATAACGTGTTGAACATCTCATGTAATTCATTGACTACTAGACTGAAAGTGAAACAGAATAGTGTAAGTGTCTCAGTTGTTCAGTCTGTGATCATGTGGCTGTCTGGAAGTTGAGCTCACTGCCTCTGCCCAGCATCAACGAGAGTATCATGGCACACCTCACTAGCTGGGTAAAGAACAAAATTCAACATTGGAAGTATGGTTTCTACTGAATGCATGACGGTTTCACATCACTGTTGTAAAGTGGAAAAATTATAAGTAGAACCATCTTATTATGTCTATAGTCTACAATGAGTTTATTCCACTTGACAAATGAGCATACTGGGTGATACAGCATTGACGTCAGCATTTGAGAATATCAAACCTACTAAGAGACTGATAGCTTTATTTAAATATCTGTAGTTCTATATAAATGCACTTTGATTGATGTACTTGTCAGTTATCTGTCTCCTTGTCTTGTGCCCTTCTTTATTCCACAATGTGTCTCCCCTATCTTGCCATTCTGGTCAATGAAACCATTCATAACCAGCTACATCCACTTTGGTGGGTTCTCATACACCACATAATATTCCTGTTCGACAGCTATATGTTTGGCCTATCTCTTCAACAAAACTCCAAGGTCCTCAAAGACAGGAAAACTTCCATACATTTCCAATATTGCTGCAGAAAAAAATGAATCTCAAAAGAAAAGGTATCTGTAAAAAAAATTTTTTTTAAACTAACATAAGCTTTTCTTTTCATTCAAATTAAAAAATTTAAAAATTGACTTGATTGGAATACACAAAAAGGTAAATAGCTGCCAATATGAGTCATTTTGACAGAGATTCCACAAATTGCATTCCAGTGTTCTAATTAATGTGATAACCTTTCTCATTATTTGTGTTTAGAAGGACTACAAGATTATAAATGATTATGATACTAAGGATTCCTTTATCAATGTCCTCTTTCCTTGTATCAGGCAGATATTACTTGTATCAAATATTACTGTTTGAAGCCAATACTTTTGACTCAACTGCTTCCCTTCATTTACCTTACTTCAGACTAAAGTTCTGGAACAAGATTACCTGGTTCTCAGAAGTTGTTGGTTCATAAGAAATTTGTGACGTTTCTTTGCCTACTTAGCATTACATGGCATGTTCTTTTGGTTCTGAAATGGGATAGTATTTGATTACAAGGGCCACAGGTTTACCAAAAAAGTTCAGGCCATACCTGGTCTTCTAAGTAAAGAATGATTTCTTAATGATAAATGTTAAAAAGCAGATCACCAGGTTCAACACTTCCTTTTCAGAATATTTTTCTAAATACGTAATAGATACACACTTTATTTTCTAGGACGTAACTACTGTCATAGAGCTTCCCTGGTGGTTCAGACAATGAAGCGTCTGCCTGCAATGCGGGAGACCTGGGTTCATTCCCTGGGTCAGGACAATCCCCTGGAGAAGGAAATGGCAACCCACTCCAGTACTCTTGCCTGGAAAATTCCACGGATAGAAGAACCTGGTAGCCTACAGTCCATGGGATTGCAAGGAGTCGCACATGACTGAGCAACTTCACTTTAACTACTGTCATGATAGAAATTATGAGTTAGAAAGTGCATAAATGATCCAGAAGTAGGTTCTATATATACCACTCCAAATGTTTTGTAATTTCAATAATCACATAACTAATGCTGTATTACCCACCTAAAGTGCCCTGTAAAAATATTCAAACATTCCCTTTGCCCTTTTTTCCTTCGCTGGAGGTACCTGAGCCATGGAAATGACTGGGCTTTTGCTTTGCCCAAAGGTGTGGGCAAACCTGCCAGATAATAGCAATCATGACCCTTTGTGAGTTTGGAATGAGCTTCCAAAGGGAAAAATAAGTCCTCCCCAAACCAAAAAAAGATATGAAGAAGGAACTGTAATATACGTTTTAGAAAAACATCATCATGGTAAAGGGAAAAAGAAAGGCAGTCCCGAAAATAACTACATGGGGATCAAATGCCTTGTGCAAAACTAGTCTTATTGTCTGTGGTTTAACAGAAGCATGAGAACACCAGCTATTTAAAAACCAGAGCAGGCTCCCCAGCACTCATGCACAATTTGGATTTCTCATTTCTCTGCAGTGAATCTTAGTCACTGGGTCCTATTGTCCCAGTTTTTCCCCAAGTTCATTCTTTCAATGTGAAATATATTTTTACACATTTACAATTATGCTCCCAATATTTAGATGAGGATTTATGTTTGATGAGAAATTCTTTTTAGAGGTGACAGAAAAGACAGAAGTGGGTATGACTGATTATTATGGAACTATAGTAATCTACAGACATTTTATTATTTATTTACTGTAGACAAATGCTTCCCTGGTGGTTCAATTGGTAAAGTTGCCTGCAAAGCAGGAGACCTGGGTTTGATCCCTGGGTTGGAAGATCCCCTGGAGGAGGGCATGGCAACGCACTCTAGTATTCTTTCCTGGAGAATTCCCATGGACAGAGGAGCCTGGCAGGCTGCAGTCCATGGGATTGGAAAGAGCCGGACACGACTGAGCAACTAAGCACACATACACAAAATTTCACTTAAAACCTTTAACAGTATATATTTGTCTCCTTCCAAAAAAAAAGGAAAATGCATTTTTAGATCAGTACTTCAAAAAAAAAATCCTGGGTTGCTATTTTTCTCATCAGTGTTTTCTATTTGGTAATTAAGAAGATAAAATTTCTCTATTGAGAAACTGGCATCATGTTTAAAAGCAAACCTAAAGGAAATCAACAATTATGTTTAGACTTGGAATGAGTTTACCAATACTTTGAAATTAAAACATTAACAGAAAATGTATTAAATTGTAATTCAGTGCAAAAAAACAGCATGAAAAAAATTTTATATAAATGAAAACATATAGCCAACTCAGCTCAAAAGCAATCTTAACCTATATTTTCTCCTTTCTTCTCCAGTTCTTATTGCTTTCTGGCACCGATGATATAATTAGATCTTTTTATATGTTTACCAGACTATTTCCTAATTGTTTTTATGACACTATGCCATACCGTAATGAATCAGAGTATAAAAAAGATATTAAAATAGTGTGTGTATATATATATATATATATACACACTCTCATCTGCATGCATTTATGCAATCAAGACTTTGTGCCTGTATCTATTCCTTCCTTAGGCAGAATATAAATTGTGGGAGGGGCCGTGTTTTATAATCAATGATATGGCTGGTGTTTATTGTTGTATAAGACACAAAGTTGGTAATATAAAAAAGATTTCTTGAATCCCTTTCTTCATACAGGAACAAATTGGAATGGCATTATTTATCAGTCTTATCCACCTGTAAGAGAAAATGACCATCTTTGAAGATGTCTGCTCAGAAGCAGTAAAACATCTCTTCAGTGAATGAAAAAAGACAATGTTTCTAAGCCGTTTTTTCCTCTTTGTAATTAAGAGGTTAACAATGAATGCATGAGATGCAAGAGTTCTCCAAAAGAACTCTATTCATTAACTACTCAAAGCTATCACAAATCACATAAGTAACTTAAGATCAGAAGGAAAATGTTACTCCAAAACAAAGCTATGGTTATTCCAGTAGTCATGTATGGATGTGAGAGTTGGACTGTGAAGATGCTGAGTGCTGAAGAACTGATGCTTTTGAACTATTGTGTTGGAGAAGACTCTTGAGAGACCCTTGGACTGCAAGGAGATCCAATCAATCAATCCTAAAGGAACTCAGTCATGAATATTCATTGGAAGGACTGATGCTGAAGCTGAAACTCCAATACTGTGGCCACCTGATGTGAAGAACTGACTCATTGGAAAAGACCCTGATACTGGGAAAGATTGAAGGCAGGAGAAGAAAGGGATGACAGAAGATGAGATGGTTGGATGGCATCACTGATGCAATGGACATGAGTTTGAGTAGGCTCCTGGGGTTGGTGATGGACAGGGAAGCCTGGTGTGCTGCAGTCCTTGGGGTCGCAAAGAGTCGGACACAACTGAGTGACTGAACTGAACTGAAACATTTCCCATCTCCCTCTAATCTTTAGGCAGTGTGACAAAGAACAAAGGACTGACTTTTTAAAAAGCTAGTGACTGTGCACTTAAATATAAGATGCTATGAGTTCCACAAATATGAGATAATTTTTCAATAGTCTAAAACCATGGAGTTGACTAAAGGAACACATGTCCTGGTATACAGAGTTACCACATGCGAACTAAAATTTTTATCTTCTATACTCAAAAGGAAAATTTAAAGCTCAGTATTAAAATTTAATTGGTAACTATGACCTTGGGTGCCACTTTAGGTGAAAAATATTACACTAGTGCTCAGATTTTCTTGAGATTTATGATCTCATGTTCTTGAAAAAGCCTAGCACCTCCGTGTTCCTGAAATAATTGATCTGTCTCTTACAAGTGCTATTTTCCTGAAACCAACATCTGTCTCAGGAAGAAAAGTACAATCTGATGAAAATACTCTGCTATATTTAAAAAACCAAAGAACTACCAGAATCTGCATCTATTGCATTACTACTAATAAACGCAGTCAAGACCATAAATTGATAAAATTTCTTAGCACATAATAGAAGATAAGAAAAAGTAAACTAAACTGCAAAGCCATATTTGTAAATACTACCTGTAAAATTAACTATAATAATAAAAAGTGAATATTTTAAATGTGCAAAAAAGACACAATGCAAATCTGTATCTCACATCTTTCATCGTTTGAACAGAACTCCACCTCAGCAGGTAAAGACCTGCCTGCCAATGCAGGAGACATGAGTTCCATTCCTGGGTCGGGAAGACCCCCTGGAGGAGGAAACGGCAACCCATTTTGGTATTCTTGCTGAAAAATCCTATGGACAGAGGACCCTGGTGGGTTACAGTCCAAAAAGTCACAAAGCTACATGACTGAGCACAGTACCATAATATACACCTTTAACCTAGTGAGTTCTTCTTTGTTTATTACAATCACAAACACTACTATAATTCACCATCAGTGTCTCAACTACCACTGTCTCTTATTACAGATAAGCAAAATATCATGGAAGCCATCAGATAAGTAGGCAATGATAGCAAATCTGAAAATGACTGTGATAATGTAACTTCTAGCTTCACTGAGGATTCAACATAAAATTCTGGATTTCTTTATAAAGAAATAACTGGCAAATACTTTTGATTCTCCTACACATGACAAAATGTTCAATGTTAAATAATACACTCTAACACAAACTCATCTTTTAACAATACTTTTCACGTATACAGTAGAATGTACACAATATTTTATTACAATGTAAAGCTCACAACTTTGTAAGTAGGTACTATTATTAATCTCCTTTTACAAATCAGTAAAATACAGCACAGAGAAGAACCAAATTGCCAAACATCAACAGCAAGTAAACAGCTAAGCTTGGTCCCCACCCTAGGCAATGTGGCTCAAGACTATGCTTCCTCTTACTGGACTATTCCATATTCTTTGGGATACTGGTCCAATTTATCAGCAGGAGGATTTTTTTTTTAACATGTTCATAGCAATTTTATTTGTAAGAATGAAAAACTGAGAGCAACCCAACTGTCATCAATAGGAGAATGGATAAACGCAATAAACACATTGTGTTATATCAATACACATGGAACACGAAGGAATAAACTTGTGATTAAAATACAGATGAACTCCAAATTAATCAGTCTAAGTGACAGAAATGAGACAAAACAGAGTACATACTGTATAATTCCATTCATACAAAAATTTTTTAATGTGAACACGCCAATAAGAAAGGAAACAGATTCTTATTGTCATGGTATAGAGGAGAACAGGAAGTACAGGAATAAAGAAAGAGTAAAGAGGTATTAGGAAATTTTGGTGGGCAGGAGGAATTTAAAAAACAATGGAGTTGGTGCATGCAGAAGAAGTATATAGTCATTCATTAATTCATTTAACAAATACCTATTAAGCATCTCCTAAAACTACAAGCAAGCCCCTGTGTCCTTATCCTTTGACGTAAAAGGCTTTTGCTTTAGTTTCCCAGGCCTCCTCTGAATCTCAAAGGCTGACTCAAGAGTTAATGAGTAGGAAATGTGAAGGCCCAGAAACAAAGAATAACTGTTGGGTTGGGGAACTGCTAACAATGTGGACTATAAATCTGCCACGTGACAGAATTACTGAACTCAAAGTTCTCTGAAAGATACAGAAAAAGGCCTGACACACATTCCTAAATTGTTTTTACAGGAAGCAGATACCCTCCAGATGAAAACACTGACCACAAGAACACAGATCCTACACTGGTTAAATCAGAAAGCTGATGATATTTGAAACTTCAACTTGATACCAGCCTATCTGAGAATTACGCACAAGCTGATCACACACTCTGCAGCCTCCTCCCTCACAACTGCTTTTAATATCTCTTTCCTGAAAGCCATTACAATCTGGATGCTGGATGCTTGGGGCTGGTGCGCTGGGAAGGCCCAGGGGGATGGTATGGGGAGGTTGGGAGGGAGGAGGGTTCAGGATGGGGAGCATGTG